>NC_139683.1:80972751-81030251 GCF_964106915.1 Podarcis gaigeae | reverse complement strand
CAGTAAAAGGCGAAAGATTTATACGATCTGAAGAGAAACCAGAGTATCAAGATCCCTGAGAACAGGGCAGAAGACTGGAAGCCTCTTTTACAGGGGAAAGAAAACTTCCAAGAAATTGAAGGGCAGATTTTGACACAGCAGGAGTTTTGATCTTTAAAAAAAACGAGCCGTATTTTTCAGGAGTGTTCCAAGTATCTCTCTGTGGGGACAACATTAACACAGGATGTTCGTCAAGCTACGCTGTGAGTGTTGTCCTCTGTGCCTCTCCATCTACTGAGACTCCTGTTGTGAGTCAGGTTGTTGAAGGAACTCTTTACGCAGGAGGCAAAATAATGAGAGCTATGTGGAGAAAGTTGCCGTCAGTTTTCATCTAAGGCAAAAACTGGAGGCTCCTCCTTGTGAGAAGAAAGAGTTTGAAAAAAATCTACTGATATATATATATATATATATTGTGGGGTTTACACAAACCATTAAGTGATGGGGGGGGGGAATGAAGCGGGTACAGTAACAAAAAGGCACCTCTCAAAATACATCTGGCATCCCTGCAACAGCGATTCTAGGAGTTTCAGCTTTCTCTGCCTTCCCAAGTGTTTTTTTCAGCGTTAGATTAGTAGCAAGAATAAGTTCAATTACCCTATGGGAACCTTATCACCGAATCGCTTCAAAGCCAATTACCCGCCAAGTTGCAACCCAGCTGCTTTTTCTGTAAACTGGCAGAAACATTCTTTAATAAACATTTATGAGCTCATTAGATGGAGCAATCCCTTTCCCTCTGAACAATATGGCTGCCAGGGATTGCGCCTCGAGAGGCGTTCTACCTGAATGCACTTTGCCAGAGTGATGAGCCTCGTTCCGACAGTTGACTTTTTACGTTGAGAATTTGCTTGGCGTGCCCAAGCTGCTCACATCAATATATTATTAAAGGGGGAGGGGGAGACAGGCACAAACCTGCAATGGTACTACAGCCTGCCATACACATTGCATCTGTTTTCTGCATTGTTTTCCCCCAAAGAACCCAGAGAGCGAGGAAATCTTTTGCCCAGTTCACAAACAGATTTATAGCCACCTTTTGTGGTTCCAGGGCTGACCCTTCTGGCCTGACTGCCAACCTCTCTGCCTTTCCCTAACATGCATAGCCTAAATAGACCACCCCCTTAAAAAAAAAAATGAGTCTCAATGGTCCCTTCGTACAAACATGCATCAAAAGGTTGCTCAGTGGGTTTGCATAGTAAACACAAATGGATATTGTTTTTGACATCTTGTGAACTTGTCTCTCTCCCTTGTATCTTGAGAGAACATGGGACCTTCTGGGCCTGCATGAGGCTTGCTGCATTTTTAATGATGGTCCCTGAAATGCAGGGCAGCGAGATCTTGTCACCTTGGCATATTTTATCCCTGATCAAACATTAGTTGGCAGCTGTTGGGAAACTTGTAACACCGTCTCATCGACGCCAGCTGCCGGTTTGGTGGCAAGAGTGCAAGATCTCACCCAGCCTATTTTTAGTTTGTATGTTGCCCTCGCTACCATCATTAAAAGACTTGAATCGGGATTTTGGTATTATTAAAGCTTGTTTTCTTGTATGAAAAGAATATCAGCAAAAACAAGCAAAAGACGCTCTGATGTGCTTGTATTTGGATACAGAACCCAGCAGTAATTTTAAGCAGCCTTCTTGCATATGTTGCATTCGATCTAAAATAAAATTTGTGGGAACCCAAATCTGCCTGTCAATTGTGTCCTCTCACCTGGAAATCACAATTCTATATGCTTCTGGCATACTAAGTATTGATGCTTTTAGATGGGAAATCCAGGGCTTCTAGTTTTGTTTTGTTTTTATTAAAAAAAAAGAAAAAGCTTAAGTTATGTGAACAGAAACTACGATGGTGCTGGATTTCCCCAGAGAAATTCCACTGGTTTTGATTTTTTAATTCCAGAGACATAAAGCTCCCACCAAAAGATAAGACATCCAAGAGGGCATGGACAAAAAGAGTATGTAGCCCGGGCACGTTTGGCGGGGTTGCAAAATTATTGGTTTGCTAACAATTGAAATCTTCATTTTACTTACTAACTGTCATATCTTAATCTGAATTCTTTTTTACAATATTTAAGTCCTCAAAGTTCAATTTATATTTCTTATAGCTTGTATGTCATTCATTTAATCGACACTCATTATTAAATTTGATATCATTAATACACATGCAGGGAGTTGGCCATAATTACAATCATATGTAAAAGTGTACATGTCAGAGGTTCACAGCCTAAATTATTGTCCGGCAACCACCATTAAACCTGACAAGAGGCACCAGTGTGTCAATGACACCTTTTTTTTTTCAAAGACAGTTTTGTTTCTCAGAACCATATGACCAAAGGGCTGAGACCGAAAGGTTCTGCCTGGTACTGAACCTGTTCGTCCTGTGAATTTTTCACACGAGCAGGAGATTTTAGCCAGTTCTTTCAGCTATGCTGTAAGGGATGCGGGTGGCGCTGTGGGTTAAACCACAGAGCCTAGGACTTGCCGATCAGAAGGTCGGCAGTTCAAATCCCCGCGACGTTGCTCGGCCCATGCTCCTGCCAACCTAGCAGTTCGAAAGCAGGTCAAAGTGCAAGTAGATAAATAGGTACTGCTCCGGCGGGAAGGTAAAACAGCGTTTCCGTGCGCTGCTCTGGTTCGCCAGTCATGCTGGCCACATGACCCGGAAGCTGTACGCCGGCTCCCTCGGCCAATAAAACGTGATGAGCTCCGCAACCCCAGATTTGGTTACGACTGGACCTAATGGTCAGGGGTCCTTCAGCTATGCTTAGTTGTGATTGTTCTCATTGGGAAAAGTGAATGTGAAATTTTTGGTGAGCATCTTTTGCACAGGAAAGAGATGTGTTGGAATTTTAATGTTGCAGTGAGTTGACTCCTGCCTCATCCCTCTATTTTGTCACACAGTTAACTTGCCACATAACGAGCGTTGGCAAATAATATAGCTCTGACTAATGTTTGTGGCCAAGTTTAGACAACATACCAAAAATGAGGCATCCATATGTACACAACCCCTGAAACTATCTTTTGTTACAAATGTATGGCAGACCTATGCCTGTAAAATATATATTTTAAATGTATAGTAATTTGATTGCAAGATGTGGACGATTCATTCTTTCAGATAAAATGAATGCCTGCAAATTGAGAAATGGAATTTATTGCCAAAAAAAAAAAGTTGCTTGAAGTTGACCATTGGGGGTAGGGGGCGCAGTTCAGACTTTTACCTCCATAGCAATTTTTTTTAGACCAGGCTCTGGAGCAAGAGGACAACGTACATGCAATTCAATAAACCAAAACTTGCAGAGATAAATGGGGTTTGGGGAGGAATCAGAATCTATTTTGAATATCTGAGTCATATTGGATTATGTGCAAAGCTTTGAGGATTAACTGTTCAACACAGTGCCCATATTCCAGTCAATTGACTCTGATTTTAAAATTTTCTTGTATTTCTTAGGGAACCTTTCGCTTCACAAATTAAGGGAACATTACCATACTATTTAGCATTGGGCAGCAAAGTCATCCTATCTGGAAACACACATACAAAAGCAACGACAAAATCACAGAGGTCAAATTTTCTCTGTGAGAAAGTCAACTTCCTTGTAATAATGTCAAGATGGTGCAGAAAAAGCATTCTGCCAGTATAGGCTCATGTAATGTTTGTGGAGGGTATACTATGATTAAGAATTGCTTTGGTCAAAATGGGTAATAGGTTCTTTTTCTCAAACTGTATTGGGGGGGAGGGGAGAGAGTCATTACAGTACTTGAAAAGGTAGCAGAGAGCAACAAGGCTAATCCTGGATTAAAGAAAATGAGCTGTGAGGACACCAAGAGAAACCCTTAACCATCGTGGCCTAGAGGGAACAGAAATTATATTTGAACTGAGAATCTGGTGAAAGTCAGCAAACTGACAGGACAAAATGTTTCTGGTTCTTTTTTAAAAAATAATATTTATTAACAGCTTAAAGGTTACAAAAAGAAGAAAAAGAATTAAACAAGACAAGACAAGACAAGACATTATAAAAACAAAAACACTACATAAAACATTGAATTAACAAAACAAAACAATTAAAAACACATCCAATAATTTCAATATCTTATCTTTCATTCACTTGTTTTGGCGACCTCCTCACACCTCCCTTTTTGTATTCCACTTCAGTTAACTGTTTCAGCAATTCCTTTCCATCTTCCTCTATTTTCTGTCCTGTAATTTATCTTGACATATTCTAACCTTATTTTTCCCTTTAATGCATTAACAATCTATTTGTACTGAGTTCCTTATAACATTTCTGCTAACTTCATTCCAACATTTTTCTAACATTCATTGATTTTACAGTATTTCTATAAATAATCTTTAAATTTTTTCCAGTCTTCTTCCACCAACTCTTCTCCCTGGTCTCGGATTCTGCCAGTCATTTCCGCCAGTTCCACAAAATGTTTCTGGTTCAGGTACAAAATGATTCATCCATGATGTAGAAATCCATGGATTTGTAAGTATCAGTCTAAAATAGATAAATATAAATGACTGGAACATTATTCCACCCTCAGATATACTATTACACGCCTAGCCGAAATGGACTAGAGACCTATGAAACATTTACACCAAAGGACACTGAAGTCCCCTCTGCATAATACAGTGGTACCTCGGGTTACAGACGCTTCAGGTTACAGACGCTTCAGGTTACAGACTCCGCTAACCCAGAAATAGTGCTTCAGGTCAAGAACTTTGCTTCAGGATGAGAACAGAAATCGTGCTTCGATGGTGCGGCAGCAGCAGGAGGCCCCATTAGCTAAAGTGGTGCTTCAGGTTAACAACAGTTTCAGGTTAAGAATGGAGCTCCAGAACAAATTAAGTTCTTAACCTGAGGTACCACTGTACACTTAAATCAGTATATACTACTTTAACAGCCATGGTTTTCCCCAAAGAATCATGGGAGCTGTGATTTGTTAAAGCTGCTAAACTGTTGCTACTCAGCTCTGTATTTACAATATCCAGAGTTCCCTGGGAAGAGGGATTGATTGTTAACCCACTCTTGGAATTGTAGCTCTCTGTTGGGAATAAGTGTGGTGGCGCTGTGTTCTAAACCACTGAGCCTCTTGGGCTTGCCAATCAGAAGGTCGGCGGTTTGAATCCCCATGACAGGGTGAGCTCCCGTTGTTCAGTCCCAGCTCCTGCCAACCTAGCAGTTCAAAAGCACGCCCAAAAAAAGTGCAAGTAGATAAATAGGTACCACTCCTGCGGGAAGGTAAACAGCATTTCCGTGCGCTGCTCTGGTTTTGGTGTTCCGTTGCACAAAAAGCGGCTTAGTCATGCTGACCACATGACCCGGAAAAACTGTCTGTGGACAAACGCCGGCTCCCTCGGCCTGTAAAGCAAGATGAGTGCCGCAACCCCAGAGTTGTCTGCGACTGGACTTAACCATCAGGGGTCCTTTACCTTTTACCTAATCCTCATATGAAGGGAGGTATAGAAATTAAATAAATAAGCAACCAAACTACAATGGCTACAATTATTGGGGGGGGGGGGAGCCATGGCTGTTTAATGTGGAATGGTGCTGTTTTAAATATATAGTGTTGCTGGGTCCCAATAAAGCAACTGTTAGAGATGAAATAAGTTGACGTTAAAACAAAATCTTCAGGGTTGTTGTTTTTCTTTTTAAAAAATGTTAAATATTCTCTGAAATATTAATCAGATGCACTCGTACCTTGGAAGTTGAACAGAATCCGTTCTAGGAGTCCATTCGACTTCCAAAATGTTCAGAAACCCAAGTGCGGCTTCTGATTGGCTGCAGGAAGCTCGTACAGCCAATCAGAAGCCGCTGAAGCCCTGTTGGACGCTCGTGTTCCAAAGAACATTCGCAAACTAGAACACTCACTTCCAGGTTTGCGGCGTTCGGGAGCCAAAACGTCTGAGTACCAAGGCGTTTGGTATCCAAGGTACGACTGTACTTGATATCCACGTTTAACATCTGGCGATGTTATATTTTACTGCTGTGGTGCCTCTTGCTTCCCTCGATAAAGCGTGTTGAACCCTCTGACTTTGGATGGCTGAAATGGAGCCTGCTATACAAAATTAAGGATTGCACCCATTTTTCTACCCTCTGTTGCCTCTAGCCATGACAGCTTTCACCATGGCCACAGGAATGTAGCTCCTAGATGATTGCTCACAACAGAATGGGGCCCCCAGGCTGGGAAAAGGTCCTTGCCCTAGATCTGTGCTGGCCAGAGATCTTCATGTACTCAAATCTGTGCAAGGGCTATCAACCAAGAAATATAAGAAACTAACCCTTCCATATTTGAGGCTCGTTTCTACTGGTCAGGTGGAAAAACACGAATCCATAGCCACAACTAATAATAATAATAATAATAATTTAATATAATAATAATTTATTATTTATATCCCACCCATCTGGCTGAGTTTCCCCAGCCACTCTGGGTGGCTTCCAATCAAGTGTTAAAAACAATACAGCATTAAATATTAAAAACTTCCCTAAACAGGGCTGCCTTCAGATGTCTTTTAAAAAGAAGATACAGGGCGGGCGCTACTACAGAAAAGGCCCTCTGTCTGGTTCCCTGTAACCTCACTTCTCGCAATGAGGGAACCGCCAGAAGGCCCTCGGTGCTGGATCTCAGTGTCCGGGCTGAACAATGGGGGTGGAGACGCTCCTTCAGGTATACAGGACCGAGGCCGTTTAGGGCTTTAAAGGTCAGCACCAACACTTTGAATTGTGCTTGGAAACGTACGGGGAGCCAATGCAGATCTCTCAGGACCAGTGTTATGTGGTCCCAGCGGCCACTCCCAGTCACCAGTCTAGCTGCCGCATTCTGGATTAATTGCAGTTTCCAGGTCACCTTCAAAGGTAGCCCCACGTAGAGCGCATTGCAGTAGTCCAAGCAGGAGATAACTAGAGCATGCACCACTCTGGCAAGACAGTCCACAGGCAGGTAGGGTCTCAGCCTGCATACCAGATGGAGCTGGTAGACAGCTGCCCTGGACACAGAATTAACCTGCGCCTCCATGGACAGCTGTGAGTCCAAAATGACTCCCAGGCTGCGCACCTGGTCCTTCAGGGGCACAGTTACCCCATTCAGGACCAGGGAGTCCCCCACACCTGCCCGCCCCCTATCCCCCCAAAACAGTACTTCAGTCTTGTCAGGATTCAACCTCAATCTGTTAGCCACCATCCATCCTCCAACCGCCTCCAGGCACTCACACAGGACCTTCACCGCCTTCACTGGTTCTGAATTAAAGGAGAGGTAGAGCTGGATATCATCTGCAACTGTTCCTTGTCCCTCCTTTCTTCAGCTCCATGAGGCCTCTAACCATCCTTGCGTTTAGTCATGTCCAACCCTTAGTGACCCCATGGACCAGAGCATGCCAGGCACTCCTGTCTTCCACTGCCTTCTACAGTTTGGTCAAACTCATGTTGGTAGCTTCAAGAACACTGTCCAACCATCTCATCCTCTGTCGTCCCCTTCTCCTTGTGCCCTCCATATTTCCCAACATCAGGGGCTTTTCCAGGGAGTCTTCTCTTCTCGTGTGGTGGCCAAAGTATTGGAGCCTCAGCTTCAGGATCTGTCCTTCCAGTGAGCACTCAGGGCTGATTTCCTTCAGAATAGAGAGGTTGGATCTTCTTGCAGTCCATGGGACTCTCAAGAGTCTCCTCCAGCACCATAATTCAAAAGCATCAATTCTTGGCAGTCAGCCTTCTTGATGGCCCAGCTTTCACTTCCATACATCACTACTGGGAAAAACCAGTAGTCAGGTGGAAAAACACGAATCCATAGCCACAACCGTTCCTTGTCCCTCCTTTCTTCAGTTCCATGAGGCCTCTAACCATCTTTGCCTTAAGTCCATGACTGGCTTCCAGCCAGTTTCTCTCCCTGTTCATTCTTTCCAACTTGATGCAACTTCTTAGGGCTGGTTTACATGAGGGTTTTGCACCCGCTCACACTTCCTCAGTCTCACATCTTCTGTGCTTAGGTTTTCCCCATTCAGGGCCTCACTCACATCTCTCTAGAGTGAAGATAGATGTAGCCAGAGCCAGCTCAAGATGTTTTCCCACCTGAGGCAGAGCAGCAAATGCCGCCACCATCAAAATACACAGTACCCAAGGCAGGTTGTCATTTTAGCACCTAATTCAGCAAATCCCACCAGCGCCTCTCCCTTTTCGCGGCCGTAAAAATATTATAGTAGTAAAGCAAATAGCTAATGATGTACTGCCCTTTCATTACAGCCAGAATCATTTGCCTCAGGCTAGTGCGACGGGCGGTGGGGGGGAGAAATGTGATTCAGTTTGCATTTAAAGGCGAATCTGTCAAATTTGCACTTTCCAGAGCAATATGCGAACCAGAAGACAGCCGCCCTTTGAAATTCACACTTATCTGAATGTTGCCATGCAGCTCACCAACCAACCCATGCTTACACAAATGCACACAGTAGAGGAAAGCGTACAGGGAGATGAATATATTGGTGAAAATAATGTATAATGTTGTTGTTGTTTAGTCTTTTAGTCGTGTCTGACTCTTCGTGACCCCCTGGACCAAAGCACGCCAGGCACTCCTATCTTCCACTGCCTCCCGCAGTTGGGTCAAACTCATGCTGTTAGCTTCAAGAACACTGTCCAACCACCTCGTCCTCTGTCGTCCCCTTCTCCTTGTGCCCTCCATCTTTCCCAACATCAGGGTCTTTTCCAGGGAGTCTTCTCTTCTCATGAGGTGGCCAAAGTATTGGAGCCTCAGCTTCACGATCTGTCCTTCCAGTGAGCACTCAGGGCTGATTTCCTTAAGAATGGATAGGTTTGGTCTTCTTGCAGTCCATGGGACTCTCAAGAGTCTCCTCCAGCACCAGAATTCAAAAGCATCAATTCTTGGCAATCAGCCTTCTTGATGGTCCAGCTCTCACTTCCATACATCACTACTGGGAAAACCATAGCTTTAACTATACGGACCTTTGTTGGCAAAGTGATGTCTCTACGTTTTAAGACGCTGTCTAGGTATAATAATGCGCTATATTAAAGGCCATTGCTTTTAATGTATATCAGTCAAAACTGAATACCCAAATGGGTTTATCAGGAGAAATTTGCACAAAAACACTGAAACATTTTCATGAGGATTTTTTTTTTAAAAGGCAGATTGCTACAGATGTGTGGAGAGCTCAATTTAAAATTGGAAGAACGAGAAACTGAGAGAGGTGAAAATGACAGATCTCTCCATCCTTACCTAAAGAGATCACCACACTCTGCCTATCATTGCTGGCATCAGTCTTACTTAGGAGACAATGGAGAATTATGCCTTTGGGGGTGAGGTCAAGCTGTTGGAAGGTTCCAGCACCTGCTGTGGCTGTAGAGACCAATGCGGGAGAGACATGTTTTGTTGCAGCTGAGGCAGATAAGGCATCCAGTCATGCTGCTGCAGATGTATCATGGCATTTCCTCTTTCTGCGCTCCTCCCAGTGGCCATTTCTTCTGTGGTCACTGCTATGGACACACTTCTTGACTGTGTATCCAGCAGGGTGGATAAAAATCAATGATTTTTTAAAATAAAAAATAGATGCTTTGCCCCGCTCCAAGCCGGTGGTGCCATAGTTATGCCAATGGCCTGTAGCCAATCAGCAGCATGGCAAGGTTGGGGGTTGGGGGTATCTATTTGGCAGCGTGACGTAGGGACCTCCTTTTGCTTCGCGCTGCCCAACACCCGCCCACCCACCCGTTAGTTAGTTAGGTCGTGTTTGGCCTTGCTTTGGACTTTGGTTGGTCGCCTGTTTTGGAATGGGGGCCAGGTAGGAATTTTTCCCAATGTGGCAGATTGGCTGTGGCTGCTTGGTTTTTGCCTACCTCTTAGCAATCATCACAACTTTGTAAGGTTTGGCGGTTAGCCATTGGTTTAGGGGAATGTGGGGAGGGGAGGTGCAGCCATCCCCTGCCCCTCCAATGAATAGGGTATCCCATTAAATGAATCTGGGGGTTCGGTTCTCGTCCAAAGCCCAGACAGGGGCTAGGGCCATGCCAGGACCCCTGGGAACCCCAGGGGCGAGCACCAGTCAATATACACTGACGGAGATCCCCCTGCTGGTTTACCCTTCCAGGCTTCCTGCAGGGTGGGGCAGGAGCCAGATATAGTTTGATACCAATGATACCAGTCACATTTGTGTATTCAATAAAGTTGTGCCCAAAATTTGCCCATTAACATTTAAACTAAATTCTGTCTCCACTGTGTCTTTATTTCAGGATGGGTTTGGGAGCTCGAAGCACAAATATAAAACATGCAGGGAATTGTCACTCCACGAGGAATCTCCCAATAATTCTCAGCCCACTTCATAGGTAAAGGTAAAGGACACCTGGAAGGCAGATATGGGGTGGCGGTGCTCATCTCGCTTTTCAGGATGAGAGAGCCAGCATTTGTCCACAGACAGCTTTCCAGGTGATGTGGCCAGCAGGACTAAACCGCTTCACAGAACACTGTGATGGACACCAGAGCACAGGGAAACGCCGTTTACCTTAATAAGGCAAGGTGGTGTGGGGCATAGGAGCCAATTCCTAGGGGCTGAGGGATCTTTGCCCCCCCAATAAAGTATTTGAGGGGGCCTGTCCCCCGAAAGTTGATTGGCATTGCCATTCAAATGGTGTGCATGTGCCCCATCATGTGTCAATTATGCAGCGTGGGGCTTACCTGCAGTCCAATATCTTATTCAAGTTGGCACCCCTGGCAGTGGCGTAGCGTGGGGGTGCAGGGGGGCCGGCCGCACCGGGCGCAACATCTGGGGGTTAGGGTTAGGGGGCGCAAATCCACGAGTTAGGGGGCGCAAATCCATGGGTTAGGGGGCGCAAATTACTTGCCTTGCCCCGGGTGCTGACAACCCACACTACGCCACTGACCCCTGGTGTGGGGTTTTGAGAGCTCCAGGTTGGTAGCACTGGGATCTCTTGCCACCTCATTGCCCTCTCACCTCACCACATCTCATCCCAGTAGATGCTGCGCCATCTACCTATTACACTCCATATATTGTGGCAGCCTCAAACAACCATCAAATCCAACCCTGGAGCTACCATCTCCAGCAACCTGAACAAACCACAGGCCCCAGAATTCATTGAGGGAAGTCACATGCTTTAAACATATGCCAAACGTGCTTCTAATGTTTAGTGTATATCTGCCCAAACTCTCATTAGGTGTGAAATTGATTGCATTTTTTTTTTTTTACTACAAAATCCCTCCATGTCTTAAGGGGAGGTTTATTAAGTGCTTTCGAACCATCACTCTTTGTAGGCACTGCACGATGGAGATGATATCACGCATCTACTTTGTGGGTTTGTTGTTGTCAGGAAAGCTGATATAGTATATGTGAGAAATTAAAAAATCCAAATGTTAAATATTATTATTATTAAATACTCATCAGGGCAGCAGCATCTGGTCTTCTTTCTTTTTTTCCTTTTCTTTTTTTCTTTTTTTTTTTTTTGGAGGAGGAGAAGATGACTTTTTATTTTGTTTAAATGGCTTCCATACATAAATTGAATTGTTTTGTCTTTCTCCCACAGGTTCATACATTATATTCTCCTGCAAAGTGTTTCTGCAGTGGAAGTAAAATGTCAAAACGCAGATGTCCAATGGAAACTGCACAGATGCAGGTGACTCTACGATGTGCCACTGTGTAGACATCTTCATACTCTCTTCCAAAGCGTCAGCGGAAGACCTTCCCCGTTTGTGTATAAACTCACCTTTAGAGGGAAGTTTTCCCTCCCCCCCCCCCATTGCAACATCTAGATCCCAAGCTGAGTTGCCTCGTTGGCAATGATTGATTACCCAATTTCTAATTAAACCTGATCCAATCACTTATTATGCAGAGTGGAACAAACAAACTGAAGTCGACTGTCAGTCCTGTGATTGATGATACTGTCAATCCAGCTTTTGTTGTGTCTAATGTCTTGACGCTTGTTACAACCAGCCAAAGCTGTGCCGGACAAAGGGTTCTGTCACTCTTCACATGAATTCACACCCCTGCAAACACACCCAATTTTTTTAACAGGGGGGAAAAAATATTGAGAACAGCAGAAATTTTGTATGGGTTAGTTTGCACAATGAGATCAAAGTCCCCTAGAGACCTGGATTTCTTCAGTAGGAGAGAGTGAAAGTGCGGGGGGGATTGGCAGGGGGGCTCCTGGTATGGTAATAAACCCACCTTGGGGAGAGTGACGGATATGACATTAAAGCAAACCTAGCAGGGTAATAATTTATTTTCTATTGTCTGCCAAGCAGGATTCTCTTAGCAGCCCTCATTTATAAATTTTTCAGTTTTAATGTTTTAATTATTTAAAATGCAAATAGGAACAGAAAATACAAATTCCCTAAACAGATTCAACTTTTGAAGTCGCGTTCACACATTGCAAATCTTTCCTTTTTCTGTTCTCGGGCTTTATTTGTTTTAGAAAAGGTGAGCTTGTTGCTCCAAGGTTGACTCCCAGTTTGTGTCTCTGCATGATTATGAATTTCACCCTCGTTAAGTACACATTTCTGCGGAAGAGAGCCACAAGAAACAGATTTGATCTCACAAAGGTTTGAAGGGGGGGGTTAATGTCAAAAATATACAGAGATGTTTATACGCATTGATTTGTTCTCTGCTGTCGTTAAATGTTTAAACTTGTATCAGAGTGCTTTCTACTGTGCCGAGTTAAGATAAATCCACGTGACAAAACATGCCTAAAGACAGTTTTAAACTATTTATATGCATCATTCCATATATGGAGTAAAGAACAATCCATCTTCATAGGGTACAGGCAGTGCCGGATTTACGCTTAAGCTAAACAAGCTATAGGGCCCCACTCTCTTGGGGGCCCCCCAAAAAAATTTAAAGGCAAAAACTGGATGTACATTTCCAAAAACAAATAAAATAAAACCCACATACGACAACCGTGTTTTGTGTTGTGTAGGCTCATATGATGTAAGTAATGGGTCCCGCCTGCTAGCCTGCTCCCTAAAATATCACTGGTTTGCTCATTTCTATATATAGGGTGCCTACATTCTGCATGGACTGGTTTCATGGCAACACGTGCAAATGGCTTTAGATACCTATTAGGTCCATAAATTACCATATACAGTGGTACCTCAGGTTAAGTACTTAATTCGTTCTGAGGTCCGTTCTTAACCTGAAACTGTTCTTAACCTGAAGCATCACTTTAGCTAATGGGGCCTCCTGCTGCTGCCGTGCCGCCAGAGCCCGATTTCTGTTCTTACCCTGAAGCAAAGTTCTTAACCTGAAGCACTATTTCTGGGTTAGCGGAGTGTGTAACCTGAAGCTTATGTAACCCGAGGTATCACTGTAGCATATATTCAACACAAAACCAGCAACAATTAGTTGTTGACAAAGGACAACTGGACATATAAAGGGCCCCATTACCTTCAGTAGTTTAGGGCCCCATCAAACCTAAATCCAGCCCTGGGTACAGGAAATGTAAGGTACAATCCTGCCAAATTTAAGCACTTTAAAATCCCACCAACTTCAGTTGGAGAGATGCACGCAGGCTTAAGCCTTTATCATTCACATCAATAGGACTTCCAACTTCTCAATCTGGGCTTGGTTGTACCCCAAATCATACTTTTATATCATATTCATAGAGTTCATAATATTGCATAATCTCAATATTAAAATCTTTCATCTATTTATTGCATATTATTCTCCAAAGCTGATTTTCAGGACCAAGCCATAAAGCAATTCACAATAAAAAAAAATTATAACAAAACACAATAAAGTAACTTAACGGACGGTGCTGGCACTAATTGCACCCCCGTAAGAGATGGGAGTTGCCCCCCCAATCCCATATCATCCCGTCCCAGCCACAGGACCTCTGTCTTCGAAGGATTTAGCTTCAACCGGCTCCCACGTAACCATCCAGCCACAGCTTCCAGACATCTGGTCAGTGTGTCTGGGGCCGAGTCAGGATGGCCATCCATCAACAGATAGAGTTGGGTGTCATTGGCATACTGATGGCAACCCAGCCCTAAACTCCGGACAAGCTGGGCGAGGGGGCGCATAAAGATGTTGAAAAGCATCTCAAATTGAAGTCGAGGCTGAACAGGGTACTGCTCCGACAGCCTACCAGCCCTAGTATAGTATCCACCTGCCTGTCTTCTTACTTAAAACCACAAAAACCAGTAGACCAATTTGTCTGGACTTGTCTAGTTTCCTTACCTAGATACTCCTCTCTTGATTCTGCAATTTTGAGCCCAACTGACCTGCACAAAAGTAGAGGACATTGAGTGATCAGTGTTTTTCCCCATCTCCAAACTATATAGGCTGCCAGTGCAGGAAAACTGCACTTTTCAAATCTGATAGGTTACAACTCGTGCAACAGGTCAAACATGCCTGGAAATTTCATCCACTTTGGCAAAAAAAAACCCAACCCCAAATTATTAATGCTTCTTTAAAAAAACAGACACAAACCAAAGCTTGGAAAATGCCCAGCACAACATCCGACCTATTTGCCTTAATTCTGCAGGCTAAACCCACAGCAAATTTTTGCCCATTTCTTTTGTTTATCAAGCAGTGAATTGGGAGAAATAAAACCACTTCCAAAATGCACAAGGTCTCAAAGCACTTGGCTTTAGGTGACAGCCTAAATGCTGTCTGCTAAATGCTGACTATTTAGGGGGAATAATAATAATAATAATAATAATAATAATAATAATAATAATAATAATTTATTTATACCCTGCTCATCTGGCTGGCTTTCCCCAGCCACTCTGGGCGGCTTCCAACAAAAGAGTAAAATACAGTAGTCCAAACATTAAAAGCTTCCCTAAACAGGGCTGCCTTCAGATGTCTTCTAAAAGTCTGGTAGTTGTTTTTCTCTTTGACATCTGGTGGGAGAGCGTTCAACAGGGTGGGTGCCACTACCGAGAAGGCCCTCTGGAAGCCACCCAGAGTGGCTGGGGAAACCCAGCCAGATGGGCGGGCTATAAATAATAATAAATAAATAAATAAATAAATAAATAAATAAATAAATAAATAATTTGACATAGCAATGGGGTGGGGCACGATCGATCAGGAGCACACAGCCAATCACTTTTTCTAATCCTGCAATCGACCTGGAGCACCCCAGGGATCTACCTGTTGATCGTGGTCAACCAGTTGAACGTGTCTGAAATGAAAGGTCTGAAGCAGGAAGTCCATGTATATACCTTAGGATCCACACTTTAGACCTTCTCCTCCAACACATGGAGGGCAGCAAGGTAGTGGGGCAGTGATGTGGTTGAGGGGGTGGGTCCAGTAAATCCTGCTGTCCCCTCAGGTTCTCCCATCCCTAATGATTACTGGAAAAGCCACTAATCATCAAGCCATGATGTACTAGATTCTACCAGAGTCCAACCATATTCACAACAGGTTTGTCTCTTATCTACTCAGTTCTGCTAAGAATCTCTCTTTCCTCTGGCTCCCACTCAGAGGACCAGCACTCCTGGAAAAATGCTGGCAACTCCAGCCTGAATAGATAAATCATGTGGACACAAAGCCATTTCAAAAGTACAAGAAGAAAAATATGATTTCTTGAAGCATTTAATATAAACATTTTGGAAAATGGGCAATGGGAGGCTAATGTTAACACCCACCCACACAAAAGGCTAAATTTAGCCCATGAAAAGGTTAGTTCAGGCCAGCACTTAACGGAACATTCAACTGCTAAATTTTCACTTCAATTAATCTCTCGAAATTCAGTGTCTGATCCCGGTGACAGTTGCCTCTGGGTTCTTCAGAGCGACTGCCAAGGAAAAAATTATCTGACACATATCAAACAAGCAAGAAATGACACTGGACAACATTAATCAAAACTTTCTCATTTCCCGAAGAATTAAGCATTAAATAATTAATTCCAGCACTACAGGCAGCTGTAAAAGAGGCTTCGCGCCTCCCCGCTGGTAAGAATTTGTCCTTGTCTAAAAGACTAGATTGATATATTTATTATTTATCAGATTAATCATGGCCAGGAACATTATAGATTGGCAGCCAGGCCCTTCCAGTTATATTGTAGGGGGCCTGTTATTGGAGATTGGAAAGAACTTGGTGTATCAGCAACATTCAAAAGGGAAGGGGGAGAAGGCTTTGCCCTCTAGCATTTATTGGGGAGAGAGGTTTGAAGATGCTCAAGTGTTCAAAGGGAGAGACTGACAAAGAGAGAAAGCAACGAATGCTGAAGATGGGTCATTGATCCAACACCTTAGAGGAGGATGCTCACACCTGGGATCGTTCTTTATTTCTGCTTGCTAAGGGATGAAATGAGGCCCATTTGATGGGTGTGGAGAGGAGAGGGGGCCATACTGACTGACTAGTTTACATGACACAGTCCGTTTCTATCACAGAGAGACACAGATCGCAGCAATCAATGTATTTCTGCTCTCCTCAGACACTTTTTTGTAGTTGCATGTATTCAGCTACCATAGCTTGAACTTCCTTTTTCCTTTGATGACTGCCTGTGGCTCTGAATGGCAGAAGCCATGCACCAGTCAACCAAACTGTGATGGCCTGGGAATCCGATTCAGAGGATGAACCGGAGGAATGCCAGCCTGCACAGGAGTCCCCGCCTCCAGGGCCGGCTGAACTGGGGCAGGGCCTTGATTCTGAAGCGCCTGCACCTGTGCCGGATCCTCAGGAGCAGGCACCAGGTGATTCCACTCTGGCTCCAGAGGTGGTTGAGGACTCAGTGCCTGCAGGTGAGTCTCCCCCTGGGTTCAGTAACCCTTCAGCCTCTCCTGAACTGCAGAGGCTCAGGGCAGAGAGGCAGAGGGAACTGGTTTCTCCCAGGAGGAGTGCTCGCCTTAAGGCCAGTAGAGGCGGGTCTCCTGGGGGCTGGGACCGCCCCTGGCCTCAGAGAAGATAAAGGCCAGTCAGCCCGGTCCCAGGTTGTGGGAGCAACGTCATTGATGAGCTGTTTCGGCCAGCATCCAGTCCTGTTTCCCCCAGAGTTCCTGTCCTTGCCCGGCTTCCCGCTGTGGGCCCCGCTTCATCTGAGGAGGACCATCTGCTGACCCTCAACTCAGGTCCTGGACCTCACCCCATGGTAACCTCCCCCCTGGACCAGTACACAAACAGAGAACAGAAGCAGTTAATGGTTCCTATCAAACTGAGGTTGTGAGAGAACAATAAATGACAGCATACTGTTTGTATCCTGTCCAGTACCAGTTCTAGGATCAGGGTGGGGTCTCAGGAAAGGCAAGGTGTCCTCTGTGGGGCTTCTTAGCCTCAAGTGGGGCCAGGGTCACCCCCAGATATGGTTCCTGAGACATAGAACAAGATGGAGCCTCTGGTTTAGAGGGTGAAGGGCAGGCAATGAAGTACACACAGGTTTGCCATTCCCTGCCCCTCAGCAGCTGCCACCTGAGGCAGCTGCCTCTTGTCGGCCTAATAATAGGACCAACCCTGGTCAGGATATGCAAACCAATAATTCTGTCATGCTGGCTCTCACTATCTAGGGGGAAGTTCAATGCCCAGTGATAATGGTGGTGGCCCTGGAGCAACAAGTCCTTGCCTGGTCTTGGGGACCCAGCAAATGCACAAACCTGTCACCCCCTGGAGCCAGCACTGACCTTGCCCTTCTGCTGAGAAGCTCAAAGAGGTGTGCATGAGACAGGACTTTCTCCTGCCCTCAGCCTCAATTTGTGGTCCACGAAGCCAGAAGCTCCATTAAACTTTCTCTTTTGCTCGGGATGGGTAGAGAGAGAGGAGCAACAGGCTTCAGTACAGGGCTGGTGTGCTTGCTGGTGGGTTGTAAGCTGGTCATCCCAACAATATCCATATGACACTGCTTCTTTCACCATACTCTACTGAAACCAACAGTATGGCACGGCTCAGCTCATCTGCCACCCCCTTTGATTGCAGACAAAACACTCCTGCTCTCCTGATACATCTCTAATTGTTGTTGTTTAGTCGTTTAGTCATGTCCGACTCTTCATGACCCCATGGATCAGAGCACACCAGACACTCCTGTCTTCCATTGTCTCCTGCAGCTTGGTCAAACTCATGTTTGTATCTTCGAGAACACTGTCCAACCATATCGTCCTTTGTCGTCCCCTTCTGCTTGTGTCCTTATTCTTTCCCAACACCAAGGTCTTTTCCAGAGAGTCTTCTCTTCTCATGAGGTGGCCAAAGTATTGGAGCCTCAGCTTCACAATCTGTCCTTCCAGTGAGCACTCATGGCTGATTTCCTTCAGAATGGATCGGTTTGATCTTCTTGCAGTCCATGGGACTCTCAAGAGTCTCCTCCAGCACCATAATTCAAAAGCATCAATTCTTTGGCGATCAGCCTTCTTTATGCTCCAGCTCTCACTTCCATACATCACTAACATCTCTAATATCTCCTGTTATTAAGATGCAAATAGAAACAGTTCTGTACGGTAGCTGAGCTGGTCTATGGCTAAAGACCACACAATGAAATAAACTTTTTTTTGTTGGCAGTGTTTGTTTTCTAAGACGTTTTAAAGCAAAAGCCACCAACTAGCCATCTTTCTTCCCAGTTCTTCTCTACGCTGAATCTTTTAGAACTTTTCTACAGCTCAAACCTCCCCTAAGTGTGCCACATTCCCAGAAAACATCAAGCTGTTCCACCCACTCTTTCGAGTCACTGTCCTCTCTTCAGGAAAAACACATGCTATCCAGGCAAGGTTTGAGTAAGCTGCATTGCACAGAGCTTCAGATTTTCTGTCTCCAGCCCCCTCTTCTGATCTTAGAAGAAATTAACTGATAAAAAAACCTTGTTCCTAATGCATTGAGATTTTTTTTAAAAAAAAAAATCCTTTCAAACTAGCAGAGTCTGGTCCAAGCCCACACAGTGTGTGACCCGCCAAATCAAATTACAGGGGCTACCAAGTGTATGATAAATGAGTAAAAACCAGCCTTTTTTCACAGCTTGCCTGCATATGCAAAGGCAAGAGGGGAATCACCCATGAAGAGCTGGTGGGATACATTCAGTATAGTTGATCACCAAGTTGCACCCAGACCTGCCCTGTTTAATTTAGTGGATATTCTATAGGGCCATCCCCACATGTGTTTAGCAGTAAATGCAACTTGCTTAGAAAAGAGTTTAGATAAGATGTTGCTTCATTTTGGGTTCGAAGTTATGGAACTAATTTAAAGGAAAGTTGCCTGATATTAGCAGATTTTCATCAGTCCTCTTTTCTATCTTCAGTTGCAGGAAGCAGAATAAAAAAAAAACACCTCACATTGCCACAAATGAAGCTGAAGTCTTATGATTTTGTTAATATATTTATGTGTGGGAAGATCACACAAATCAGGCCTGTTGCATCAACACTGCAGTCTAGCACCCACCATCTGCCTAATTTCTGGACCAGTGAACTGCCCACCCACAATGGCTTCAAGTTATAAGTAAGGCAATTCCGACAAAACATCAGAAAAATTTTCTGACAGTACAGAGGAATAGTCTCCCTCTGTAGGTGGTGGACTCTCAAACCTTGGTTGTTTTTAAACAGAGGTTAAATGGCCATCTGTAATGGATGCTTTATTTGAGATTTCTGCATTGCAGGGCGTTGGACTAGATAACCTTTGGGTTATCCAACTCTACAGTTCTGTGATTCTATGATTCTAAGGTCACCAACATGTCAGGATTCATTTCAGCTTATTGACGCTCATGCAGCTCACCATGGCATCCAAGCACTAATCTAGGACCTACACCAGGGGTCAGCAAACTTACTGCGCCTCAGGCCAGTGTCTCCAGCGCCGATTGCACAGCAGGCCGAAGGGCGGGGGAGCGAGTGTCCATACGCATGCGCACACGCTATTTCCTGCGCACTTCTGGGTTGGAGGAGCACCAGAAATAGCTTATGTGCATGTGCACGGGCCTCCTCCAACCCGGATGTGCACTGGAAATAACACTTGCACATGCACACAAGCTATTTCCAGTGCTTCTCCAACCCAGAAGTGGGCAGCCGTGCAGTGCAGCACTAGTAAGAGCAGGCAGTGGCAGCGGGTGGCAGGGGTCACCATGGGCCAGATAAATGAGTACCTCAGGCCTTATCCGGCTCGTGGGCCTTAGTTTGGGGACCCCTGATCTACGCTGTCATCATACCTGATTCGAATGTTACAGAGAAATAATGGTGACACTTCTAGATAATCCAGTGGCCAGTCCCAATGGCTTCATGTACATGTTGACCAACACTGGGGAAAATATGCTACCCTGTTGCAACCCAACAGCATAGCTGCCAGGGCTACAAGGAATAGGCTCCCAATGCCACCTTCTGGAACCAACCATGTAGATAGGAGTGCATCCACTGTATCAGGGCCTCCACAACCCATGGACTTGATCCAGTAAGATTGTAATAGTTGATGGTATATCGAAAGCTGCAGAGAGATCAGGGAGAAGCAACAGAGTCATATTTCGCCTCACCCTTCCTCAGTAAAGGGCATCTGTCAAGGGGACCAAGGACAATTTGGTCCTAAAACCAGGTCTGGACTCAGACTGGATTGTGATCAGGTAATCCACTTGCTTCAAGAGCATCTGCAGCTGAACAACCACCACCCTACCCTCACCTTCCCCCAAACCAAGATATTTTTAGACTGGGAAAAGCTGTCACATATCTCTGGTTCTAACATAGACTTTTTAAAGCCAGATTGCCTCTTTAGTTGTGTTTCCTTGTGTAGGCCTAGTGTCATCCCTATTAGACATAATCCTTCATCTGCCCAACAGGCGTATGCACAGATATCCCTTGCTAGATTGGGGCAAACAGCTGCAATCTTCCATACATTAAGTCTGCTTCAGTCTCAACGGGCATGTGAGCAATGTAAGGACTTTCCAGCACCACATGTAAATTGCTTCATGGGAACTGTGGCCTTAACATATCAGGTGGCATCCAACCAACAAATCTCATCAGTGCAAGCATTTCTGCTTGCATAACAGGACACGCCCTCCTCCTCTCCCTGCGTGCCCTGAGCACCTCCCCAAATCTGCTCTGTGGGGTTTGGGGTGTCAAGGAGGGAGTCGCTTTCCTGAGTCCTTCCTCCAAGCTACTAATCAATCACACACAGGCACCAAATGGGTTACCAGGCTTTACTGACTTCTCTGGCACCAGCTACCGAGCAGCAAGTTTAAAACACGGTGTGTTCTCTCCCTCCCTTGGCAGGTTAACTCAAAGATTTATAGAAACTGGGGGATGCTGGCAACTAACCAACCCCATCACATGCTCCCACTTTGGGGACTAATTGTTACCACTGGCCTGAAGGGCCCCACCCAGCAATACTTGCTCACAAGATCACTACTTTGTGACATTGCGAACCTCTAGAACAGATTTGAGAGGGTGCACAGGGGGATGAGAGGGGTAGAAAGTCTCATTGAACAAGGGGAAAATCTTTGCCCCGGTGGGAATGTGACTCCATGCTGCTTTGGATACAGCCCATGCATTCATTATGTAAGTAAGACCTTCCCATGTATCTGATGACTCCAGAGTCCTGTAGAAAATTACTCTTATGTAAAACCGCCTTGAATGTTGATAGCATGGTGAGAAGTGTTGGCATGCAGAGGGCCGAGAGGCCAGATGGCTAGTCTCAGCTGAGCCATCCCATTCCAGTTGTCCCTCTGCAAAGACTATCGGCCTCTGCCTGACGTAAATCAGCGACCCGGGCTTCAAAGCCATGGCACACTATCAGCAGAGCGAACTGCGCACACAGAATAGGCATGAGGCTTGCGGAAGCATACTACAACTACAGATTTATTAATCATAAATCAGGACAAAGATACATGTCCTCTCTCTCTCTCTCTTGTCTTCTTGGAGTGAACGGGAAAAGCAAAAGCTATACACAACGGAAGTTCCCAGCAAGCTGTGCTGGAATGTAAACAGACATGTGATATGCAACAGTTCCACATGTTTGCTCCTTAAGGTGGAATGGAAATTCTCAACATAAATTCTAAGACTAAATACATAATAATGTTCATTACATAATAATGTTCATTGCATGGAAGCTGATGAAAACTCTTCTGTGTGGCTGTGGTTCCATTCAACAGTTGTAATACAGTGGTACCTCAGGTTACATATGCTTCAGGTTACAGACGCTTCAGGTTACATCCTCTAACCCAGAAATAGTACCTTGGGTTAAGAACATTGCTTCAAGATGAGAACAGAAATCGCGCAGCGGTGGCAGCAGGAGGCCCCATTAGCTAAAGTGGTGCTTTAGGTTAAGAATAGTTTCAGGTTAAGAACGGATCTCTGGAACGAATTAAGTACGTAACCCGAGGTACCACTGTACATGGGAGCTTCTCACCACGTGGATTATTTATGTTTCATTCTAAGCTTCTATGCCAGCACTGACCATTCCCAGGAATGTAACATGAAGGCAGGAAATTCTCTATGCAATGAAACAAATCAAAAAAAGAGTAGCTCTTTACCCATCATGGTCACCACATGGAATCATCAAAACATGGAAATGTTTCTTGATGCTTCCTGTTGTTGTTGTTGTTTAGTCGTGTCCGACTCTTTGTGACCCCATGGACCAGAGCACGCCAGGCACTCCTATCTTCCACTGCCTCCCGCAGCTTGGTCAGACTCATGTTTGTAGCTTCGAGAACGCTGTCTAGCCATCTTGTCCTCTGTCGTCCCCTTCTCCTTCTCTCTTTCCCAACATCAGGGTCTTTTCCAGGGAGTCTTCTCTTCTCATGAGGTGGCCAAAGTATTGGAGCCTCAGCTTCACGATCTGTCCTTCCAGTGAGCACTCGGGGCTGATTTCCTTCAGAATGGAGAGGTTTGATCTTCTTGCAGTCCATGGGACTCTCAAGAGTCTCCTCCAGCACCACAGTTGAAAAGCATCAATTCTTCGGCGATCAGCCTTCTTTATGGTCCAGCCCTCACTTCCATACATCATGACTGGGAAAACCATGGCTTTTACTATACGGACCTTGATATATATATGCTTCCTGTATTGCAAAAGTTGGTTTGTATTTCCAAGTAAATGGGACAGGGTCTTCTTTCTTTCTTCTTGATGAAAGCTCAAATTGTTATTATTGTTATTTTGTTCCCTTAGAGGCAGGACCGCCATCTACAGCACATGGTCTTGGTTCGATATTTCCTCCATCATTGATAAAGAAAAGGCAAGGCTTTTGTTTTGTTATTGTCCCAAGAGGCAATTTTGTCCAGTTTCACAATAGGTACTTTTGCCGGCATGCAGGTTACCTGTCACAACAAATTCAATTATTTTCCTGTAAGTGGAGGCTTAACTTAAGTGAACAAGTGTCATTACAATTTTTAAGCAGCAAAGAAATCATGACAAAGATAATAATGCTGACATTTATTCAAAGTCTGTAATTATATTTTTAATGTAAAAAAAAAACCACTCTACATATTCCTGCTGCATCAGCAATGATGCAAAAGCAGAATATTAAAAGGAAATCCAGAACATTCATTTCTTCTATCTATTGTACATTTTATAAAAAATGCAAAAATAATATTTGACTATGGGTCATTCAAGTAATGTCTTTCCTTTGATCTTCCTGTCTTGTCTATAATAGGTATAGAACGTTTTGCTTCCAACTGTATCATGAAAGATTCCATTCTCTGTTCTTTTGCTTTCTTACCCTCTGTTGGATGGTAACTACTTTCCCTTAGGGATGAAAAGGATTTTAATTGAGGCAATCGGAGGCGATTTGTAATCTTTTTATTTGAAGCCTTTCTTCCCTGTTATGTATCTTTAAGTTGCAAATATATCTGGCTTGTAATTTAAAATGTAATTGTACTTTGTGCAGAAGATACAGGGATGAAAAGCAGAGGGCACCATATCACATGCAAACTCTCTCTTACCACAATATAAAAAAAAATAGATAGAAAAGGGGGGGGAGAATGAAAGGAACAAAAACAGCTTGTGTCAGTCTAAAAAAAAAATCCATTTGTGATCACAAATGAAACATTTCCAATCTTATAATGGGTAGATTGCTTGGTTTTATTACCAGTCATGCAAAACAAGACCTCATCAAAAGGAAAGCTACGCAGAGGTCCCATCTTTCCATTAAAATAATTCAAAAAGCCTTTTTTTCCCACTGAAAGAACCCATTTTGCAAGATGATTTAGCTCAAAATCTGCTGGGAGTAACCCTTTGACATAAAGTCATATTGTGTTGGAGTTTAGTCCTAAATTCATACATCAATTATTTACTGTCAACGCAGATTGTATAAGTGTAGAAAATTACTAGGAATGATATTTTCTCTCAGGCAGAAAGAATGTGATACAGCGAAAACATCCCACCTAATGTGCTGTCCCACTGTCCACAGGCCAGAATTATTTATGCATTAGAAAAAGAGTGTGCTAGGGCAAAAAGAGACGGGAGGGGAGGGGGGGAATAGGAAGGAGAGAGACAGACACATTATTTTAAACCTTTCATAACATCCATAAATATTTCATAACAAATAAATAAAGAATGTCGGGCTTGTTTGGAAGACAGCTGTAGCAGCATGGTTCAGTGCTCTGCAAAGCTCCAGAGGCCCTGCACTTACCCCTCACTTAAGCCCCCCATTTCTTTTTAATCATCCACTCAGGGCACGGTGGGTAAGGGGAGCCCACCAGGTGAGCCAAAAAGCTGGAGGTTATGTATCTGAAAACTACTTCCTTCTCCTGCCTTCCTTGCAAGCAGCAAAAGATGAATTTGAGGAGCATTGAATATTTTACTTTCGCCAACCGGTTGGGTATTTTTGCGTAGCACAGCCTTTGTCTGCTCAGCTCTTCCAAAGCAGCTCTAATGGGGTGCGGTGTTTTTTACAAGTGCTTTTGCCGCACGCTTAAAATAAAGGTTAGAATCCATTTCCTCGTCAGATTGCGTTTTTATCCATCCGCACAGTGGCTTTCTAACACCCTGCCTTTTTCTGGGAAGCTTATCTGGGTCCCTCCATGAAAATTGTTAATGGTGGTTCCAGCTTCTCTACCACATCACTCTTTCTCTGCAGGGCTGCAGAAAATATCGGCCATGGAAGGGGCAACCCTACTGTAATGTAGGGTGAGGTTCTTCCAACCCCCTGGCAGCAGATTTTGGATGTCATGAAAGGGCAGCAGATTGTTCATTATTTATTTTATTACAGTGGTGCCATGGTTCTTGAACAGCTTAGTTGTCAAACAAATCGGCAGCTCAGCTGCAGGCAGCCTGAAGTAGCTCTCTCGGACATAGCGGGTTTCAGTAGGTTCCAAGACTCCTCTTTGTTCTAACATTTGGGGTGGGCTGGTGCTCTGAGTTTGTTTGGGCCCTGGGTGAGAGCCAAAGTGGATGACGAAGAAGAAGAGTTTGGATTTGATATCCTGCTTTATCACTACCCGAAGATGTCTCAAAGTGGCTGACATTCTCCTTTCCCTTCCTCACCCACAACAAACACACTGTGAGGTGAGTGGGGCTGAGAGACTTCAGAGAAGTGTGACTATCCCAAGGTCACCCAGCAGCTGCATGTGGAGGAGCGGGGAAGCGAACCCGGTTCACCAGATTACGAGACTACCGCTCTTAACCACTACACCACGCTGGCTCTCCAGGATGAGTGGAGTCCTGAGTGGAGTCTCAGGAGGCTGAGAAGTGTGGAGTGAAGAAGTGTGTTGGAAGAAAGATTTGGTTCATTTATATCCCACAGTCCGGAAGTGATGAGGCTACTGCCCCATGGGAGTGCAGTGGCAGCCTTCTCAGAGAACCACCCAACACTGGGATGCCTCTGCCCACCCAAGCTGGCCATTGGATCTTCTTGTGCAGAAAGGAACATGAAGGCTTCCTCTCTCTGTTGAGCCTTACTTCAGTAATTGAGCTCTGATGCATTCATGCCACCTTGATTATTCTTCAGTCCTGCTTCCTGGCTTGCCATCCCATCCCGAACTGTTCTTCAGTGCATGCTTCTTGATGGTTCCATGGCTCCAGTTACTAGTTCCCACGTCACCCCAGACTGGAGTTCATGGTCCAGGTCTAAGGCACCATCTTTCTTCCATCCTGGAACATAAAGCAGTGTACATGAAAACTCCAGGTAGTCTCTCACCTGGCATTGGCTGCTTAGTGTCAGCAAAGTGGTTGTTTCATGTACCTTCATACCCTACCCTGGGATGGACCAAGGATGGACTGTAGCACCTACATTGTAGAATCCACTTCCCACAAAGATTCATATGTTTGCCTAACTGCTTGCCTGTTGGTAAGCATCTGAACAGATTCATATGTTTGGTGAACATCCAAAATCTGGCTTTAAAAGAAAATCTTTCAGTTAAGTTAGTTGCACTACTTTCAGCTGTTTGGTTAATCCTTGTTTTTACACTTTTTTGTTTTCACGCATTATTTTAAAATTTTGCTATACATTCTTGCTGTTTTGAAAGCAGGTTATAAATACTTCCATCATCATCAATATTATTACATAGGGATGCTGTAGTACTGGGTTTCCTGAACTGGCAGGGTTTAGATTAGATCATCTTTGAGGTCCGTTCCAATACTGTTGAGTACCCATGATGCTGTCTCTCTACTTGAGCAACACTGCTACAGAACCAAATAACATCAGCTATGCAAATCAGAGGCTCCGTCTTTCTGTGATATTACAAATGCCATCAGCTGCCAACAATGTCCCACTAAAGGAAACAGGTCAGTTTCTGTAGAAGACAATGTGAACACAAATCTGAAATTTAAAAACAGCAACATTCAGATACCAGTGGGAGTATATTTCAGTTTCCCAAGACTTTCTACTGCTGGCAGCAAAGTTCAACAAAAACACTTCAAACTGATGCTATCGCATGAATCTGCTTAGAATTTATTAGCAAATTTGATTCTATCTATTAAGTTCAGACTCAAGTGAGATTGGGGGTTATCATTCACCCTAAAGGAAATAATTGCTCCTCTTTAGGTGATTAGCAGAGCGAGAAAGAAAGATTATATTACAACAATCGATTGCTGTTCTTATCTGATGTACATTTGGTTCTGCATAGCAGTCTAATAGGTGCTCTTATCATTGCAAAGCCTTTTGACCACACTTTAGAAATGTTTTGTTCGCTATAGATAGATGATGATAGAGATAGATAGATAGATGATAGATAGATGATAGATAGATAGATAGATAGATAGATAGATAGATAGATAGATATAGATGATTGATAGATGATATAGATAGATTAGATAGATAGATAGATGATAGAGATAGATGATAGATAGATACAGATAGATGATAGATAGATAGATAGATGATAGATAGATAGATAGATAGATAGATAGATAGATGATAGATAGATAGATAGATAGATAGATAGATAGATAGATAGATAATAGATAGATAGATATAGATAGATAGATAGATAGATAGATAGATAGATAGATAGATGATAGATAGATAGATAGATAGATAGATAGATAGATAGATAGATAGATGATAGATTGATAGATAGATGATAGATAGATAGATAGATAGATGATAGATAGATAAATAGATAGATAGATGATAGATAGATAGATAGATAGATAGATAGATAGATAGATAGATGATAGATAGAGATAGATAGATATAGATAGATAGATAGATGATAGATAGATAGATAGATAGATAGATAGATAGATAGATATAGATAGATATAGATAGATAGATAGATAGATAGATAGATGATAGATACATGATAGATACATGATAGATAGATAGATGATAGATAGATATAGATGATAGATAGAAAGATGATAGATAGATAGATAGATAGATAGATGATAGATAGATAGATAGATAGATAGATAGATAGATAGATAGATGATAGATAGATAGATGATAGATAGATGATGATAGATAGATGATGGCTCCCTCAGCCAGTAAAGCAAGATGAGCACCACAACCCCAGAGTCGGTCACCACTGGACCTAATGGTCAGGGGTCCCTTTACCTTTACCTAAATTTACAGTATCATAAACACCCCTTGCATATTGCATTCACTGAGGTTGAATGCCTAATTACGTATGTGAGAAAATGAGAGAAAGAATTTGTGTGCTGTTGCCCCTCCCCAGTCATAAAAACGCACTGAATGAACATCTGATGCTATTGTGACCCTGTCACCTAGTAATAATGATTTATGCTTTACTTTTATATTTGTGGAAAACCTTCCGGAATATTCTGCTGAACGTACTAATACACAGCATTACTACCTTCAAACCAGATGTGCATAAAACAGCTAATTAGTCTTTGTTCCACATGCTATGGTTTTACAAAGTCTTTGTCAGCTAATCATTTTCCTTCAACCTTTCTGTTTTTCCTCTGTCGCAAACTTCTGCTTGAATTGTCTGTGTGATCGCATTGGTTTGTGTTTCCCTCCACTGTCTTTCCTCTATCTGAAAGCTCTGACTTACAAATTTTTAGGCATGCCATCAGTAGGGGAAAACATGAAGAGAGGGGCAGGGAAGAGGAAGAGGAACTATATAGGTACTAGTTACAACTTTTGTAATTTCAGGCAACAGTTTCTACTTTGCTACTAGCAGGAAGGCATGAGTTAGGAGGGGTGAGGAGAAGATGTGTAGGGCAGGAGGCAGGGATAGATTGTGTGTGAATCAGGAATGTTGTTGTTGTTATCCCACCCATCTGGCTGGGTTTCCCCAGCGACTCTGGGCTCCTTACAGCATATATAAAAACATAATAAAACATCAAACATTAAAAAAACAGAATAGCTTATACAGTCAATAAATAAACCAATAAATCAAAAGAAGAGGAAGAGGAAGAGGAAGAGGAAGAGGAAGAGGAAGAAGAAGAAGAAGAAGAAGAGGAGGAGGAGGAGGAGGAGGAGGAGGAGGAGGAGGAGGAGGTTTGCCATTTTACCCAAATTAAAATAAGTGCCAACCCCAACCCAACGAAACAGAGGAACCAAAATTAAAAACGTTAAAAACATTTTAAAACATTTTAGCCAGTTGTCCCAGCCCAAGAGTTGCTCCAGCAATGTCCCTCCAGTCTCCCAGGAGCCTCTTTTAGCTGTTCAGGGTGAGTCCCACTGCCTAGGCCAGATGGAAATGTGCCTTCTAGCAGGGAGCAGGTTTTCCTTCCAGCATTCCTGGCAGTAGCAAATGTGTGATGTTTTGCATATGGTTGCTTGCCAGTATTTATTTCAATGGTACAGCCCCCAGAGGTGGACCTGAGGGAGGAACTGATGTAGGTTCTTCCCTGGGCTCTGCTTATCTGATCAGCACTGGAGTTGGAATAATGTGTTGGGTCACGCATGGAGCCACAAAAGGAACTGGGTGGCAGGGTAGTTTGTGGTGGAGCTGTCCAAACTAGTAAAAGAGTGGTTGTTTTGAGGGATTTAGGCTGCCTGTGTGGTGGTGGTGGGTTATAATCATCTGTTGCTCTGCTTATGCAAGTATTACTTTGAAACATTTTAATCTGTATGGTTTCATTAAAAAACAAAACAAAACCCTAACTCAATCTGCACTCAGACATTGAATTGTAGTTATGATAACAATGGTGACAACAGCCACGAAATTAAAAGACGCCTGCTTCTTGAGAGAAAAGCAATGACAAACCTAGACAGCATCTTAAAAAGCAGAGACATCACCTTGCCAACAAAGGTCCGTATAGTTGAAGCTATGGTTTTCCCAGTAGTGATGTATGGAAGTGAGAGCTGGACCATCAAGAAGGCTGATCGCCAAAGAATTGATGCTTTTGAATTATGGTGCTGGAGGAGACTCTTGAGAGTCCCATGGACTGCAAGAAGATCAAAGCTATCCATTCTTCAGGAAATCAGCCCTGAGTGCTCACTGGAAGGACAGATCCTGAAGCTGAGACTCCAATACTTTGGCCACCTCATGAGAAGAGAAGACTCCCTGGAAAAGACCCTGATGTTGGGAAAGATGGAGGGCACAAGGAGAAGGGGACGGTAGAGGATGAGATGGTTGGACAGTGTTCTCGAAGCTACCAGCATGAGTTTGACCAAACTGCAGGAGGCAGTGAAAGACAGGAGTGCCTGGCGTGCTCTGGTCCATGGGGTCACAAAGAGTTAGACATGACTGAACGACTAAGCAACAACAATGCAATGTACAAATTTATTTGTGTGTACAATATATATATTGTTAAAAAAGCCCGGTGCCTAACCCCTCTCTCTGCCAAGCAGTGGCCAGAGCGCATGGGGTCACAGGCGCACATACGGGGTCTGTGTCCCTTCGGAGAACAGAAGACACTGCCGAGGATGTTGAGTTTTGAGAAATAGGGTTTATTCGCCTATTTACACCTTCCATATGCATGGAGGGGGTCCAGATCTTACAGCATGGCCCACAGCAGTGCCGGCAGTCCTTCCTTCACCCTCGCCAAGATGGATCTTCCCCTTCTTCTTCCCAGAATCCCCTTGCCCTCCCCCAGAGCAGTTACCCTGTAATGTTAACAGCTTTGCTCTTCCGTCAGCCAGCCAGACTGGCTTGCGTAAAGGCAGCCCAGGAAGCCCCTTGCAGCTTATAGTCTCCCTTCATATCACAAAGAACCCCAAATCCTAGCACTTATTAATTTCTAGGGTTTAGGGAGATCCTCCCTATTTCTATAACGAGAGAGAGAGAGAGAGAGAGAGAGAGAGAGAGAGAGAGAGAGAGAATATATTCATAGATTTATTTATATATTGTATATTTTATAAAAGTTGTACACAACTATGGATTTTCTTCCCCAAAGAGTAAGTGGTTCATAAATATTCATAAATAAGTAAACCAGGGTTAAGTACTTTCACATCCTACTGATATCATAAGTTTAAAGCTCTCCTGTTGACCAATTTTGGATTAACTTTCACCAAATAATTGTGCTTGAAGATATTCAGAATGATCAGAACCTCACAATTTAGGTAACTGTACACCCAAAGGGACTTTGTTTCTTTTTCTCTCTCTCTCTCTCTCTCTCTCTCTCTTCAAAATAGTGGCCTACTCATGAGGCATGTGGAAAACCTACTTTGATTCTGAAGAATTTCAGAAGCAAAATGTGGCATGGCATGAGGGTCAGGTGTTAACAGAAAATAATCAAATATTCCAATGGCAGCATTGGTTGAGGAAGCTCTTTTGGTCTTGGCCAATGATGACAACAGCAAATAATCAGGATCCGACACTGATTATAAGTCCCACTGATTTTAACGGGAGAGTTGGGCATTGTTTCCTCAAGCCATTACTTAAATTGTGAGCCCTTTGGGGACAGACAGTGATAGATTACAACTGTGATGAAATTGCTGTTAGGCACCCTGAGCTCATGGGAGACAAATATAATAAATAAACAAATTGGAGAGTTATTAAAATGCATAAATTTGCCAGTTTATACAAGAGCTTTCTGAAAGGAGGCCAAATTATATTCACTTAACAACTCTTTGCCAAGCTTTCTTATTTTATTTTATTTTTTTAAAAAAAATCTTCATAAATCAAATTGAACCTTTTCAAAATTCATGGGGATTACAAATCGTAATTTTTGATTCCTGCACCCAACTAAGAGAGCATGTATCTTCCTAGCTGGGTAAGGAACTCTGCTCATTGGTGGTTTGTATGAAGTCCCTGCTTGCAATCCAACCAAAGGAAACAGGAATGAAAGCATACAGCTGTGTTGAAAAGATGGATGATAATCCTGGACACCTTTTTGGAAAGGAGAATGTAGGAAGCCACTACTCTCTCCTAACAGCTTTGTTGTTGTTGTTTAGTCGTTTAGTCGTGTCTGACTCCTCGTGACCCCATGGACCAGAGCACGCCAGGCACTCCTGTCTTCCACTGCCTCCTGCAGTTTGGTCAATCTCATGCTGGTAGCTTCAAGAACACTATCCAACCATCTCGTCCTCTGTCGTCCCCTTCTCCTTGTGCCCTCAATCTTTCCCAACATCAGGGGCTTTTCCAGGGAGTCTTCTCATGAGGTGACCAAAGTATTGGAGCCTCAGCTTCACGATCTGTCCTTCCAGTGAGCACTCAGGGCTGATTTCCTGAAGAATGGATAGGTTTGATCTTCTTGCAGTCCATGGGACTCTCCTCCAGCACCATAATTCAAAAGCATCAATTCTTTGGCGATCAGCCTTCTTTATGGTCCAGCTTTCACTTCCATACATCACTACTGGGAAAACCATAGCTTTTACTATATGGACCTTTGTTGGCAAGGTGATATCTCTACTTTTGAGTGGTGCAATTTTTGGTTTTGGGGGAGAGGAAGACAAGACTATGGTAGAACAGCCCCAACAGCTGTCCTTGATGGACCACGTAGACATTAGCATTTACTCCGGATCCAGTGTGCTCCCATCAGTGTTGTTTGAAGCTCTGTACACATAACATTAGACACAATCCACATTTGCTCTGCAGTTTCTTGAGACATACAGCTGTTTCATGTGTTTTCTCTCAAACCAGCTTCCATCCGATTTGAAAGCAAGAGCCACATTCACTGAATTTGAGAAGCTAAAGTGTGTATATTTGAGACAGTCGTTCATTCATTAGTAATTTCCATTTCGCATGCTGCTGTGGTCTCAACCACGGAACCTAGGGCTTGCTGATCAGAAGGTCGGCGGTTCAAATCCCCGCGACGGGGTGAGCTCCCGTTGCTCAGTCCCTGCTCCTGCCAACCTAGCAGTTCGAAAGGACGTCAAAGTGCAAGTAGATAAATAGGTACCACTCCGGCAGGAAGGTAAATGGCGTTTCCGTGCGCTGCTCTGGTTCGCCGGAAGCGACTTAGTCATGCTGGCCACATGACCCGGAAGCTGTCCGCGAAGAAACGCCTGTTTCCTCGGCCATAAAGCGAGATAAGCGCCCCAACCCCAGAGTCGTCCGCGACTGGACTTAACGGTCAGTGGTCCCTTTACCTTTATTCCACAACAAAGAAAATGCTCAAAGCAGCTTACAAGAATGAAAACAGGAACTCATTTTGAAATCAAACAGTGCAAAAAGAAATTCATAGCAGCAGAACACATTAGCAAATATAAAGGTAAAGGTACCCCTGCCCGTAGGGGCCAGTCTTGCCAGACTCTGAGGTTGTGCGCCCATCTCACTCAAGAGGCCGGGGGCCAGCGCTGTCCGGAGACACTTCCGGGTCACGTGGGCAGCGTGACATCGCTGCTCTGGCGAGCCAGAGCCGCACACGGAAACGCCGTTTACCTTCCCGCTAGAAAGCGGTCCCTATTTATCTACTTGCACCCGGGGGTGCTTTCGAACTGCTAGGTTGGCAGGCGCTGGGACTGAGCAACGGGAGCGCACCCCGCTGCGGGGATTCGAACCGCCGACCTTTCGATCGGCAAGCCCTAGGCACTGAGGCATTTACCCACAGCGCCACCCGCGTCCCGTTAGCAAATATAAGAATATACTAAAATAAACATCCCAGTACTATCACTATAGCAAGGTCATATTGGCAACATTGTGGTTCCTGGCAGTAGCAAAATATTTAGTTTTCAGTGGTACCTCGGGTTACATATGCTTCAGGTTACATACGGTTCAGGTTACATGCTCCACTAACCCAGAAATAGTGCTTCAGGTTAAGAACTTTGCTTCAGGATGAGAACAGAAATCGTGCTCTGGCAGCGCGACAGGAGGCCCCATTAGCTATAGTGGTGCTTCAGGTTAAGAACAGTTTCAGGTTAAGTACGGACCTCCGGAATGAATTAAGTATGTAACCAGAGGTTTCTCAGATGAAAATAGGGACATTCTATTCCACATTCTATTCCACATCAGGAATTTTCTCCCACATTTGATCTCCTGCAATCATGTATGTCAAATACACACATACATCTGCCACCTTTAGCCAATTAACAACCTCTCTGCTGAAACTACCTCACAGGATTGTTGTAAAGAAAAAATGTGTGAGGGAAGAGGTTGTGTACAACATACAGCGGTACCTCGGGTTAAGTACATAATTCGTTCCAGAGGTCCGTTCTTAACCTGAAACTGTTCTTAACCTGAAGCACCACTTTAGCTAATGGGGCCTCCTACTGCTGCTCTGTTGCCGGAGCATGATTTCTGTTCTCATCCTGAAGCAAAGTTCTTAACCCGAGGTACTATTTCTGGGTCAGCAGAGTCTGTAACCTGAAGCGTATGTAACTCGAGTTACCACTGTAGCTTCAACAAATAAATGGAATGGGATTTTACCTGTAAGCTGCCTTGAGAAAAGGGTGGGATATAATCTACTCTACTGATAAAATGGATTAAAGTTTCCACAATCCATTTATAAATTTAAAATCAGCGTAAGAAGGCACTCAGTTAACCCTTCTAATAAACAAGTAGAAATGTCAGCCACAAATGAACCAAGCACATCTCTTTGCATCTATGTAGGAGTGCATATACTCAGGTTTCAGAATCCTCCTCATATACTGAAAGATTGCATAAGATTGGCAGGCAGCAGGCAGCCTCCGGATTGGCCAGGCCTGGAATAAATACTAGGAGCCCATCCTTCTGCCCCAGCCTGGTCAACAGAGCACACCTTCTTTTGTTCAGTCTGTAAGTTCCTACAGCTTCTTAATACCCTCCAGGTCTAATCTAAGCTCTGACAACTTGTACTTTATTCTGACACCCCAATGCAAGAAATGTAAAACAAATCACCTTTCCTTTTCTCCAGTCACTCTGATGCTTTGATCTGGACTGCCTCTAGGACCCTATGCTTCTGCCTTACCAGTTATTCATTTAATATCTGGCCTCATTCTGCTTTTTTTTTTTTGTATTTACATCTCTTAATTTCTTTCTGCCTCTGTTATTGGTCTTATGATTGAATGTTTAATTTATTCATTAAGCAATATCTTTGCACTAGTGTTTTCTATAATTTATAGCACGCACAGTTCCCTGCCATGCTTTATTTGATCCTGAAAGATAGTTTATAAAAGGAAGGACCTGTGATAAAACACAACTGTGTTCCACTGCAAAGCAGTGCATTTCAGCTTTGGGTCAGTTTATACTACATCATCAGCTAGATTAAAGTCATAAACATAGGAAAACTCAGCACTGAACTGCTCACACCTGGGAACTACCAGACTCCCAAGCAGCGTGGATTACTCCTGTTCAGTGTTCCAGAAATCTAACCATGCTTTCTCCACATCAGTCAACTGCATCTCCTCTCCCCATCCCAGGTTTTCCATCACTCCCACAGACAGCATCCCTTGTCCGCTGAGCATGCTCAGTCCTCAGTGGGTCTATGTGGGATGTGAAACACAAGAGCAGTCAAGTACAACATTCCTAGAGTGAACATGTTTACACATGGGGAGGAATGTTTGTCCAGCCAGCAGGTAAACTTCCTGTTTCCTTCTGGGCTGGGACAGACTTCCTCTGCATGTGACTAGATGTGGGTGTGGCCTCACCTGTGCAGGTAATGACAAAAGCACAGGGCAGGGCAGCCACCTCTCTCCCTTTTGACTACATGCATCAAAGAAGCAACATCTGCTTAGCCATAGATGCCCTATTAGCTTCCAACCAAGAGAGGACAAAGGTACTGTCTTCTTATGATAGTTTCTAGGTATATTTTTCTAAGCTAGGTCTGCCTTCTGGGATCTGATTGTGAACAGAATGATATGTAAGTAAACTCTTTTTATACTTTCATAGAAGACTGTGTCCTGTGTTATCTTTTATGAGGGAGTAAGGGGAAAATACCAGAATAGTTATTATAGAGGCTTTAGCGAGCCTGAGCAAACGCATCCACTGCGTTTAAAAAGGGGAATGTTACTCTGCTAAATTGTGAACTTGTTAACACAAGTTGGAAAGGCTATTATCAGACAATATATCCTCTCCTGCATCCCTGAACATTCCCACAGTCTCCACCTTCCTAAAAACCCTGAAAACCCTTTTGTACTTCTGCTAACTTTGGGTCTGCTAACCCCGAGTCTGCTGGTACCTCCCAGTTGTGCATGGATGGTGCCACTGTAAGGAATATAAAGACCCACCTTTTCAGACAATGAGCAAGCCGGCAGAAACGTATAGCACACAGGTAGGGGGCAAGCAGTTGGGGGGAAGGCGAGACCTGCACCCAGTTGTGTGAGGCAGAGGAAGTGTGGAGATGGGGAGAAGTGTGGGCGAGGGTGCCCCCCATATTTTGTTCAGATTGGTGCCTATGAAACATTTGTCCTGGTTGCTCATGAGCCATACATGCACACAGCCAATGTGGACGTGATACTCTTCCAGGCCTCATTATGCTTTGTGGCAAACTCCATTAGCACAAACAGTGGTACCTTGGTTCTCGAACGGCTTAGTTGTCGAACAAATCGGCTCCTGAATGCTGGAAATAAGTGTTCCGGTTTGCAAATGTTTTTCGGAAGCCGAACATCTGACACAGCTTCTGCTTGAGTGCAGGAAGCTCCTGCAGCCAATCGGAAGCTGTGTCTTGGTTTTTGAACAGTTTGGGGAGTCAAATGGATTCCCGGAATGGATTAAGTTTGAAAACCAAGGTACCACTATATGTAGATAAGCATTTCAATCCCAGGCCACAGCTTCCATGCAGTGCAGTCATTGCAGTGCTGAACTGGCTAATCAAAGTGATAACATTATATGCTCCTTCAGAGAAGGAGCTGACTGTTGCATAAGACTGGAAAGGCTATAGCTTAGTGGTAGAGTATATTCTTGGCATGCAAAAGGTTCTGGGTTCAAGTCCTCAGATTTCCTGCTGGCCCTGGGAAATGCACCTGTGTGAAACCCTGGCAGTCACTGAGGGGACAATACTCAGCCAGATGGACTGAAGTCAGATGATGTGAAGCAGGTTCCGAAAGTGCTTATGTGCATTGATAGTGTTCCTTGAAGAAGAAGATAAAAATGAAATAAAAATGGGATAAGCAAAGAGAGAAAAAATGGGAAGCCAGTGTGTCGGAGAAAACCAGCTGTGTTTGGAGAAAACCATTTTATTTCCATTTGAAGGCTCTTCAGCTCCGAGCACAATTCAAAATGTTGGTGCTGACCTTTAAAGGCCCAGCCAGATGGGCGGGGTATAAATAAATTATTATTATTATTATTATTATTATTATTATTATTATTATTAAACGGCCTCAACAATACCTGAAGGATTGTCTCCCCCTCCATCATTCTGCCCGGATACTGAGGTCCACCTCTGAGGACCTTCTGGCGGTTCCCTCACTATGAGAAGTGAGGTTACAAGGAACCAGGTAGAGGGCCTTCTCAGTAGAGGCGCCTGCCCTGTAGAATGCCCTCCCATCAGATGTCAAGGAAATAAACAACTATCTGACTTTTGGAAGACATCTGAAGGCAGCCTTGTTTAGGGTAGTTTTTAATGTCTAATGTTTTATTGTATTTTTAATATTTTGTTGGAAGCCACCCAGAGTGTCTGGGGAAACCCAGCCAGATGGACAGGATATAAATAATAATAATAATAATAATAATAATAATAATAATAATAATAATAATAATAATAATGTATTATCATCATCATTATCGTTGTCGTCATCATCATCGTTATCATCAAACCAAGCATGGTTTCTAATGCTGAAATTGAAAAGATTATGTACTCCACTTAAATATGCTGTTATTCAAAAGAAGATTCCACCAAGCATTGTTCACTGTGTATTATACTTCTTGGAAATGGTCACAAACCATACACACCCTCTCTTTTTAACATTTTACTCCCTTGCCCTCTTCTCTTCTTCCTCCGGAATTGTCATCCCCTACCCTGTAACTCTCCTATTACCTTTTTTGTTTGTTTGTTTATATCCTTTACAATACTTCCACAAGCATATGCTATAATTCTCCCCTCTTTTCTTTATCTTCTTGTTCGTACAAGCTGCCTTGAATAAAGAAGTCATTATCAGTAAGCTCACAATGAGACCAGACATCCACTTTCAAGATGTTGTATAGATGATATATTGATCAGTCCTCAATGAGTATCGCGTTCTAATGAAAAGAGCTTACAGGAGTTAATGTATCTGCTCATGCAAACCACAAACGAAGCTTTCGGTGGCACAAAAGGTCTGGCTGTGTGAATTATAATTACTCCCTACAACAATAAAAGTCAGAAGTGGCTTTATTTATTTACCGCAATCAATGATCGTCTGTGGGCTAGGCACTGAAAATTCGTTTTTTTTACAAACTAGCATCCAGATTGCTTTCAGTCTCCCACTGAGAATTAACCCCAAAGCTACCGGCCCAAACCATGCAACAAGATGTTACGAGCAACATGGAGCTGCTCTCAGTCCGTGTCGCTTGCCCCCCCCCCCTTATAATGTCTCATTCAGGACAAAGTATTCTGTGATGTCAGCATGCTGTAGAAGGGGCAGGCCAAATCCCAGTGTATTGGCTCACATTGTGTTCAAGTACAATGCATGAGAAAGAGGCCAGAGACATGGAGCAATGGCCGCTTTGCATGCTGTTCAATTCTGCTATGTTTAATTTCATCCCGAAACTAAAGCCATTTAACTTTTTCACACACAATATTTAAATTGCTGCTGAACCCTGCCTGCTCTAATTATCTGCATTCGTGACCATTGTTGATGTGGAACAGAAAGCGTAAAAGAGAGGCATTTATAATGTGAGCGAGCATTCTAGCTCAGCTAGGCTGCAATCCTATGGACTGTTCCCTGGATGTAAGTTCTGCTGAACTCAATGGCACTTATGTCTGAGCATTTATATACAGGATTGCATTATTAGGCTGCAGTTGTTATACAAATCTAATAAATAAAATTGATTGATACAAATTTTAAAACTATACAAATTTAATAAATGAAATAACAATATTTATTAGATTTGTATTCATCAATTTCATTTATTAAATTTGTATTCATCAATTTCAATTATTAAATTTTGTATATTTATTCAATTTGTATTCATCAATTTCATTTATTAAATTTGTATATTTATTCAATTTGTATTCATCAAATTCATTTATTAAATTTGTATATTTATTCAATTCAACTGTAAATCTCAGAGCAGCTCACAGCACACCCTTAGCTGAGATTAAGACCCACTGTGCACAGTGAAGCTTACTTCTGAATAATACACATAAAGAATTGCACTATCTTCTAAGCACATTCCCCTTCATGGATCACTGCCTTGCCGTGGCGAAGGGGCTTGAATAACTCAGAGAAGCTATGAGCTATGCCGTGCAGGGCCACCCAAGATGGACAGGTCATAGTGGAGAGTTTTGACCAAACGTGATCCACCTGGAGGAGGAGCCGGCAAGCCACTCCAGTATCCCTGCCAAGAAAACTCCATGGACAAAGACAACAGGCATATAAAAGAAGAGAAGACTCCCTGGAGAAGACCCTGATGTTGGGAAAGATGGAGGGCACAAGGAGAAGGGGACGGCAGAGGACGAGATGGTTGGATAGTGTTTTTCGAGGTTACCAGCATGAGTTTGACCAAACTGCGGAAGGCAGTGGAGGACAGAGGTGCCTGGCGTTCTCTGGTCCATGGGGTCACGAAGAGTCGGACACGACTAAACGACTAAACAACAACAACAAAACTAAGCACATTGAATTGGGCCCAGTGCAACTATACTAAAACAGAGGTATGTGAAACCTAAATGGAACCCCAGTCAGTTATCTGACGGCTGCATTTTGGACCAACTGAATTTTCTGAGTTATCTTCAAGGGCAGCCCCACACAGAGTGCACTGCAATAATCCAGTCCAGTAACTCACTGCATGGAGCAGTGGCCAGGTCATAGATGTCTAAAATAGATGCCGGTACTCCATGCTTTCACACACACAAATCCTAGTTATTCATTGTTCTAGGCTTCCTGACTCATTTACAGAACTACACCTTGGATTTGGTCCTGGGCAATCAATTGGCCCAGGCAGGTGCACCAGGTTCTGCCCCACATTGTGGGGTCCTGGCGTGTGCTTGTGACATCATGTGTGTCGCTTGCGTGATGTCACATGACACGTTGTGGCACACGCATGACATACGGCGCACCAAGGCCCAATGAGGCCCGGTGTACCCTCTGAAAGGCCCCACGGGCCCCTAACCCTAACCCTAACCCACCGCAGCAATGAGCCTGTTTGGCCTTTCACAGGGTGCGGCACACCCCATCGGGCCTCAGCGCACCGTGTGACATAATGTGCACACTGTGTTGGGTTGACTGGACAGACATTTTGTGTGTGCCTCGGCCCTCAGGAGCCCCCAGAGTTGGTGCCCATGGTGCAGGCATTCTCAAGTTTGAAAAAACATGGCCCAGTTCTGGTAGAAGTAGTTGGGTGGATGACCTAACCAGATAAGAATAGTATGACCTGCTGAGGAGACGAGAAATAAGTTCAGCACCCCCTCGCACTCCAGTCGGTTGATTCCTTACTCTGTGTGTAGGGGGGAGGATGGGCAATGCTCACAGCATGGGGCTTTGGTACCCATCCCCACTGTTGCCTAGGCAACACACTGCCTACCCGCACCTCAGGACTGCACAGTTCAGTGGTAGGTAGCAGGTTCAAACTCCAGTTAAAGGATCTCAGATAGCCAGCTTAGGAAGGATCTTGAAGAGCCACTGCCATTTATAGTAGACCATATTGAGCGAGACAAAGCAATGACCCAATTTGGCTTAAGGAAGCACCATCTATTCCATTCAGTCACTGTTTTAATTCTGTAAAATGAGAACAGATAAAATGATCTTTAAAAAGATTTTCTTTTGAAGGGGAAGAAATAATACCACTCATGGATTTTAAAATTTATTTACCAAGATTTATATAGCGGTACCTCAGTTTTCGAACATCTCTGTTAACGAACGTTTCGTTTTTTTAACGCCGTAAGCCCAGAAGTAAATTCTTCCATTTTTGAATGCGCCTCAGACGTTAAACGGCTTCCACTGAGGTACCACTGTATTTTTCTCAATTTTCTCTATTAAATTTGCAGACCACCCTTCACACCTCAGTTTTTGAACATTTCAGAATTCAAACGGTCTTCCAGAATGAATTATGTTAGAAAACCAAGGTACCACTGTATACTGCTTGATGGAGTGAGGAAAAACTCTCAGTGGTCTTCAACATGATGGAAGTGACCCTTCCTTATTGAACTGCACAAACAAACAAATGAAACCTAAAGGTAAAGGGACCCCTGACTGTTAGGTCCAGTTGTGAACAACTCTGGGGTTGTGGCTCTCATCTCGCTTTAGTGGCCGAGGGAGCCGGCGTACAGCTTCCGGGTCATGTGGCCAGCATGACTAAGCTGCTTCTGGTGAACCAGAGCAGCGCACGGAAACGCCATTTACCTTCCCACTGGAGTGGTGCCTATTTATCTACTTGCACTGGAGGCTTTCGAACTGCTAGGTGGCAGCAGCAGGGACCGAGCAATGGGAGCTCACCCCGTTGTGGGGATTTGAACCGCTGACCTTCTGATTGGCAAGCCCTAGGCTCTGTAGTTTACACCACAGCGCCACCGCGTCCTAAGCTAAGTCCTATGGACCCTGCAGAGGTCAAGGGCCTGGCTGGGATGGAGGCCACAATCATGGCTATGAATTGCTGGCCATGATGACAGGAAGGTGCTGGGGAAGGTTCTCTTTGGGTTAAATAGGTAGTTAATCGGTGAGCTGCTTTCTATACATGCTTCCATGATGTGGAATCTGGATTGCACATTTACCTCTGATATGTCTCACCAAGTAAACATGCAGACGATCAGGTTGGGGAAGTAATCTTGATTGATTCTTTTTTAATTTACATAATTAATTTGCAAGTGTAATCCTTAATATATACTATGTCAGAGGGCCTTTAGTTAAAGCACACACAACAACTGTTCTTCAGCCACAGCAATGCGCTGGGAAGTAGGGAACAAAAGAAATGAATTAAGAGTATTTAAAGTATATTTTAGGCATTAAGTAATCAAGATAGGACTGAGGATTTTGTCACAGCATCTCCCCATGAGATTGCGAAGACCAGACACTTCTCCCCCCCAAAAAATTAATTTTTAATAATGTGTAATAATCGGAGTGGCACCAGTCTGTGCAGATTAGAATTCTTTTTTTTTCTTTTCTTTTTTTGATAGAAAAAGAAATATTTGTGCAGAGTTTTTATGAGCAAAGGTGACCTGAGGCTTCACAAAGCTGATTGAGAAACTGCAGTCAGCGTATCTCCTTAACCCCTTCCCCGCTTTGTTTTCTTCATGCTATGGGAAGCAGTTGTTTAAAAAGCAAAACAAGCACAGAAAATGCTCTGTATGAAGGGGGGGCGCAATTTTGGGAGCACAGGGAAACCACTGACCCTGATGATTCAGCTCACATGTGGTTATTCCTCAGGGATTCATAGGTTAAAAACAGATATAACATTTGTAGATCAGTGGTCCAGAATGAAAACACCCTTATATACACTTCGAACATGGTACCTTTATCTTGTTCAGGGTGAAGCTCTGAACTAAATCAATCCTACAAATAAAAGCCAACTTTAGACATTGCTGATTGGCTAGCTCCTGTTGTGTCACCTCCTTGCCTAAAACCTCCTTGTATGTTTCTCCTGTAGCCTTTCTTAAATATCAAGAATGGCTGTAAAAATGGATTCACGTCATATTTGAAAAAGTAGATAGCTCACCTGGAGAATGCAGTAAGGTCTAGACTGACAGCTGTCTGGCCCAGCATTTGATTGTATAAAATATTTGTTTGTCATGTTATCTGTGAAGCCAGCAGAAAGCTAGTCTCATGAGCAGATGAAGAACCTGCTATAATGCCTTTAAATGCTATGTTTTTCCTAACCCTTATATTCCTAGCCAGCAGACTCAGTTTACACAGCCAGTGGTCATTCTTTCAAATAATTAAATGAGCTCATGGTATTCATGTCAACGGCACAAATCCTTTGCATAAAAAAGTTTTGCAGAAGTTTTTGGACCCCTTGACAAGTCCACTGCACATCTTGGCAACTGTGGAGAAGTTATTGGAAAGGATGTGTATATGTGGGTGGGAGAAGAGGGGCTGCATCCCTGTTTCCATGCCAACCAAGCCAATTCTCCCTGTTTGACATGTGATGCTGTGGCACAGAAAGTGTCATAGTGCAATGCAGCAAAAGAGGTGGCAGTGGCCCAGCTGTGCGTCTGGAAGTGCATCAAAATGTACATTTGAATGCATTTTGGAGCGAAGATTAGCATGGTGTTTTCTCTATTTGTCACTGTGAGGACAACCCTGATTTGGATGAGGGGGGGACTCATAGATGGAAAAAGAAAGAAAGGCCTTATAGGCTGCTACCTAGAAGTAAAAGAAAACTGGAAAATTATATTTGGGAGTGGCTCATGAAAACATTTCATCCCCTTAAAATCAGTGGGTGGGAGAGTTGTTCTGAGTTTATTCAGAGGTGAAAATTTGGCACAATGTTAGTAGAAATACTAGAAGGCTTGGTCTTCTTCTATTCCTTTGTCAACAGATCAGGGACTTACACTTTTTGCGTGTTCAGACCCAGAGACCTCCCCCCTAAATAAAAACACATTTGACTCAAATTTTAGTTTGGTTTTTGGCAGAATTTAGGCCACAACTTTATTGATTACAGTAAGTGAGTGGTTGCATAGGCTCTGGTTCGACTAGCTCCCTGCACCTTTTCAGATAGCACTGACCCAGAGCTCTATCATAGGTCAGCCAATTGTGAACACCTGATATAGATGGAAAGCCTGGGAACAGACTCTGTTCACTCCCCCAGATGCTCCCCTGGACTCAGGCACGGGCACAACCCCCTTTCGGGGGTTGACCAAACCAGGTTGAGTCCCTGGATTCCTTTAACAGAATACCCTTCACATATGGATGGCGAGACCGATCCCCCATCCCTATCACCTGAACCAGTGCCTATCCACAACCTTACAAATTGTGATGATTCGGTACATGGCAAGCGAAACCCAAATGGCAACAGCCAATCAGCCAAGTGGGGAAAATTCCTGCCGTGCCCCTGTCCCAATAACAAACAACACACGATGGCATAGCAAGGTCAATTGCAAAATGCCCTAAATATAGGGAGAGGTGTTCCGATGCATGAGCCGAAAGAGGGTGCTCTGGGTGACGTGTATAGGTATTTATAGGTCCCTCAATCCACTGAGACAGTACCCCACTGGCCATATTAAACCCAGTAATGAGGGTCCTACTAGTCGGGTGTTGTGGCTGTCCAATAAACCCACCCACAACAAGAAGGTCAGTCTACAGGTCTCACCGCAACACGTGCCCTCTGTGAGAGAGGACACACTTTGCACCTCAGATTTCAACTTGAGCCATTGACCTCCAGGAACCTGGACTGCAGAACTCACTCTCCCTAGTTGCAGATGAGGGCAATAGTTCTGACAATATTTTTAAAGGTTACCACAGTATAAATGCTCCCGTAGGGAAACTGCACATATCTGAACATACCCAAGAATGGACGTTTATACATTAATAAGAAGCTTGTCACCCTCCCACTGAAAGCTCTTTCTGTGTTCTCCAAAAGTGAAATGTTTCCCCTAAAAGAACAGTCTTTGGGTTCAGCCCACTATTTCATTACTGGGGGAAAAGGGGAGAAACCCTTCTTCAAATAGTATAGTATAAGCAAGTATTTCCACTCCTTAGCAAGATGATAGCCACATTACCTTCTTTTTAAAAATTTAGTATCCCCAGAGTGAGAGAGGTCCAGACAAGGGGGAGCGGCAGGAGGTGGGAGACCTGAACCAAGTTTGCATAATGCTAACAATAAGCATGGAGTTAGCTATCTTAATTCTTTCTTGGGGGTGGGGGGAAGCCTGAAACATGGGTGTTAGCAGAGGTGTAGAAGAATATTTATGAGCCTCCAAGATAAAAGCTTTGCTAATGTTGCTGGCTGTTGTCGCACATTTCCATTAATCTGCGACAACCCACCAGCGACCGAGCTTGGCGGGTGTTAATCTCCGTAAATGTTTTTCATCCAGTCAAACATATTTGGCCAGGACATCGTGCCAGCCTCAAAGCTTCCCCTGTTCTTGCGCCACTAGTGATAATTATAATTATTAATGATTTCCGGTTACTCGAGGATACTGGGTTTGTTGTGCGAAGAATGCTCTTCGCAGAAAGCAAAGTGGCAAAGAAAACCACCCCTGCGATAAAGAAAACTCCTGCAAGTTGTTAGTGCTGCCAAATCTCAAATAAAGGCTGATATCTCACACAGGAAAGTAAACATCAAACAGACAAAATTATTTAGTTGGTGCAAGCAGCAACTTTTAATTTAGACATGATCTCACCCTATGCAGATACACTCATATCTACACTTGAAATAACACTTTTATTCTTTCTAAAAGGATAGTGTGATCCAAAAGAAAACGTTTGTCAAAATCTCGCTAGAGTTACCAACTTTTTACCGGCTTCTTCTTCTGTGTTTTAAAGAGCAGCTTGATCTGAATACTATATTGGCAGTTGATAAAGTATTGATTTCCAGACTGCTGATTCCTACAGATCAAACTGTCCCCTTGCCCACTCTCAATCCTGGGCTACGTGCTTAGAGCCCTCTTAGAAAATATGTGGTGCTACCAACCAATCAACTAATCAAGAGCAAAAGCATGGAGGCTGGTTCTCTTACCAATGTTCATCATTTAATGGTTGCAGCCCTTACAGATTAATCCACACCAACAAACCTTTGATATCATATCATGGCCTGCTTGTAAGCTTCCCAAATGGTTTCGGCAGGCCATTGTGGGAGGCAGATTAATGATCAATATGGACACTTGATCTGATTCAGCAGGTCTTCTGCTGGTCTTCACATGTGCCTAATCACAGGGATGCATGGCAGTGGAAATAGACAGGCAACAATTTTACTCATTGGATATGAAGTAAGCAAATCACCAGGTACACTGTCTTAAGTGCCTTGGGGGGAAGACGGGATATAAAAAGTAAGACAAATTAACTAAACAGTATTAAGCAGAGCCTTGCATATGGTAACAAGAAATCACCACAAGCAGAAAATCAGAAGGGAAGTTCCATTGCATGAGTAAATGTCATTCCACTTGGTTGGATAGAAATTGTACAAATATATTCAAACTTTAAGGCAGGCCTAAAGAACCTGTGTCTGATTTAGCCAAACTCTGTTCACCTGCCAAGTTCTTGACAACCCACTTGGTTTTACAGTCTCAGACAGACAACAAATGGTAGACAGACACAACTGATGGAGAGTTTCATGGGCCAAAGCTACTTGTTGCCCGGGTCACCATTTTGAAAGCAAACGCTAGCCGTTCTGCCACCATTTAAAAGCTGGCGGCATGGCATTCTTTCTGTTTGCACCCCTAGAACTTGACGGTGGCTGAGACATTTCCCAGAGGAGCCCAATATAATTTGAAGCTGGGCATGGAAAGATGTTTTCTCTCCAGCCTTCTTCCCACTATTCTTCTGAAGCACCAGCTGGGGCTCACCTCTTTAAATGTGTGTTATAGTCATGAGTGATCTCAGTCTTTGGGGGTTAAGTTAGGGCAGGAGGATCCAGATCAGGTCTAATTGTTGGAATGTATGCTTAGTTCAAGTTAAACAATGGCTCCTGGGAGGGGAGGGGAATCAGCAAGAGAGGTGCTGAGCAGTGAAAAGAGTGTTGTTTGAGGCCTAGTTTCCTGAATAGACTTGTTAAAGACCATGGCTGATGTATGCTAAGCAGGCTCAGTTGGGGAAAGAAAGGCCAACCAAGTCCGCACATCACTCCCTGTGCCCGGGCATCCACTTTGATGGCTCCTTTGGAGGTAAGACTGAAAGCCAACCCTCTACTCCCTGCTTCTTCTTCTCTCTCTCTTTTCCATTTCTGCCATGTAAAGATAATCAGGTTTATGTAAAGTATGTGTGCTCTTTTGACAGTCTGCGCTATCTCATTAATTCAATCACACCAAACCCCATTGTTCTCAAAGTGTTTGAAATGCGGGTAGGGACGGAGGCTTTTTCAATCCTGTCAATCAATGTTAACATTTTTCTTGCAGTTGCCATGGCCGGGGCCAGAGTTCATGAAAACACAGAAGAAGAGCCAACAAAACAAGAATAAAGACTTATTTGAGATACTCTTTTTAAAGGACATCTACCATGCACAAAACATGAGAAGTAAATGTAGACAAGTTTGGACACTATGGCGCACTGTGAGGAAAAAGGGGAGGAAAAAGAATTTGAAAATCAAATAGGCCTATAAAAACTTGACCCAAGAGTTTCTGGGAAAAACCCAATGAATTGCTCCCTGGTTGAACAATGTTCTTTCTTTCGTGCGTTCTTCAAGAGGACAATGCTCAATATATTATAACACATGCCACCGATGTCTTTACACCGTTGTAAGCCAGCTCAAGCCAACAGAATGCTGATTGAGGACAACAAGAGATTGTGAGGGAGTAATTCTCTCTCTCTCTGGCTGTGCTACAAACAAGCACTGGGAAAATTATTCATGCATATAAGACCAACAAAACAGAGATGGGAGATTTGTGATGTCGTGCAGGGCGATCATGTGACTAAGTTTTCCTTAAAGGAAAAGAAAAGGCGACGCATTCACCAGTAGAGGCATTGCAATGTTGGATATATACACAAATTCTTAACAGCATTCACGGTAATTAAGGCCCTTTTTCTGTTGTTACTCAGGTAAATGAGGCTAGCAAAGACACTGGGCATATTGCAACATTTATTTACATTTTCAGTGGAAACATTAATTGGCATTGTCTGTTTCTTTTCTTGAGAAGTTCAAAATACATCTAATAATTATTTTAAATACATGTATATTTGCTAATGGACTTAATAGCCACATCCGACAAAGGAAAAACAGACTCTGACTGAAACTACGCAGGACTACTGAGGCGTTTCAATAGCAGATTTTTTTAAAAAAAATATAGTTAACCCTCCATTATACTACTCCCAGTTATCTGTGCTTGCATACATTTATTAGTTTGTCTAAGCCAGTGGTTCTTCAAGGGTGTGGCGAGCCACAGTGGTGTGGCAGGAGACAATAGCAAGTGTAGTGAGAAGATTCCAGGACAATCATGTTTCAAGGTAGTACAGTTTTTTTAAAAAAATTTGCAGAATATGGATAGATATCTTTTCAAAATGATTCAGGTAGGTGGCCATGTTGGTCTGACACAGTCGAAATAAAAAATTAAAAAATAGTCCTGTAGCACCTTAGAGACCAACTAAGTTAGTTCTGGGTATAAGCTTTCATGTGCATGCACACCTCTTCATTTTTCAAAATGAGAGCAAGAGCATCAAGTGATACATTGGAAAACACAACTAGGATTGTATATTTCTAAAAAACATTGGTGTGGTGAAAGCAGATTTTTATTCTGAAAGTGTGGCCCAGAGGGGGGGGGGGAATGAGAATCACAGGTCATTACACTCATTAATTTGTGATATTCTACCTCTCACTAAAGGCTACATCAGGGTCAGCAATGTGCGGCCCACGAAGACCATTTTACTGGCCCACAAGCCTCCCTGAACCAAGTCGCCTGCTCAGTGAGTCCCCCACATGCTGCACTAAACCGGTGCAGTGCAGTGCAGGGACTCGCCAAACGGCACCCGAAATTGTGTCTGCACACATACAGATACCAGAAATCACGTCAGTGCATGTCCAGATGCCGAAAATCTGTGCAGAAGCGATTTCCGGTGCCGCACTGCGCCAGTCCAGCCCACGGGCAATCTCCATGGGAGTGATCCAGACCATGGCCTGTAAACCTTGCCGACCCCTGGGCTACACTGAGATAGCCAATACTGTGGAACAGAATGTGGTCAATAGTAGCCCAAACCAGTGAAGATCAACAGCAATTATTCTACTCAAGAAAGCTAAGTCACTGATGTATTGGACTACAGAATTCAGCATGGTGTGCCTAATGCTGAGGGCCACCTGGGAAAGTCATGGCTTAAGAGATGATAAATGACTCCCAGAAGCTCTTTCGGTGGAATAGGTTTGTAATAATTGAATCTGATAGTAGCAGTAGCGGCCCTAAAATGAGTGCAGTGAGCTACTGCGGAAAGAAACAGAGGTAATATTGGGCTGGGCCAAGGACAACTAGGGGACAGCTTTAGTTCACCAGGCTATTCCCCACCAGGAACAGCTGTAGGCAATGCAAAGGCAACTGTGAAGGCACCTTCATCACAGCTGTTTCCAACAACCATAAGGTAGTGTGTTGTTTTTCAGTTATGCCACAACTGGGCAGTTTGGATATGGTCTGGAGGCCACGCTTCATGCTTCACATCCTGAGATCCTCTTCCCTTCCCCGGAAGGCTGTTGAAATGGACAGACTCCAGTTTCACCAGTTTCTTCAGACAGCAGGGGCAGGCAGGATCTAGGAGGGGATGGAGACATGTGGTTGCACACACAGTCGCCAACAGACCTCCACAGCAAGTTAAACATAGTGATGCAAATGTTTTGGATTAATGTCGTCTGGATTCGACATAAGCACTCAAGACAATCTCAATGGATTCATATCTTCGCAATTTCAAAAGCTTTGTGGTGCAGAGTGGGAATAAACTGGAGGTACCTTTCCATCCCAAATCTGGTCTTCAACCAAAGGGATCTGCCCTGACCCCCACTCTTCCCTCTTGACCTACACAGAATGCGCTGTATGCTAAATTTACTGCATATTAATGCATTACTATCTGAGATGCCTTCATATTCAATTTTGTCCTTTCAGGCTTAAGATTATGGTGGGGCACGGGGTAGACCCTGATATTGTGCAAACATTAAAAATAGCTAAGGTTGCCCCAGATAAATGTATGGGAAGGAGCACGAGTGTCGAGTCCTTGATTCACATGGATGTGCAGAGAGAAAGTGGAGATAAATTTGGATTAGCAAGCAAAACTGAGCCCTGTTGTTAACTGACACTTGATTCCATTAGACTGTGTCGGATTGTTAAAAATGCTAACATTATGTGTGACTATTCATTTTCATCACCTGCTCTTGATTAATCCAGCCCTAAATGGCATCTGCAGACCTTGCAATCTCATACTACTTAATTAAATTAGCAACACATTTGTCTCCCCCGTTTTCCTATCAAAGAGTTGTGCTCAGGAGAAATAAAACCTTTGTTCACCGCAATGCCGTATAATTTACACTCTTTTCTCTCCCCCCCCCCTTCTTCCTCCAGCTCCTAGCTCAGATGCTAAATTGTAACTGGTAATAGGAAGCTATTAGCTCTAGTGAAGCGTGTCAAAGAAGTGAGAGGAATCCAGGTCTGAAAGGAGGGAGGCCCTAGCTCTCATAAAACAACAGGGCCAGGAATCTAGATTTGGGATTACATTGTACTGAGATTCATTCATTTTTGGAATAAAAACCATGATGACCTTTAATCTGTTGGGGGGTGGTGCGAGGAAGGAAGACGCCAAGAGGGAGATGGCATGTGAGGCACGGAGAGGCGAAAGAGAGAATAAAAAACTGGAAAAGGTGCAGAAAGGGGCAACCGGAATAATCAAGGCTGAGAAGCACCTTCCCTACAAAGAAAGGCAAAGGCGTTTGCAGCTTTTCAGTTCAGGAAATAACTAGTGGCAAATGAGGGGTGGGATAAAGGGGATATTTTATAAAATGATGCGTGACGTGGAGAAAGTGGAGAAACATTTTTCTCGCTGTATTGTAATACTGGAGTTGATGATCACCCAGTTCACTGGATTGGTGGTAGGTTCAATGCAGACAAAAGTACTATTGCAGAATACTTACTGTATTTTTCGCTCTATAAGACGCACCAGACCATAAGACGCACCTAGTTTTGGGAGGAGGAAAAGAAGAAAAAAAATATTCTGAATCCCAGAAGCCAGAACAGCAAGAGGGATCACTGCGCAGTACTCCCTCTTGTTGTTCTGACTTCTGGGATAGCCTTGCGAAGCCTCTTCAGGGTAGTGGGAGGAACACATTTCCCCTTATTTTTTAAGGAGGGGAAAAGTGCGTCTTGTAGAGCGAAAAATACAGTAGCTTGTTCACTAGTACAACATACGATAGCCACTACCTTTGATGACTCTATAAAAAGAGTTGGGGGCAAAACCATAGAGTAGAGCTCTATTAATAGCTCTTAGCAATGATAATTAACACATAAGGACTGCCAGGCTGTGTTAGATCAAGTCCAGTATTCATGCACAATTTTGTGTTTCCAGAAGCAGCCAGATAGATCATCTTTGAAAAAGCAATAGCCATCCCTCTGTAGTGATCGTACTGAAATCCATAATTACCTGATTCAGCATACAAATTCATCTGATGCCTGGTGCTTAGCTGCATTGAGAATTTGATTGAGCGCCTCTTCACCCTGAATTTCTTCGCCACCTCAGAAAGCTCAACGAAATGTATTGGGTCAGGGGTAGGCAACCCAAGGCCCGGGGGCCGGGTGCGGCCCAATTGCCTTCTAAATCTGGCCCACGGATGGTCCAGGAATCAGCGTGTTTTTACATGAGTAGAATGTGTCATTTTATTTAAAATGCATCTCTGAATTATTTGTGGGGCATAGGAATTCATTCAATTATTTTTTTCAAAATATAGTCCGGCCCCCCCACATGGTCTGAGGGACGGTGGACTGGCCCATGGCTGAAAAAGGTTGCTGACCCCTGTCTTGGGTGAACAAAGCCAGAAGCCTCCAAACTAGCTGCTTTCTAGATGTGTCCGCGGAAACTATTTCATTTCTTTAATTTTGTTTTTATGTTTTTATAAACTGCACTTCGGGTTGAAATTCATTTCAGGCCAGAATACAAAGAAATGATAAAACTCAACTAACAGTACAAGAGGTTTATCCAACAATACAAGGAGTTTTATTCCACCAGCACAGCAGATTTCCATTTGTGCAGTGGGACTCTCTCTTCACCTCTGCAGCCCCCACCCATGCAGTGCACCTCCAGAGGGTTGGCAGATGCTCTGAAGCAGATTTTGAGGGTGTGTTGGGAGAGAGAAGACAAAGGGGGAAGTCCTGTTGCGTGAGCAGAACTCCCCATGCACTGTGTTGGAAGCAATCCAGTAAAATTAAGAAGAATAAAAACCTCCAGCCAGCTAAAAATATCATCACCTGAAATGCCTGAAGAAATAAAAAAGTGCTGAAAATAATATTTTTGTTTCATTTCAAGTGGCTGTGTACTTCTTATCAGAAAAAGTTCACAAATAAATCAAACAAAATTAAATAAATTATACAATATAAATACGGATAAAACTTCAAAGTCCATAAAACAGGATGACACTTACAATATCCACACCCACTAAACATACCCATATCCAGTGTGGTTTTTTTCTGGGGGGACACAGGGGTACGCATACCCCTAAATATTTTGTGAATCTAAGTTTGGCCTCATTGAGGGGCAGTATTTCAATATGAGTAAGAAAATGAGAGTACCCCAAGACATTTTTTTAGAACCAAAAACTCATATCTCAGTTGACCTACACCTATAGCAGTGGTGTCGAAACTTTTTTCAAAGAGGGCCAGATTTGATGAAATGAAGGGCCATGAGGGCCAACCAAAGTTGTTGATCTTTTTTTAGGATTGAAGTTGTTGGCCTTTTATTTAGGGTTGAAGTTGTTTAGCTTCTTTAAGGATTAAGGTTGTGGGGTGGAGGTTCTTTTAGGACTTTACCCCAGGAAATAAACTGCCACAGGGGCCAGATTAAACTGACTGGTGGGCCACATTAGGCCCCCAAAATGGACTTTGGACATGCCTGGCCTACAGAGAATTGCCCATTCCAACAATCCCCTAGATGCATGTACAAAAGGACTACTGGCAGTTTAACATTATGAGGCTAAACTGAAAGTTAATCTAGGACTCTACCAGCCCCAATGAAAAATTCACACCATTCACCCAAACACTTTTACACATTCGCATTGGGAGGGGAGCCATTGAATTGTCAAGCCATTGAATTGTCAATTCTTCACTACTGGTGGGTGTTGTAAAGCATGTGTTGCAAGGCATGTGAAACCTACAGTGGTACCTCGGGTTACATACGCTTCAGGTTACATACGCTTCAGGTTACAGACTCCGCTAACCCAGAAATAGTAACTCAGGTTAAGAACTTTGCTTCAGGATGAGAACAGAAATCGCTCAGCAGTGATGCAATGGCAATGGGAGGCCCCATTAGCTAAAGTGGTACCTCAGGTTAAGAACGGTTTCAGGTTAAGAATGGACCTCCGGAATGAATTAAGTTCTTAACCTGAGGTACCACTGTACCTAAAATCTAGCTTGACACTTAACCGTCTAGCTTGTCTAGCTTGACACTTAACCGGCTAAACACATATCGGCCCTATTATTTCACAATAAGAACGACATACATTTAAAGAAGATTGGAAAACGTTTATTGAATATATGGAAAATAATTGTGTAAAGCTGAAAATGCTGACAGCGTTTAGATAAACTGAACAGTGTAAATAATTTTTGATGGATGCAATGATGGAAAACCAATTGGTATAGGGTGTTTTGTTTTGTTTTGTAAAATATGCAGGGATTTAAGATATGTAAAATGAACCATGGAAAGAGAAGAAGTGAAGTCATTGATATCTTCAGGATGTAAAATGTGTATTTGAAATTGTAAAATAGAAAATTTAATAAAAATTATATATATATATTTTAAAGAGACTGCACTGTCATACGGTCAAAGCACAGGAGCAAATGTCTGTATAGAGTCAGAATTTGAGGTGCGCAGTGATACCCTAATACATTGTGGTGAGGAGGAACTATTTATCTTAGTACTCCTTACAATAACCCTGTAAAACAGGTATGATTATTACTAGTAATAATAATAGTAGCAGTATTGGCATCTCACCATCATCATCTTCAAATTGCAAACTGAATGGCATGGACTAAGGTTGTGGAATTGGTGGCAGGCAAAACTCCACTGTATGTGTTCAACACATAGGCAAAACTTTAATGAGAAACTCCCAGGTCCACACTTCCATCTCTTAAGCCCAATAAAACATGCACCGTGCATACAAAGGGGATATGCTTAAAGGAATTGCCTCTTTCCCCTCTGCAAGTTGTCCATTTGTAAGTGAATAGAGTTCTTTTTGCTTTGCAGAAAGCCAGGTTGATATAGACAGAAGGGTGTGATTTCATTTAAATGTCTTCATATCAAGAATGACATACACAATCAATCTTCCCCGTGACAACTTGGAGGGCAGAAATTATTGATGCTTAGTAGCCACAGGATCATAAACAAGGAAATTGAAGGTGATACTTAATTGACAATGCCTTGTCTGTTACAATACGAAACCTTTCCCCATTCTCCCAGGGAAAGAGGGGGGTGGAAGCTGAACTTCATGCACACTGGCATGGAGAAATATTGAATAACTAATCAATCTAAACATCAGATGGGATTTTCATGCAGCTCATCATTTTTGCAGAGTCCCAAATGCATCTCTTCTCCTCCGCTCACAGAAGGGGCTTTTCTCTCGCTGTGAAATGTATTTTCTACAGCTGAAGGCCAACGCAGAGAGCAGCTTTTAAGTGCCTCTTGAAACCTGATGGCTGTTCTTGCACTCGTATATTTTAAAGTCTAAAATTTAACTCAACCAAAAGTGCACCTTTTTAGGAATATTTTAAGGGGGAACAGTGCGAGGCTCACTTAATGGAACTAATGGAAATCACACGGCTCCTGTGGATTTCAATGTAACTAATGCCTAAGGGGACCTGTTTTGTGAAAATCTTACAAAATCTTATTCAGTCCTTTAAATTGGCAGTTTTGCAGACAGTTGTGAGTTTCATGATCTTGTGATCCCTTTCTGACTAGGGTCACCCATATGACCTCTATAGGAAGCAATCCTCTCCATCCAAATGGACTTCATTTACATACAGTGAATCAGCTAATAGCTACATATATCTGGCATCACAGCATCACATCACATCACATTCAGCATGTGATCCCTGATTGGCTAGGATTACTTGAAGAGAAATGAAGTAGTAGTAGTAGTAGTCGTAATAATAATAATAATAATAATAATAATATATAATAATAATATATATTTTTATTTGTACCCCACCCATCTAGCTGGGTTTCCCCAGCCCCTCTGGGCGGTTTCCAACAATGATTAAAAATACATTAAAATGTCACACATTAAAAACTTCCCTGAACAGCAAGTCCTCCACTCCTCTGCAATCTTGGAGGAGACAGATATAAAATATTGACTCCCATGCCCTCACTTCCAAGTTTGCAGTGAACGGGACACGTCGCCTGACTTCACCCACCCTCCAAAATACAAGCTGGTTTAGGGAGGGAGGGTGTTGCCAGTGTCTCCTTCCACACCTGAAATTCTAGACTTATCTAGGGTTATCTAAGGATTCCTGTCATTGCCTACTCTGCAAAGACTCCTGTACCTAATGTTGTCTGGAGGGAAAGAGCTGTGAGTTCCTTCCCTTAGTGCTCCATTATGTCCCTGTGCTGTTCCACTGCTGTGTGGACAGTATAGTCCTTCCCTCTTCATGGCTACTAGAAGCAATTTGACATTGTGCTCCTTGTTTTAATTTGATTGATTCCCATCATTTCATCAGGCCGCAGAATTTGTGCAAATTTTGTGCAGATTGTGGGTTGTTCCTCATTGGTCTTCATTGCAGTTGCAAGAAGGGAATGCACAGAGATTCTGAAGTCAAACCATAAATATGACTAGTTTGCTTGATGTGGGCAAGAATTTCACCAGTCATTCTATAATAAATCCTCAGTGAAATGTTCCACTCCATTTTCCAGTACTTAGATGATAAAATATTGACTGCTATATCAGACCGTTCTCCTCTGTGGCCACTGGTACTCCTTTGCATTCAACTTTCCATCTGCAAAGTGTCTCTTCTCTGATAACCCAACATTTTTTTTTGTATAATTAATATGTTTATCAATCTGAGTTTCACATTACAGGCCGATGATAGAGTACACACTGGAATATGAAACTTTATGAGTTTGAGAATAACCTTTATTACAAGGATTTTCATAGGCTCATAAACCATCAGGATGCAGTATCATGCCGATCTTATCTGTTGTATAATAAATCAAAAGGCTTCCCATCATTTGGGATCTCCTGTGTGGGCGCTTTTAGCAATGTTTCATTTCTTATATCATTGGATTCATTAGAGAATTAAGAGACAGTGATTGATTTCTAACTGGAATCCATCAACCAGGGTTAAATTTTTTATAATATTCTCATCAATTAAAATGTATCATTATCTGTTGTCTTTCATTGTGGAGTAGAGTGGGAGACAAAAAAAAAAAGGAATGCAAACATTAGGGGAAAGTGCTAAGCTAAGAAGTTTGGGTTTCCAAAAGGCCACCAAACTAAACTGATGAAAACTGAAAAGGGAACCCCAAAGTGTGGACTAGAATGGAAAAGGAGAGACTCAAAAATCTACGGCACAAATATTTTTATTTTTGTGAAATTTCCTCTCTGGAGATGTTCTCTGCGCACTTAGTACTTTCAGCTGCATTTTTGTTTGAAAGATCCTGGTTTGTTTAGAGTAGCAAGAGTCTCTGAAGCACACTGTGTGGCCATTTCCTGCAGTTCCAGAAGCGACCTTACTTCACGCCATGTTGTTGTTGTTGTTGTTGTTTAGTCGCTTAGTCATGACCGACTCTTTGTGACCCCATGGATCAGAGCACGCCAGGCACTCCTGTCTTCCACTGCCTCCCGCAGTTTAGTCAAACTCATGCTGGTAGCTTCGAGAACACTTTCCAACCATCTCGTCCTCTGTCGTCCCCTTCTCCTTGTGCCCTCCATCTTTCCCAACATCAGGGTCTTTTCCAGGGAGTCTTCTCTTCTCATGAGTATTGGAGCCTCAGCTTCAGGATCTGTCCTTCCAGTGAGCACTCAGGGCTGATTTCCTTCAGAATGGATAGGTTTGATCTTCTTGCAGTCCATGGGACTCTCAAGAGTCTCCTCCAGCACCATAATTCAAACGCATCAATTCTTTGGCGATCAGCCTTCTTTATGGTCCAGCTCTCCCATGCATAAGTAACGTTGGATTTTCTCCAAGGAACTATTCGAAATCCCGTTTGGTGCCATGTTTAACCACAAAGAGATGCAGGCTTGTTTTGTTGACTGATAAACTGAAACTGTAATGCATTTCAATCCTAATCGTCCTAGTCATGCAGTCACACTCAATGTAAGGGAGACAGTATTTCTGTTGGTTTGATTGGACTGTTACCGATGGGGATTTCCTCCAATGCCCAATGAATGGGGGACAATGGGAAGAAACTTCTATTCCTGTTACTAGTTTTGAAGTTAGCATACTAGCAGGTGGACAGAAGATGATGGGAGACTGTAGGACTAAGAGATCATGATTAGACTGGGGTTAACCACTGAACCAAATAAACACCAAGGCTGCAGAAGTACCCAACCTGCGTCAGAGCTGCCTTCAGCCACAACTGGGAGGTATAGTCCAGCAACTTGGGGGGGGGGCAGGTTCCCCATCTCCTCTCCACATGCAGGCCACCAAAGCTGAAAGAACATTTGACATGGTGAAGTTGGGAATTAAAAATCCCTGCACTGCTGAGTAACTTTTGATGCAGGCTCCTAAGTATTTAGGACCTAGACAGCATCTTAAAAAGTAGAGACATCACCTTGCCAACAAAGGTCCGTATAGTAAAAGCTATGGTTTTCCCAGTAGTGATGTATGGAAGTGAAAGCTGGACCATAAAGAAGGCTGATCGCCGAAGAATTGATGCTTTTGAATTATGGTGCTGGAGGAGACTCTTGAGAGTCCCATGGACTGCAAGAAGATCAAACCTATCCATTCTGAAGGAAATCAGCCCTGAGTGCTCACTGGAAGGACAGATCCTGAAGCTGAGGCTCCAATGCTTTGGCCACCTCATGAGAAGAGAAGACTCC
>NC_139683.1:80682020-80972551 GCF_964106915.1 Podarcis gaigeae | reverse complement strand
AGGGACCGAGCCACAGGAGCTCACCCCGTCGTTGGGATTCGAACCACCGACCTTCTGATCGGCAAGTCCTAGGCTCTGTGGTTTAACCCACAGCGCCACCCGCGTCCCATGCAGAAGACTACTTGCACTTTATAGAGAGATCAAGGGTGAGGAATCTCAGGCCCTCTAGGCTTCTCTTTCTGGCCTCCAGAACTCTCCCCAGTCCACATCCTTCTACTCAGGCCACACTCCTCATTGGTCCTGTTTCATAACCCGTGTTTGTGCCCTTGGCTCTGTGATCATCTGGATTCCCTGACCTCCGGACTGGCTGACTTTGTATGTGGATTCTGCTCTCGTGCAAGAGGTCCTCAGAGATTTGGAGACTCCTAGGACCTGCTGGGTCCTCTTAGGCAATGGGACCCAGATGGGGCTATGACAATATAAATAGTGCTTGCATGGAGACTTTCTAAGTAGATTGTGCCCAATATTAGTGCCTCAAAAAAACAGATGACTAGCCTGTAAAAAAAGTAAAGGCAAAGAATCCCTGGATGGTCACCGATATGAAATTTACGGCATGTAATGCCCTAAGAGAGAACATTATGAAAATGATTTATAGGTGGTACATGACCCCAGTCAAGCTTGCAAAAATTTACCATTTGCCTGATAATAAAGGTTGGAAATGTAAAAAAGTTGAAGGAACATTCTTTCACCTTTGGTGGACGTGCCCAAGGATTAAGGTTTTCTGGGAAATGATATATAATGAATTGAAAAAGGTACTTAAGTACACTTTCCCTAAGAAACCAGAGGCCTTTCTCCTGGGCATAGTTGGCCAATTGGTGCCAAAGAAGGATAGAACATTTTTAATGTATGCCACAACAGCAGCAAGAATACTCATCACAAAGTACTAGAAGACGCAAGATCTACCCACCGTGGAAGAATGGCAGATGAAGGTGATAGACTATATGGGACTGGCAGAGATGACGAGCAGAATCCGAGACCAGGGAAGAGATACGGCGGAAGATGATTGGAAAAAATTTAAAGAATATTTAAAGAAATACTGCAAATTTAATGAATGTTAGAATGACTCTGGATTATAAAATAAGGGGTTAATAGCGGCAAGGGATAATTTAAAGAAAATAAATAATATTAAAATTAAGTTAAAAGTAAGGGAAGGATTTGCTGACAAATTAATCAGAAATTAGAATACAGAAAGGGGAGGTATGAGGAAGTCGGGAAAGTAAGTTATAAGAAAGAAAAATTTGAATTTATATGTGTTTTATGTTTGTATTTTTTATAATGTCTTTTTTCTTTTTTTCTTTTTTTCTTTGTTGGTTATTGTGTTGTGTTGGAATGTTATAAATTTGTGGAAACTTTAATAAAAAAATTATTTTTTTTAAAAAAAAGAATCCCTGGATGGTTACGTCCAGTCAAATGCAACTATGGGGTTGTGGCGCTCAACTTGCTTTCAGGCCAAGGGAGCCGGCGTTTGTCCACAGACAGCTTTCTGCGTCATGTAGCCAGCATGACCAAACTGCTTCTGGCACAATGGAACATCGTGACGGAAACCAGAGTGCACAGAATCACTGTTTACCTTCCCGCCACCTATTTATCTAGTTGCACTGGCATGCTTTCAAGCTGCTAGGTTGGCAGGAGCTGGGATGGAGCAACGGGAGCTCACTCCGTCATGGGGATTCAAACCGCAGACCTTCTGACTGGCAAGCCCAAGAAGCTCAGTGGTTTAGACCACAGCACCACCCGCATCTATAGTGCCTATAGTGGGAGTAGCTAGGTTGTTGGACAGCAACTCCCTGTTAGCCAGGACTATTGGGCATGCTGACTGGGGCTGATGGGAGTTGGAGTTCAGCAACATCAGGAAAGCACCACATTGGCTACCCTTGGCCTAGAGTGTCTGTTAAAATAGCCCATATCTCAACACTTGTTTCTGTTTATGTAAATGGCAGCACCATCATCAGGCAAACCTATAGAAATAAAATTTTAGAATCCTGTAAACAAAGCAAGATTTACTTGTGTCTATGATAACATAAATAATGTCATGCACACTACTTTTATGACACGGGTCTTCCAGTGCCATTGATTCTGCAACCCAGGGGAAGCCAGTGCACAATTGTCAATAGACTTCCTTTAAATGAAAACATTGCTTTCCCTTCCGCCCATTGCAGAGAAGACTGGAACTACCTCTGATAATTAATCCACCGAGAGAAATCAATATTGCAACTGGTTGGAGATGAAACAACCCATAGCAAAATAAACTTTTGCTGCGCTATTGCATCAGCTTTTTCAAATCATAGTCTGTCTGCAGCAGATGTGGGCATTAAAAAAAAAAGTTGTAAAAAAAAAGCAACCCTATAAGTCACTTACTCTGAACAGTTGGATTCTGTGAAACGGAAAACAGAGTCACCGTTGACTAGCTTTCAATGTTCAGCTCTGTATTTTTCCAGATAGAACGAAATAAGGTGGTATCAAAATAACTTGCAAAAGGGCTGATAGTGGGTGTTTTGTTAAATGGAAAAAGTCATCTTACACAGAGTATTTATGACAATTTCCTGGTTTTGCCCTGATGTACCATTTTTGGCATTCAACTCAGATTCCTTCTCAACAGGCAATTCATGTCAAGCTTCGGAAACATTGATTTTAACTCTGTGGTGAAGATGGGTTAGGGATACCACATGCCACAGTATTTTTTAAAAAATGATAAATTTCTAATTCCACAAAGCAGTACAGTTTGCTGCTGCAAAAACACCTCTCTGGCTGGTGAGCACAAAGGAGAAGTTAGAGAGGCAGCTGAAGAAGACTGGACCATACCATCCACATTGGATGTCTGAATAGCAGGGGTGGCCTATCCTGTTCTGCCACCTGAGGTGAAGTGCAAAGGTGCTGTCTCCCTCCCTCACCCACCCAATTCTCACTAAACAGGGTCAAGTGTTGGCAGCTTCTGGTGCCCCTCAGTATTCCATCGCCTGAGGCAGCTGCTTCAGTCCTCCTCATGAGCAGGTTGTTGTTGTTTAGTCGTGTCCGACTCTTCGTGACCCCATGGACCAGAGCATGCCAGGCACTCCTGTCTTCCACTGCCTCCTGCAGTTTGGTCGGACTCATGTTTGTAGCTTCGAGAACACTGTCCAACCATCTCGTCCTCTGTCATCCCCTTCTCCTTGTGCCCTCCATCTTTCCCAACATCAGGGTCTTTTCCAGGGAGTCTTCTCTTCTCGTGAGGTGGAGCCTCAGCTTCAGGATCTGTCCTTCCAGTGAGCACTCAGGGCTGATTTCCTTCAGAATGGAGAGGTCTGATCTTCTTGCAGTCCATGGGACTCTCAAGAGTCTCATCCAGCACCATAATTCAAAAGCATCAATTCTTTGGCGATCAGCCTTGTTTATGGTCCAGCTCTCACTTCCATACATCACTACTGGGAAAACCATGGCTTTAACTATACGGACCTTTGTTGGCAAGGTGATGTCTCTGTTTTTTAAGATGCTGTGCTTTTTAAGATGCTGCATGAGTGAGTAAACCCTGCCAAAAAGCAGAAATCACAAAGGTTTCCTTCTTTGGCTAGGCTGCAATCTAGTTAGTTGTTTAAAAAAAAATGAACACTTTTAAGCACAATATTCTGAAATTTTAAAGTATACTTTACCATTTTCCTATGGCTACATGTGAAACGGTAAGTGTTTTTTATAAGGTTTTAGCTGTTTGCTTTTCAAACTTTTGATGTGTGTTTCCACTCTGGAAACTTCTTTCGGTGGAAGTCAGACTGACTCTGGAGATATGGTGGAAATCCTACATCATTCAGCATAAGAAATGAGTTTGATGGCCCCTTGATGCTAACTCCTTATTAATTTGGGACTATGAAATGGCATATAAGTTTTGGAAGTGGGGGCTAATAGGGACTATGGTTTCTTTGCACACTGTCTTACTGCTGTCACTTCAAGAAGTTCAAAGTATTTCCTCTTGGGCAGCTTCCATTTGACATTTGCACCTCCCTTTCCCCAGTTCTAACTCAGCATAGGTGTAATAAAAAGTTTCTTAAAAGTACCATTGAACATATTTCTTTCTCTTTATTTCTATGACAGGGACGCGGGTGGCGCTGTGGGTAAAAGCCTCAGCGCCTAGGGCTTGCCGATCGAAAGGTCAGCGGTTCGAATCCCCGCGACGGGCTGAGCTCCCGTTGCTCGGTCCCAGCGCCTGCCAACCTAGCAGTTCTAAAGCACCCTCGGGTGCAAGTAGATAAATAGGGACCGCTTACTGGCGGGAAGGTAAACGGCGTTTCCGTGTGCAGCTCTGGCTCGCCAGAGCAGCGATGTCACACTGGCCACGTGACCCGGAAGTGTCTTCGGACAGCGCTGGCCCCTGGCCTCTTGAGTGAGATGGGCGCACAACCCCAGAGTCTGGCAAGACTGGCCCGTACGGGCAGGGGTACCTTTACCTTTACCTTTATTTCTATGACTAACATGGGTTCACATGGCTTAGTTTTATTTGACAAGATTCCTATACCTCCCAATCAACATAACCTCTAAACAGTTTCCATAAAACCATAGAGAATAAAATAAAATTAAAATATCAAGATGACGTTATCACATCTGCTCAGAAAGAAGTTCTGCTGATGTGCTCCCCTCTTTTCCCTTACCACAATACCACTACCTTTCTTGTAGCACCCCTGGAACTGGAGTAAAGTACAGTGTACTGTGAATCCTTATTTGAGAATCACTCACTTGCCTTCTACAGCAAGTTATGACTATTGTATGTGGTTCCCATATATTTACACATCCATGCATGTGTGCTTGAGGATTAAAGCACTTAAGTCTTTTTACTTAAACTCAAAATGATTTAGCAAAGCCTCCCTTTGGTTAGGAAACCAAACCGTACGATGGATCTCGAGTGCATCTTATCTGATAATTGGCGGAAAGAAATTACACCTGATTACTATGTGGCCCTATTTTTCCCTCCAGATTGCAGAATTCTAGTGGGACTTCTGAATAGGATGTGTTTGTGTGTGAATAAGAAGGCACATGGCTGAAAGAGAACAGCTGTGGATGCCTAACATATTTTGCATTGATCTTCCTCATTCTTCTATCATAATTGCTGAAGCATTGGAGTTTTAGACTTTGGCAAAAACACCCACAGACACGTCCATCAGAACGGAAAAGGCAATTTCTAGTTACATTCTCCAGAATATAATTTCTGATTAGATTCAAAGCACATTAAATGATTTCTCAAATTTGGTGTTCCTTATGGGAATGGGAACGCCAAAGTTAACTTTACAGGGGAAATGGATGTTTAAGCCATCCGTTTAACCTCTGAGAGTTAAAACTTGAGCTTGCATGTCTCATCTGTAGAATTTATGCTCCTGGGTATAGCAAGAATGCCTGCACATAACTTATTCTAATTCTTCGTTCTTGAAACTTGCACCTGTGGCTCTTGAAAGCAATTGAAATAACAACACTGTTTTCACCATTCCCCACTGTGAGTTGACTAACGTTGTGGTCTTTTTCTGTAAGCATAATTGGCGGGTGGGAGAATTTCCTCAAGGGGTCCTGTGATGAGGCATTTGCACGCTGCATCTTGGATCTCCAGGCCAAACTACACATTGTATCCAGCCCTGTAAGCCTGAAGTCTGCTTGCCCTTACAGTAGGGAATGGGGACAGCAAAAAGGCTGTGCACTGCAAAGATCTCCGGGGCTAAAATGAGTCTCAGTTTCCCCTGTACCAAGGATAATTGCTCCTCCCTCAAAGGATCCCTGGCAAGGAAAGAAAACTACATTGTATCAGGGGTGAGGGGCAGGTTTTGGCCACACTAAAACATCGGCTATGAACATGCTATATCAGGACTCAGCAACCTTTTTCAGCCGTGGGCCAGTCCACTGTCCCTCAGACCATGTGGTGGCCCGGACTATATTTTTTTTTTGGGGGGGGGGGGATGAACGAATTCCTATGCCCCACAAATAACCCAGAAATGCATTTTAAATAAAAACACACATTCTACTCGTGTAAAAACACCAGGCAGGCCCCACAAATAACCCAGAGATGCATTTTAAATAAAAGGACACACATTCTACTCATGTAAAAACATGCTCATTCCTGGACCATCCATGGGCCAGATTGAGAAGACGATTGGGCCACATCCAGCCCACGGGCCTTAGGTTGCCTAGCCCTGCGCTATATCTTTAAACCACATTCAATGCACATGTACCCCCTGAAATAATTCTGGACATCAGAGTTTAGCCCTCACAGGGTTTCAGTTCCCAGCAACCCTTGACAAACTATAGTGCCCAGAATTCTTTGAGTGGGCAGATACCTGTTGAATGTGCTTTGAAGGTATCGTATGGATGCAACTGGGGTCACCAGATGCAGTGGGAGCAGGGAGTTTCCCTACATGAGCAAATGGCAGACAGTCACATCTAGAGAATAATGTAAGGTTGTGTGTATGAGGATGCTATCTTGAGGGGGATAATCTTGATGGGGATAATTAATTAAATTTGTATACCGCCCTCCATCCAAAGATCCCAGGGAGGTTCACAACAGAAAAATCAGTGATTGGGCACCCTAATCCCCAATAAATTTATTTTGGCAAGGGAGTCAAGCATTTTAAAGTTCTGAGTGAATTCAGCCGAAAGTCAAGGTGTGTTGGGAGGTTTCTGGTTAGGAAAAAAACTGAGAGGTTTTGAGCCCAGCTTATAAAACAGCTTCAGCAGGATGAAAGAAATTGGCCAAGAAAGTTTCATACATACCTATAAATGCCGTGCAAACTGTGTTTAACCAGAGCCTCCATATACACAAATACTGTATGTATGGCACCATTAAGTGCTGATATTTAACACCCACGCTGCTCAGAAAACACTGTCTGTTTTCAACCAGTGTTGTGTTTTAAACCCTCTCTTTTGTCTCTCTTTTTCTCTCCCCCACCCTCAGCCCCTGGAGACAAATTCCAGTTTGAAGTTAGGTTTCCTATAAGCCCAAAGCTACAACATTTTATAAAAAAGGAATTTTATGTCATCTCGAGATCACTAGAGTATACGGATAATTCATTGCTTCTGCAGCACCTCCTTTTCCTCAGCAAAGCTCCTGGAAAATATATTATGAAGCTCTTGAGGGTGGGGGGGGAGGAAATACTCCTGGAAAAGATATTACCAAATGGTGAAACAAAAAGGTTCAGTTTGCAGTTTGTTATAACAGAGTTTCAGAAAATAGGTCTGCAATTTTTCAGCATTCACATAGGCGGGAGGTCTCCCCTGAGTGGAGTCCAGATTGAAAACGCTTTGGAATTTTCCTCTAGGGAGTGCTGTTTTCTCCTATCTTAGCAGAAGTTAGTTTTCTGTTATTGATTCTTTCGCAGCAAACTGCCCTCGCTCACCTCTTTCCTGTGCTCGTTATCATCACTCTGTCCAATCACAGCCATTATCTTTTTTAAAAAACGTGCTGCAAATTATGAAGCCTGCACAATGCTTTCTCTTCAGCCTGACAAGTGTAGCATTGATGGACCCCTCTCTTAATTTCCAAAGGCTCCCCAATAAGAAAAAAAATGGTTGTTCGTACAGTTCACCAAGGAAAACAGTTCCCTCTCCGACCAAAGAAGACAGAATTGTTATTCAAGGTAAGATCCACATACAGCTGTACTATATGTGTTGAGCTCATGATTGTTAGAATTTCTGACTGCTAAACCACAGGAGGAACTCAAGATCGGCATTGTCAGAGAAACGGGAAATCGAGTCCTACTTTAAATTAAACTACAGTGGTACCTTGGGTTAAGTACTTAATTCGTTCCGGAGGTCCGTTCTTAACCTGAAACTGTTCTTAACCTGAAGCAGCGCTTTAGCTAATGGGGCCTCCTGCTTCTGCCACACCGCCAGAGCACGATTTCTGTTCTCATCCTGAAGCAAAGTTCTTAACCCAAGGTACTATTTCTGGGTTAGCAGAGTCTGTAACCTGAAGCATATGTAACCTGAAGCGTATGTAACCCGAGGTACCACTGTAAATATGTTGTAGGAGCTAAGCTTAAGAACCTAAGAGCTGTCCATGCTTGATCATCAATTCAAGGTTCCATGTAGTTCAGCCCGCCGCCCCCCCAGATGTTCCTGGTAGAATAAGTTGGAGTTAGTTCTTCTGCTTTGCCTCAAGCTTTTGGTAATCAGAGACTGAATTTATCTATCATTGCTAATACCCCCCACGGATTTGTCTACCCCTTTTCCAAAGCCATGGGAGTTTGGATCTGCACGCAGCAGAATAAGATGGGAATGAGGTTCGGAGGTGACCGAATGGGCCACATACTTCAGAGTGCAGCTGGGAGGGGTTCATATTTTGGAATGCTCCTGTATGTAAAACAAACAAGCCCCCACCCAAACTCCCAGCAAATAAAAATCTAGCACAACATGTGATGTGGTGAGCTAGAAATCTTTCTGATTATCTTGTTTGTTACTAGCAAGGAACAAGGATGCTGCGAGGCAGCAGATAAAAGGGCAGGCGTGGCTAGGAAACCTGGCAGTCTGGCAGGGGAGCAGGGGCAAATGGGGGAAGAGGAAGGCCAGCATTGTAATGGGGAAATGTCCCCTGGCTTGTTTCAGAAGGGTAGGCTTACATGATGTTATTTTCTCTCATGACCATATCTATGGTTTGCAGTTTTCTGGTGCCCAATCAGTGAACTCCAATAAGGCTACACTGGAAAAGTACCCTGGAAGCTCCCTAAATCTTGGAATGCCATCATATCAGCATTTCAGATCCTACAACGTAACAAAAGTCTTCTTATCTATCCCATTTTCGAACCCCCGACCCACTCCCATCCCTTCCAAATTTTTCTTCATGAATTTCCAGGATATATTGTCAAAGGCCTTCTCCGCATCTATAAAGATTAGCACGGCTCTTGTATTAATGTTTGTTTGCAAGAGTTCCAAAATGTCTATAATATTCCTTGTGTTAGCAAACAACTGTCTGCCTGGGAGAAAGCCTGCCTGGTCCTTGTGAATTATTTCATTTAAAACTTTTTTAAGTCTACTTGCTAAAATGTCTGCAAATATTTTGTAATCCACATTTAAGAGGGAGATGGGACGGTAGTTCTTAAGTTGTGTTTTTTCCGTTTCCGATTTAGGTATCAAGGTGATAAAGGCCTCTTTCCACGATTCCGGCGCCTTCTTCCCCTCCAAAATTTCATTGCCTACCTCCATCAGTGGTTGTATCAAATAGTCTTTCAATGTCTTATAATACTTGGAGGTAAGCCCATCTGGCCCTGGAGATTTGCCCGGTTGCATGTTCTGAATGGCTTGTTCCATCTCTTGTCGTGTAATTCTGCAGTTCAGGATTGATCTATTCTCTTGTGACAATTTTGGTAGCCCATTCTTTGTCAAAAATTGTTCTATCTCAGCCTCATCTTGTGGCCCTTGAGTATACAGTTGTTTAAAATATCTCTGGAAACACTTCCTAATCTCCATAGGGTTCTGTACATTTTCCCCTTCAATCTCTAAGTTTGTAACTGTATTCATTTTTTGTCTCTTCTTCAACTGCCAAGCTAGCAGTTTCCCACATTTATTTGCCGATTCAAATGTTTTTTGTTTCATTAGTTTAACTTTCCACTCGATTTCCTGGTTTATCAATCTGGAATATTGTGCCTGATAAAGTTTAATTTCTCTCAGAATCGGCTGTGACTTCGGTTTTGATCTTAATTTCTTCTCACATTCTTTAATTTTCTCCAAAATAATGTCTTTTTTCTCATTTTGTACCCTTTTCTTAACAGCATTCTGTTGTATCAAGAACCTCCTCATCACAGCCTTACTTGCGTCCCAGATAGTTCTTTTTTCCACCGTCGTTTTCAAATTTATCTCGAAATAATCTTCCAGAGTTTTTTGGGCCTTCTTGGTAATTTCCTGATCTCGAAACAAGTTGTCATTCATCTTCCATCTGAAAGAGCCAGCTGGTTGTAGTCTCATGTCCATCTTTAGTGCATTATGGTCGGAGCAGGTCTTTGGGCAGATTTCCACCTTTCTGATCTTAGGTGCCAACCCTCTGGATATCCATATTTGGTCAATTCTTGTCCATGTCAGTTGGGCTTCAGAAAAGAATGTTCCCTCTCTTCCCAAGGGGTTCTTTATCCTCCAAATATCAATCAAGTCCACATTAACAGTCAGTTTGAAAAAAGTCTTAGGTAGTCTGCCATCCTTTGTTACACTTTGGCTTTGTGACTTATCCATGTTAGTTGATGCCACCCCATTCATATCGCCCATCATTATGATGTTGTCATAGTCCAGATAATCCAGATACACTGGAAAAGTACCCTGGAAGCTCCCTAAATCTTGGAATGCCATCATATCAGCATTTCAGATCCTACAACGTAACAAAAGTCTTCTTATTGATGGAGCCACTGTAGGTTGGAAAGGTTTTTCAGATATTAGGAGGGATAGCTGTGGTGGCAAGGAGTGAAATTGCCAGGGTTAACTTGTTCTAAGTTGGGCTCCCAATTTGGCGGTGTTTGGACTTGACTCCGGGTGATGAATTTTTAAGTTTGTCATTGCAAGCTTCCAGTGCCGAACTCTGGCACCGTCTCCAGGTCACTGTTGGCCTGTTGTCTTAGCCAGGTGGACCACATCACCCTGATGTCACCCAGAAGCATTTATGGCCAGATGAGGAGGAACAAATTGTCTGGTGAGTAGAGCAATACTGCCAACACAAAGGCCAACGCCACAACCTCAAGTGACCAATTGCAAAGGCTGCCATTGCACGCCCAAGGAAGCTTCCATGTGAGATCCAGCTGATCCTAATAATATGACATTTTTCTCCCCCCGATGCTTGTAATCATGAAATTTTGAAATCAAGTGGCTTTTTTCATTGTGAAGAAATAGGAACTACCGGTGTTCTTACATGCTGCTGTAAGTTACCGTATTTTTCGCTCTATAAGACGCACCAGATCACAAGACGCACCTAGTTTTTGGAGGAGGAAAACAAGAAAAAATATATTCTGAATCCCAGAAGCCAGAACAGCAAGAGGGATCGCTGTGCAGTGAAAGCAGCAATCCCTCTTGCTGTTCTGGCTTCTGGGATAGCTGTGCAGCCTGCATTCGCTCCATAAGACGCACACACATTTCCCCTTACTTTTTAGGAGGGAAAAAGTGAGTCTTATAGAGCAAAAAATACGGTACATACTTTTAAGTCAAGTTCCTCCCCACGGCTTCTCCTGATACAACCTACCTATCCGGGTGAGGCCTAACTCTGTCTGGACAACTGCCAGATGAGTAATTCACTGAGGTTCAGCCATCTCATCATGCTGGCCAGCTGAAATTAGCTGAGCAGAATAGGTTTTATTTTGTGTGTGGGTGTGCACACACATACATATATATATATACACCATATGGTGAATGTAAAAGCTGTTATCGTTCTCTTACAAGTGGTCGTCATGTTTGAGTGGTCCGATTTGTGAAGCTTTGGGCCTGCCTGGGCCACTTAAAAGATCATTAATCACTGCCCCAGTTTATAAATCAAGGAGGCCAACTTGCTGAGAGCGATTAAGAGCTCGAAGCTCCGCTGAAGTACTTAGCCAATTCCCAGACCAAGGCTTAGCATCTCCTCCTCTCCGCTTCCAAGAGGTGGCCAATTCATCATCCATCTCCCATTGAGGCAGAATGAATCTGACAGAAGAGTGCATGAAAGTCAAACAATATGACTTTGCTAACGGTGAAAAGGTAGAAAGAGCCCTATTCTGTTTGCTTTCTTTTTTTAAAGTTGCTTTGAAGTAAATGAGCACTTATTCCCATTATGGTTTTCTCATGCATATTATTACAGGCCATTTACTTGGTGGTCTTTTTTATTTTAGACGCCATTCATGTTATTTTAGATTAGGAGAATAATGTCCTATTTTAGGAAACACAACAGATTTTGTTCAGATTTTGCTTCGGCGGACAGAAGTTACAAGCTTGGAAGTTGCAGAGCCGTGGTTTCAGAATGTGGATTATTCTGCTTCAGTGCCAGACTACAGTAGAGCAGAGTCAATTTTGGTTCCATTGCTTTCCCCTCCAGATGGCAGGATGGAAGGAGACTTGCAGTTGCTAAGTAAACGTCTATATATCTATTTCCAAAGTCAAAGTCAAGTTAGTATAATCTTCTAGGACGCATACTATAGCCACAGAGAGCCACATGAGGCATCAAACATGCAGATCTGCGGAGGGGAAAATGTTATTCTGCCAATGATAACTTTACTCCCAAGTAAACGCAATAATAGGTAAAAAGGTAAAGGACCCCTGGACGGTTAAATCCAGTCAAAGGTGACTCTGGGGTTGCAGCGCTCATCTCGCTTTCAGACTGAGGGAGCTGGCGTTTATCCACAGACAGCTTTCCAGGTCATGTGGCCAGCATGATTAAACTGCTTCTGGTGCAACGGGACACCGTGATGGAAACCAGAGCACACAGAAATGCTTATTACCTTCCTACCTCAGTGGTACCTATTTATCTACTTGCACTGGCATGCTTTCGAACTGCTAGGTTGGCAGGAGATGGGACAGAGCAACAGGAGCTCACTCCATTGCAGGGATTCAAACCACCGACTTTCTGATCAGCAAGCCCAAGAGGCTCAGTGGTTTAGACCACAGTGCTACCCACATCCCCTATTATTATTATTATTATTATTATTATTATTATTATTATTATTATTATTTTGTTATTTATACCCCGCCCATCTGACTGGGTTTCCCAGTCAAAGGACTAAAAACAGAATAAAACTTCAAACATTAAAAACTTCTCTGAACAGGTCTGCCTTCAGATGTCTTCTAAAAGTCAGATAGTTGTTTATTTCCCTGACATCTGATGGGAGGGCGGACCCCACTACCGAGAAGGCCATCTGCCTGGTTCCCTGTAACCTCACTTCTCGCAGTGAGGGAAACACCAGTGAATGATGGGGGGTGGAGATGCTCCTTCAGGTATACTGAGCCAAGGCTGTTATGGGCTTTAAAGGTCAACACCAACACTTTGAATTGTGCTCGGAAGCGTACTGGGAGCCAATGTAGGTCTTTAAGGACCAGTGTTATGGTCTCGGCGGCCACTCCCAGTTGCCAGTCTAGCTGCTGCATTCTGGATTAGTTGCAGTTTCCGGGTCACCTTCAAAGGTAGCCCCACATAGAGCGCCTTGCCGTAGTCCAAGCAGGAGATAACTAGGGCATGCACCACTCTGGCAAGACAGTCCGCGGGCAGGTAGGGTCTCAGCCTGCGTACCAGATGGAGCTGGTAGACAGCTGCCCTGGACACAGAATTGACCTGTGCCTCCATGGACAGCTGTGAGTCCAAAATGACTCCCAGGTTGCGCACCTGGTCCTTCAGGGGCACAGTTACCCCATTCAGGACCAGGGTGTCCCCACACACACACCCTGTACCCCCAAAACAGTACTTCTGTGTTGTCAGGATTCAACCGCAATTAACTCAACAAGAGAAAGGAGTAATGACGCAGAGACTTCAGAACAGCCATAGTCCTTCTTGGGCAATGTTACAGGGCTCAGATTTCAGTGGTGGGCAGGTGTTAATTTTACCTTCGTACAGTCAGCTTGTTTTTCACTTACTGTACACCCCTCTCCTCCACTCAGACAGGCAAGAGCTATTCTCAGAGTTCAGGGGGGAAATGCTGTTAGGTGCCACCCCAATCTCCAAGCGGTAAGAGACTCTGGGATTCCAAGTGCTTATTAACACCCCAAGAGGTTGTGCTCCTACATTAGGTTTCCAGAGAAACCCCAAGGTCCAGCACAGGGAAGTAGAAGGCTCTGTCTCCTCCAACTCCCAGAGAAACAACAATTCTTGCTATTGTTCTCCTCTGCACCAGCCAGGTGAGGGAGATGGAGGCGAAGCCCATGCTTTCCTCTATGTCACAGAGCAACTGATTTGGGTATGCTAGAGTGTGGTTTCACTTCCCAGCCAAAGCCATTACCTTGGCAAAGGATATTCTGCTTTCACAGATGCAGGATGACAACAATGACCCAGGTATCATCCAGGCTTCTTGTTGTTGTTGTTGAATAGGACATCCCTATTTTCACTGGTCACAAAGGTCCGTATAGTAAAATCTATGGTTTTCCCAGTAGTGATGTATGGAAGTGAGAGCTGGACCGTAAAGAAGGCTGATCGCCGAAGAATTTATGCTTTTGAATTATGGTGCTGGAGGAGACTCTTGAGAGTCCCATGGACTGCAAGAAGAACAAACCTCTCCATTCTTCAGGAAATCAGCCCCAGGTGCTCACTGGAAGGACAGATCCTGAAGCTGAGGCTCCAATACTTTGGCCACCTCATGAGAAGAGAAGACTCCCTGGAAAAGACCCTGATGTTGGGAAAGATGGAGGGCACAAGGAGAAGGGGACGACAGAGGACGAGATGGTTGTACAGTGTTCTTGAAGCTACCAGCATGAGTTTGACCAAACTGCGGGAAGCAGTAGAAGACAGAAGTGCCTAGCGTGCTCTGCTCCATGGGGTCACGAAGAGTTGGACACGACTAAACGATTAAACAACAGCAACATTTTCACTGGGAAAAAGTTGGAGGGTGTGGGGTTGGCAGTGCCCACTCACTCCCCAGCTGTGGTGTGGGCCTCTAGCTGTGCCCAGCATCCAACATAAGTATTATGAATGGGGACATATTTATGTGAATGGAGGCGTGGGTGAGAAAGTGAATGGGAATGGACACAGAGAAGTAAATACAAACACACACCTGCAAATTGAAGCTGTTTCCCACATGCTATTCTGTAATTTACAAGACATGAAAAGCAACGAAGTTTAAATAAAATAACGGATCTGATTTATGGCAACACAAAACTGTGAATAAAGATGATGGGGTTTGCTAGTTTGCCTATTCTTCATTCCCAAGCTCATTGTTGTTGTTGCTGCTGCTGCTGTTATTTCTAAAAGGAACCTTTCTTTTCTAACAGGGGGAAAGGGAGAGGTATAAATGTAGCACAGTGCAGAAAATAGTGTGAGTGACTGACAAATGTAAATAGAATGGACAGTTTCTATTACCTCCTCACATTTTCTGGAGAATAATTTGAGAAGGCTGGGCAAATTGTGTTTTACGAAGAGTAATGATGTGTAATAATTTCCTGTCAGTGCAGAAGTTACAAGTGGAGTGAGTGGGATCATTCTGGGAGAAGAAATGGCAAGAGCAAGAGAAAAGCAAGAGATCATTTAGAAATGAATAGATGTAAACAGAATTGTGGAAGCAAAAACTTGGAGCTCTCCCAGATACCAATATCTGGTGTGCATTCTTTTCTTTTTCTTTTCTTTTCTTTTGGTATTGTTGGGTTTTTTTAAAAGAGGTGCCAGTACTCATATCTTGACAAGCATGCGGTGTTGGTACTCCATACATGTGAGTAGTGTCACAAAATATGTTCTCTAGTAGATTTCCTTGAAGATCCCAGCTATCTTGAATCAGTCGGCGCAGTAGGCAAGAGCAGATAACCACAAAAAGGCAAGTCTTGTTCAGTTCTGAATCATTTCACAAAGGAGGATCAAATCTTGAAATTCTCAAGCTTCTCATCTTCTAGAAAATATTTCCCTGGTAAGACGGCAGGTTGTGACAGCCACCCAAGGACTATTGCAACCTATAACAGTTAAAGAACATTATTGTCAACAATGATGCTGTTTCCTTGAATGCTGGACAGTTATCTGCCATATTCACACAATATTTTTTTTAAAAAAAATCTGGTTCCATGTGTTTCCACTTCCCTTCCTTAGACGAACAGACATTGGATACAGTAACTTCCACCGGCAGAACAGTAGCAACTCTCCAGCCCTGGCATAATGTAAATATAAGGTTTCCTCTACCCATGCTCCTGCCACCTAGCAGTTCGAAAGCATGTCAAAGTGCAAGTAGATAAATAGGTACCACTCCGGCGGGAAGGTAAACAGCGTTTCCGTGCGCTGCTCTGGTTCACCAGAAGTGGCTTAGTCATGCTGGCCACATGACCCGGAAGCTGTACGCCGGCTCCCTCAGCCAATAAAGCAAGATGAGCATCACAACCCCAGAGTCGGTCATGACTGGACCTAATGGTCAGGGGTCCCTTTACCTTTACCTACCCATGCAGTTCAGGGGGGGTTTGAATTTTTTTTATTGATTTATCATAAACATATATACAAACTAACACATAACCATATAAACAATAACAGAACCATACATGGAGCATATTCAGGATAAGCAACAGATTAAGGAGATACAAGTACATAGCCCAAATTTTAAGATGAGTCTATACAACCCAACCACAAAGAGGAATGAGTCATGGGAGGATTATTTTTATGACTCTCCCTATTTATATAATAAAGAAATGGAGACCAGTCTGTGTCAAAACCATCCCAATTTTACTTGCAGTCTATGTCTCACCAGGTGTTCTGATAAAGCAATGGTCCCTACATGAGTAAACCATGCCTCCTGCAGAGGAACTTCTGAATTCTTACAGATTTGCTATCTTCCAGTTCAGGAACTTGTTTGGCGACTCTTCTGTACTTCCCAAAAAACCAAGGGGCTTAGTTCTGCAAGGCGACAGAAAGCAATGCCTCAAAACTTCATAAACCGCTATGTGAGAAATGAAGACAGAGGCAAGTTTGCATTGAAGGTGATTTATTTTAATTGGAGCAATTAGCAGCTGAGGATCGACCTTGCAAATACCATCAAGCCCCAGTGTGGGTTCACCCATATTGGGGGAGAGAATGAATGAGAGCACTGTTGCAAGACTCCCTAGTCTGTCGTCAACCCAATCCAATCACATGTGATTTTTATTCTTCAGAGTTCTTGTGGGGATAGGGAGAGCTCAATCAACTTGTGAGCTGCAGGCACACTGGCCAAGTAATGAGTGTGGAAAATGATTGCTAAATACAGCTAAAATTATTAATGCTCAATTATTCATGCTGACACTATCTCCATTCCTCTTCCCCGCTCCCACCCAACTGACAAACTCAGCTAGCACTTTCAGCTGTGATGTTGTACTTAAGCCCACAGACAGGCCTAGAGCTAGCAATTAATAATTGAACACCAGTTCGTAATAATTACATGATAACTTTATTGACCAGACGTAGGGCAGAAGGTACAGTGTGTTCCACTGTGATTATTGGAAAGGAATGTTCTAGAGTGCAATAAAATAGCTATTCCTAAAATTTTGTTTTTATTGGGAGTGGGGGACTTAATGATATCTATTGATTGCGGGAGGTTTCCTTGTTGTTGTTTGGTCGTTTAGTCATGTCCGATTCTTTGTGACCCCATGGACCAGAGCACGCCAGGCACTCCTGTCTTCCACTGTCTCCCGCAGTTTGGTCAAACGCATGCTGGTAGCTTCAAGAACACTGTACAACCATCTCGTCCTCTGTCGTCCCCTTCTCCTTGTGCCCTCCATCTTTCCCAACATCAGGGTCTTTTCCAGGGAGTCTTCTCTTCTCATGAGGTGGCCAAAGTATTGGAGCCTCAGCTTCACGATCTGTCCTCCCAGTGAGCACTCAGGACTGATTTCCTGAAGAATGGATAGGTTTGATCTTCTTGCAGTCCATGGGACTCTCAAGAGTCTCCTCCAGCGCCATAATTCAAAAGCATCAAGTCTTCAGCGATCAGCCTTCTTTATGGTCCAGCTCTCACTTCCATACATCACTACTGGGAAAACCAAAGCTTGAACTATACGGTCCTTTGTTGGCAAAGTGATGTCTCTGCTTTTTAAGATGCTGTCTAGGTTTGCCATCGCCTTTCTCCCAAGAAGCAGGCGTCTTTTAATTTTGTGACTGCTGTCACCATCTGCAGTGATCATGGAGCCCAAGAAAGTAAAATCTCTCCCTGCCTCCATTTCTTCCCCTTCTATTTGCCAGGAGGTGATGGGACCACTGGCCATGATCTTCATTTTTTTGATGTTGAGCTTCAGACCATATTTTGCACTCTCCTCTTTCACCCTCATTAAAATTTTATTTAATTCTTCCTCACTTTCTGCCATCAAGGTTGTGTCATCTGCATATCTGAGGTTGTTGAGATTTCTTCCGGCGATCTTAATTCCGGATTGGGAGATTTCCTATCAAGGCCTATTTATCTAAATACAAAAAGAAAAAAAGAAAAAAAGAAAAAAGAAAAAAAAACAGCAAGGAATTTGAAGTGCCATTCATAGAATCACATAATTGGAAGGGACCACGAGGGTCATCTAGTCAGATGTCCTGCAAAGCAGGAACCTTTTGCCCAACGTGGGGCTCAAACCCACGATTCTGAGATTAAGAGCCTCATGCTCTACAGACCTTGCTACCCCAGGTTCAGAACCATTCTTTTTTATTATTGGTGTCAGAGAGTGGTATCAGGTGCCATTGTGCTAAGGCTGGGAAGATGGCACTCACTGTGGACATTTGTATACAAATTGAACAAGGGGTGAGTATGTTCTTCAACTCAAGGTCCCTCAAACTCAAAGGCTAGAGCTAAAAGCTTAAGCACAGAAAACCATTAAGGAGCAGAACTGTTGAACCGAAGGCCAAACTTCTAGATCTAGCCAATCCAAACGCTTCATGAGGCCTGCCAATCACACACACCCTAGTTACTATGGCACCCAAAGAGGGTTCTGAATCCTAAACAGGGAAGAGGCCATGTTGCTCCACTCTCATTCTGCATCTGAGACCTCAGAATTACTCATTAGGAGCAGCTCTACCTCTGGCCAGCCCTCTGATTGGCCATTATTATATATGATGGAAGCAGGCCTAGCTTTAAAATATCTCTTGGAATATCTATGGGGAAACCTCACAGCACTGTTCTTCAGTGCAGCTTGAGGGGGAGAGTGAACAGTAGTCAATAATTAGTAAAAGGTAAAAGTAAAGGTACCCCTGCCCGTCAGGGCCAGTCGTGACCGACTCTAGGGTTGCGCACTCATCTCGCTCAAGAGGCCGGGAGCTGGCGCTGTCCGCAGACACTTCCAGGTCACGTGGCCAGTGTGACGAAGCTGCATCTGGCGAGCCAGCACCACGCCGCACACGGAAATGCCGTTTACCTTCCCGCTAGAAAGCAATCCCTATTTATCTACTTGCACTTAGGGGTGCTTTCGAACTGCTAGGTGGGCAGGTGCTGGGACCAAACAACAGGAGCTCACCCCGCCGCAGGGATTCGAACCGCCGACCTTACAATCAGCAAGTCCTAGGCACTGAGGTTTTACCCACAGCACCACCCGTGTCCCACCAATAATTAGTAGTAAGTAGATTTAAATTCTGCAGCTGAAATAAAACTCTGGTGCCTAGTGTCTGGATCAGTAGATTTCAACCTGTATTTCAGGAAACCGTGGGGTTTCTCAAGGACATGTCTGAAGTTTTTCACTGTGAAGAGCACTAATGCTGGATAAGCATCCTTGAAAGGCAATCTGCCCATCACTGTTAATCTCTCCCAGCCTTGCACAGCTGAGGGGGGGGGGATATGTATTGGATGTTTTCTTTGGTGCATTCCTAGTTTATACAGACTAAGAGTGAGGCCAAAAAGGCTCACCCAGGAGCTTGTGTGAATAAAATCTGTGCTGAGGGATCCTTGCCTTCACTCTGAATTGTTTCTACAACATTAGCTATTTGACCAGGCATAGGCAAACTCTGGTCTTCCAGATGTTTGGGACTACCATTCTCATCATCCCTAGCTAACAGGACCAGTGGTCAGGGATGATGGGAATTGTCATCCCAAACATCTGGAAGGCCAGAGTTTGCCTATGCCTGTATCTGACAGTGTAGCAAAGCCAACTCAGAGTGAGGCCATTGCTTCCTGCCCTTGTTCTGAATGGATGTCCAGGAAGAAACATTGAACTTACTTCTGAACTTATTCACGGCACAAAAATATCAGAAAGGCTTATGCTTTTCCACAAGGCATGGCTATGACATGTCCCAGAATCCTCTTCACTGTGCAGGAATTACATGACTGACTTTCTGAGGTCCTTTGGCCAATAAGTCAACATGGAGAGCCTTCTGTCAGGATATAAAGTTTGAAAAGCATTGGTCTAAATCATGTGGAAAGCACTGGCAAATCATCACTGAGAAGGCCTCTGTCTATTTCCCCCTGTTACATAATGTGGCAATTGTGTAATTGCAGATCACAGAGCACTAAATGTTCCAACTTCATTTCAAATACATTCACATCCTTGAGTAATACTGAAGTCACCCCATGGCTAATCTTTGCCATTTCCATAATGAAAATGTAATATTGTACGGAAAATATGAATATGATGAGGCATCCTCCTGAAACCGTAATGGCGTGAACACTGATTTACAGTAATGTTACAGCTAAAGCATGGAATCAAGAATCCAAATAAAATGTTTATAAATGCCATACATTAAGCCCTCTGGTTTGTTATAAGGTAATAAACAGAAAAGCTTCCATCCAGCCATTTGTGGTTGTTAAATAAGATTCTTTGTGACTTGCAGAAACTGGAACACAATGAGGAATTATCAGTGCATTCTCCACTGAAGTCATCTACATGTGTTTATTTAATAAACAGAAGATGGCTTTATTATACACATTTGATTTCCATATGCAATCAGTGCCTCATCTGTCACTTGTATCTAAGCAGGGTGCTTCGTACAAATCTGGAAATGAAAAATTCAGAGCAGGGTGCAGGAAACTCATTTAACGTCGAGTGCAGTCAAAATCAAGATTTCTTTATTTGTAGTAACAACGCTGTTAAATCAGAAAATTACTCTCCCTTTCTGCATGTCCTTCTTTCTTTACAATTCAGTTGTTTGATCATAAATTGTCGAGTGCAATGGCTTGTCTCCTCCACTTTCCACACTGGTCGAGACAGATTAAAAACTCCGGCACACCACCAACCACTCTCAGCATACTATTAGCATATATATGAGATTTGAGACATTTTCTAATATTCTCCAGCAGAACTCATCTGTCAGCCAGGTGATGAATTATAAAAACTCCTAGCTTGTTTAGAAAAGAGAGAAGGAGAGGGAGAGAGAAAGAGGAGGAGGAGTAGAAAACACATTGATCCCTCCTTATTCATTCATATTACCCAGCCACCTTTGCATTTATTCTCATAACTAGGGATGGCCAACTTCTATATTATTGAGGGCCACTCTGTTCTGCAACCACCAGTCTAGGGTCTGGAGCAACCCATCCCCTCACTAGAAGTCCAGCAATATTATACAGTCAGCAACAACTAACTGTAAGAGATTTTTAGGCACGCTGGTGATATGAGGTCATCAGTTGGGGAGGATTGAGGAACAGATGGAATTCCTGAATGAGCCCATCAAGAAGCTGGTGGAGGTTGCTCAACTTTCCAAAATGTGCATGAGATATCAATACAATAACACACGAAATTATACCTAGTGACACATTGCTTCTTTCCTTAACAAGTGGATCTGGAACTTTTTTCTTTCTCTTTCTCTGCGATTAAAATTTGGTCGGTTGGCCAGGAGTTAGATGAAGCTGCTTCAGAGCTCAGATCTGGCCCAAGGACCACCAGCTGACCACCCTAATTGGTATAGCAAAACGGAATCCAGCAGTTTAAAAGTAAATAATAATGATCAATGATATCCCCAACAAATTGTCATCCGTTTATCCACACGTCAAATGCAATAATTAAAATGATATCCTTTGGCCATCCTTTTTAAAATTATGGTGTTTTAATGTAAATGCAGATGTGTTCTGCAAAATAAGCCTTTGGTCTAGTATACTCTTCCAGATTTAATGCTAAATACATTACTTCTAGTAAATGAGACACCATTGCCACTAGAGGGCCATGAAAATTCATGCCCTGGGCTCTTTAGACTCCTTGACCCATGTACTATCTAAAACCAAATGGGCACATTGGTTGCCAGATGTGAAATATATTGGCATTATATTCTGCTCTCCTATCCCACTACTAGTTTGAATGCTGTATATAAAAACTCACGCATGAGCAGGAAGAACATGCAAACTTTGTATTGTTTTCAGGGGACAGATTTGAGGGGGGTGGGGTAAAAACAATAGATTATAATTATTATCTTATTATAATTTGCAAACCATTGATATTATCCAAACTTGATGTGATATAATTTAAGGAGCAATCTGTCCTAAGATGACTATGTGTTATCTGGCTTTATACTTTTATGATGTAAAATTCCATATGCAAAAATATAGATACGAGACTGATGGTGCAGTCATGTGCAACCATCTAAGACACCATGTTCAAAACCAACTCGAAATTAACTCTCTCTGGAGAAAATATTGGTTTGGAACTCATTCTTATCTCTGTATTACTCATGGTGTAGTGATCACAGTGCCGTGCCATTGGCTGTCCAGAAATCTGGCAGAAATTCAGGATCCGGCCAAAAATTCAGAAGCCAGGCGGACAAAGCCAAGCTGACTATTACTCAGAAGTAACCCAAGCCTTTTGCAGCCCTGTCTGTTCAGAAAAACCAATATGCTGTCCTTAGAGCAGCAAGCAAATGGAGGCCTCCTCTCCCTGATACACCACAAGCTTCAGTATTCAAAGTAGGGGCTCAACTCTCAGAAACAGTTTTTCAGGGAGGGCTGCAGTAGGCAAGGGAACTGATAAAAACCGGTTGTCTTGCCTTGAATAAGCAGAAGAGCTTTCCACTGCCACAAAGCCACAACTGAATAGAACCCTAAGAAGCTGAGCTCTAACCTTCGTCGTCTTCTCCTTCTCCTTCTCCTTCTCCTTCTCCTTCTTCTTCGGCAATTACTTCAGCCGAGTAATTTTACTTCGGCCGAGTAAAATTGTCTTCCATAAACATGGTTTTAACAATGAGTCCGTAAGTGACTGTGGAGGCCAATTCTGGATCCACACGTCCTTCCACAGTGGGGACATTGGTTTCCGGGTGGGAGTTGATCACGGTGTGGATTTGCCAAGTGTGCCTTCCTCTTACATCCTGAGTTTGAGTATCTTCAAAGCCCATGACACCTTTGGTAAAGGCTGTTCTCCAACTGGAGCACTCGCAGGCCAGTGTTTCCCAATTGTTGGTGTTTACACTACATTTTTAAAAAATTGCCTTGAGACAGTCTTTAAACCTCTTTTGTTGACCACCAGCATTACGCTTTCCATTTGTAAGTTTGGAATAGAGTAGTTGCTTTGGAAGACGATCATCAGGCATCCGCACAACATGACCAGTCCAATGAAGTTGATGTTGAAGAATCATCGCTTCAGCACTGGTGATCTTTGCTTCTCCCTGGCACAGATCTTGGACATGAACCCAAATCCAAGATGTCCTAAGGCAAGCTATCCTCTTTCTTTCTCTCTCAGCTCCAGTCTCCACCCCCACCCGCTTTATGGGTATAACAATATTGATCTACCTTACAGGATTATTAAAACCAATGCTGAAATAATGTATGTGTGTGAAGTGATTTTAACACTCCAGAGTGCTCCATAAATGTCTGAGTAGCAATCGGTATTCTGTACGTGCTTACAAGGGCACGCGGTGTGGCGGTGCATGATGGCGCCCCGTTGCAATGGAAAGGAGACAGTCTACAGGCACATGCTGTAGAACAGCTCTCCCTACTGAAATGATTAGGAAAACTATTCCAAGTGAAGAGACTCTCAGTGTGTTCCCATACTTGAAACAATACTAGAGATATTTGTCTAAACACCCCAATTCAAATTGTGCACGGTCCAAAGCAAGTACTTCAAAGCAACTCTTTTTGAGGAGGGAAAAGTTAAATGCATGCTTACCTCTCTCCGCGAAACAAAAGGGGTGAATCCCTCGATTGTTTAAAATGTTGGCGTCGTCTCAAGTGCATTGTGGTTGCTACTTCTGTCAGCAAACTAACAATTATCTCAGTGATAATTGAAAAGACTGATAAATGGCCCTGGGGGACCAATATGAGCAGTCCTCAGCTACAATTTAGCACACTTAATCAATGCAGAATATTATTTTAGTGGATTCAAAGGCTCAAATGAAGCAGTTTCTCTTCTGGCAATCCATCATGGCATCACCGTGCCACCCTCACCAAAGCCTCACTTACCAGAGTCACACAGCCGTGAGATCTCGCAAGAGCCCCATGATATCTCACCAGAACACTGAAGCCACCATAGCCACTTGCCGTTGGTTCTCTGGTGGCGAGAGAGAGTGTGTCGATGGAGGCACTCCTTGGATTCCACCTCCTGAGCTGGCTACCTCAGTCTGCCTCTTGGCCCTGGTAAAGGCTTAGGGACGAACCAAATATTCTCTAAATTTACTTTGCCATTTTAAAAAAACAGTGATTTGAGAGATGAATCGGATGCACCTTTGGTGTGATGGCCTGGGATTCCGATTCAGAGGATGAACCAGAGGAATCCCAGCCTGCACAGGAGTCCCCGCCTCCAGGGCCGGCTGAACTGGGGCAAGGCCTAGATGCTGAAGAGCCTGCACCTGTGGCAGAGCACCAGGAGCTGGCCCCAGGTGAAACCCTTCTGGCCCCAGAGGTGCTTGAGGACTCAGTGGCGTCAGGTGAGCCTTCTCCAGGGCCCAGTAACCCTTCGGCCTCTCCTGATCTGCAGAGGCTTAGGGCAGAGAGGCTAAGGGAACTGGTTGCTCCCAGGAGGAGTGCTCGCCTTAAGGCCAGAGGAGGCGGGGCTCCTGGGGGCCGGGACCGCCCCCGGCCTTAGAAGAGGATAAAAGCCTAGTCAGCCCGGTCCCAGGTTGCAGGAGCAACGTCGTTGTTGGCTTCGGACCTTCCTGTGTTCCTGACCCCTGCTCGGCCTCCTGTTCCTGACCATCCGGTGCTCCTGTTCCCTGCTCGGCCTCCTGTTCCTGATCATCCGGTGTTCCTGTTCCCTGCTCGGTCTCCTGTTCCAGCGTTCCTGTTCCCCGCCCGGCTCTCCGCCTCGGACCTCGCCCCTCTTCGTGTGGACTCTGCTTACGCCCACGGTACCTTACCCCCGGGACCAGCACAGTTGGCCTCTTTTGTAGCTAATCCCTACTGTTCACAACCATTCCCCACCACAATCTTTCCTACCACTTTTCTAACCATTTTTCTTCCTCTCTTTTTCATTTTCCTCAAGTGATCCTAGTCAAATGAGGAGCATATACTGGGTATGGTAACGTTATGGCCAACACAGTTGTCCATTTGCAGATTCACCGTATTTCAATCTAGCTCATGCAATGGGCTCATGCAATACTCCAGTCATGTCCAAAGTCCATTTCAGGGGACTTAATCCATCCTGCCAGTTGGTTTAATCCAGCCCCTGTGGCAGTTTATTTCCTGGGGTAAAATCCTAAAAATAAACTTTAACAACTTCAATCCTAAAAGAAGCTCAACAACCTCAACCCTAAAAAAAGGGTCGGCCCTTTGGTTGGCTCTCACGGCCCTTCACTTCATCAAATCTGGCCCTCTTTGGAAAAAGTTTGGACACCACTGACCTACTCTATCGGTTCTAGCCAATCACAGATCACAACATTTTTGTTGCTCTTTGACAGTGATCCATAGAAGGGCCTCTCTAGCCGTTCTGTAACATGAAAGTTCTGCTTAAGATCTCAGTTGTTTGGTCTTTCAAAGCTCTTATTTTTTTTCATGGTGAATTAATATTTGGTTACTTTGATAGAAAGTATTCGAATTCTTTTATGGCTGGTCTACACTGCACACAAAACCGAATGGTGTGCAAATACTCTTTTTCAACTGATGTACATTTCATCAGGGGCAGGGATAGGCATTTTTTTCTAGCTTTATTAAAAGAATTCAGCTTCCCTTGAAGCCTTGGACCTCTTCATGGTTTGCCCAAACAGGAGTCTCCGGATTTGCTACCAAGTTTGCCTTCAGAAGAATTTGGGGTCAACGCCAATTGGCAGTAAATAAAGTCTTGTTGGGACAGACCCATCGAGTGGTTTCGAATAACCACCTGTGTGTCTGGCTGGGCTTTGATCCCACAAGGTACAAAGCCAGGCCCATCTGTGAAATGACTTTCAGATACAGTAGAAAAGGAAAGGTTTCAAGCTCTGCATCCAAGTCCTGGGTATAAGGTCCATCAAACCAATGAAGGCTCAGACTCCATTTCTGAAGGATCTCAGACCTCTTGCTAAGTACTCTCAGGAACAGACTCTAGAGCTTAACTGAGCATTTATATACCCTAGTAGAGCACATATATACTCCCAGAACCAGAACCACACCCCACAAGTGGAGCTGCAGATTTAAAGGGACAGAACTATGGTCTCCAACTCTACATCAGGGTGCAACTGAAATGTCTCTGACTTCTTCACCAGGTACCAGCCTTGGAGATTGACTTGCTGTGGAAGGAGGTAAGTATAGCAGGAGCATATACTGAGCAGAACTGCTTCGAGGATAATTTAGATTAGGAGGAGGAGGAGGAGTCTACTGAAGGGTGAAATCTTGGGCAAGGGGCAGCTTGGATTTGCCAGTTAAAGTATGTGTCACGATGGGGGGGGGGGGAGTAGGGAAAAGCAATTGCCTGATGGTCAGCACAAAGTCCCATTCCCTTTCTGTTACCTTGCGGATCCTGGTCTCTTTCTCTTGGAATCCGCATTCTTAAGGGTTTGAATGCTTGTACCATAACAAAGTATTCAGGATGGGTAACTTCCTTTCCTTTTCAAAGAGGCTTTAGGGGAAGTTCTTCAGCCTCTAACTCCAAGTGTGGCATGCCCAGGTGCAAGCTGGTGTTCTGGAAAGATGGCCCTAGCTTATAGTCAGAACCTTAGAAGTCAACGAGAATGTGGGCTGGGCCCAGATCAGAACACTGCAGAAATCTTGTTCATTTATTTGCAGGAGCAGTGCTCAAAGGCTTTGTCCCTGGGATGAGCACATCATTCTATGCATGTGTTGCTGAGTTTCCTACCAAATACAGCCCCAGAAGTGGCTCGCAACAATTAAAATCTGATAACAAATAACTATAAAGTGGCAATCAAATATGTTTCTTAAAGGACAGGGTTCTCTGCTAGACCTGAACCCAGACATTGCAAAGAGATTGAGGGACCTCAGTGCTGTCTGCTAACAGCTGAAGAGAAAATATTCTCAACAGGAGCTGGGTGCAACCATCATGTGGGGGAGAACGGGGATTATTATTTTTTACAATAAATATTTTTAAGTATCTTGAAACTTTGAAGTTTCTTCTGCAACTTAACTACAGTATTTCTTTCAGCAGCGCAAAACTTCCCACTTTTTTCAATTTCTATTACTATGCATTTATCTTCTTTGATTCCCAACCCCCCTATCACAAGTGAAAATATGGGTGGTGTGTAACAGGTTATCCAACTCATTTCCATTTTCAGAGCATAACCAAGATTGTGCATATATAGTAAATGGTTTATTCAGAGGGATCGTCAAGATAACTTAAGAGTGTCTGATTTATTTAAAGTGAGGATTCGAACAGTATTCTGAGGAACAAGGAATTATTCAACAACAACAACAAAAAGTTCATTCAGCAATACTTTCCCCAGCTACCATGATATTTGGGGGGGTATACAGTTTTTCTTATTTCAAGTACAGTACGACAAAAGAAACTCATGTCAACAGTTTCAGGCCAGGTCAAACATTCTGGGAAGTTGCAATTAAAACTGAAAACATTTCCATGCAATAGTATTGACCAGATATTGCAAGTGTGTAATCTGATTTCAAAGCGGTCTCTGTTCCATAACCAACTACTTAAACCAGATTGAAACAGATCTAGATAATCTACCTCATCCAGGAGCCACCACACATACAAGGCCACAATTAGGAATTACTGAGACTGGCCATAAATTATAACACAGTTTAGGTGTGGGTTAATAGATATCTCACCAGAGTCTTCCAGGCACAAGAGAACTTGTAGAGAGAGGTTCACCAGTGTCACAATCCACTCAACTAGCTCCTTCCCATAAACTTGTATACATTTAAGGACGGTCCTTAAGGGCCACACTCATCCCCTTGGGCCTGAGATTCCCCCTACCCTGATGCTGAATACTTTGTCTGAGAGAATTGCTTTATTGCAACAAGATCCAGCCAAAGTTCAGCACTTATCATTTCCATTTATTTCAACAGTAGAAACAGAATCATCTGCTTAATACTTTCATTAAGAATGAGTTAAAGGTGCATTACCTTTGTGAGGATTGTGCTTTTGAACTTGACTAATTTTTGTGTTCTACCCAATAGTATCTTTTCTTGTTGAAAGGTAGAACCAACAAAAGTGTAGCATAATTGCTGTGTTATTTAACACAGTATTAAACTGCAATAGCTGTTCATGTCTCTGTGACTTACATTATTTCAAACTGAACAGCAAACATGAAAAATAATATTATGTATCTAGTGTTTAAAAGCAGCTTGAAAAAAAACAGTTGACTTAATCTGTCTCTTGGCATTTATCCCTATTAAGTAGTCATATCATTTATAACAGTGCCAATAAAATTGATTTGATTGTATTTTCCCCCTGGAGAATTTTGTTCCGCTAAAAGAAGCCCATCATCCAATCATTCTGCTCAATTTAGCTTCAGAAAAGATAATTACCTCTTTTGATTTCACTTTCTGCCATGTCCATATGGGATGAAAAAAATACGAAAGTGGCAATCCAATACTGGGGAGCAAATCCTATTGATCTCAGCGTCTAAGTTGGCATGTATAGGATTGCACTATAAGGCACCAATTCCAATCACGCTTGCTCAAAAAGCAAGTTTCACTGAAATCAATGGCAGCTCCTTCCAAATCAACATACCTAAAATTGTGGTGCTGTAGTGTGGAATTGTAGTGCAAAATGCATGCACTGGTTGTGATGGCGGTGGCTGGTTTCTGATACTCAGTATGTAAGTGGTCGTGGGGGTTTTTAGGTAGCCAGAATATCACTCCCCGGGCACATGAGCAGACTCAGAGAAACCCCAATTTTTTCAGAGTACAAAAATAAATAAATGAGGAGCTCCTCATCTCTGGAGAGGGAATCCCCAAAACAATTCAATGTGGACTGCACATGCTCACTGACCATAGCATGCTAGCTGCTGTTTTAAGGGTGGAAAAGTGGTGCAAGAGGAACAAAAAGAAGTTGATGGATCCTGAGCAGCAACACCCTGCACCACAATATTTTGTTGCCACTCCTGTTTGTTGTCACTGTTGTTGCTTCAGTTGTTGTTGTCACCATCATTGCACACCCTCCAACATTTCATAAATAAAAACAGAACCACTTTGGTGCAGAATTAAGCACTCATGATCTAAGTGGTACTGGTTCATGTTAGGATTCTTGCTCCGTGTTTGCAGTCATGGGATTGTTGTCTATCACATGATGGTGTATGCTTTCATTTCACAGAGGGGGAAGTGATGGAGACAGGATGTTTATGTTACTGTGTTCCATGATGTAGGACTATTGTCCTTTGTTTCTTTCTCTTTGCTGTCTGATGAGAAAGAGGAAGGATCTAAGTCAGAATGCTCCGAAGAAGAAGAAGAAGAGTTTGGATTTGATATCCCGCTTTATCACTACCCATAGGAGTCTCAAAGCGGCTAACATTCTCCTTTCCCTTCCTCCCCCACAACAAACACTCTGTGAAGTGAGTGAGGCTGAGAGACTTCAAAGAAGTGTGACTAGCCCAAGGTCACCCAGCAGCTGCATGTGGAGGAGCAGAGACGCGAACCTGGTTCACCAGATTACGAGTCTACCGTTTTTAACCACTACACCACACTGGCTCTCGAGTGTATTATATGTAAATAAAGTAGATTAGCCAAATGCTGTGCTACTGAGTTCTGTTACGCGAACTACAAACACTCTGCAGGATCCCTAAGCATGCTAATGCCTTTTGGTATCAGTCACTGTGATGTTTAGGCTGGAGGAGGCTTTTGAAGCTCCTGAACGACCGACCAGGAGGGAGAGAACATGCCAGTCAGGCATGTGTCTCTGCCAGGGTCCTACACACAAGTAGGATGATCTTAACAGTTCACAGTTCACTTACCTAGTATGGACACTACTATGAATGGACTGTGAACTGAACCCTAATTGTGTGATCAGTTAATTTGCATTTCAGAAGTAAGTTTCGGGATTACATGACGGAGCAGATTATATCATTATCCATTCATTTTCAAAGATGGTGTTACCTTGAAAACAATCAGTGTAAGTAAGAACAGAAATTGGACAGGACATTTTCATCCAAGTTGGAATTCAAATCCTATAACAAAGCTGTTTTGGTCCAAATTTGATGTACAGTAGTACCTCGGGTTACAGACACTTCAGGCTACAGACGCTTCAGGTTACAGACTCCGCTAACCCAGAAATAGTACCTCGGGTTAAGAACTTTTCTTCAGGATGAGAACAGAAATCATGTGGTGGCGGTGCGGCGGCAGCGGGAGGCCTCATTAGCTAAAGTGGTACCTCAGGTTAAGAACAGTTTCAGGTTAAGAATGGACCTCCAGAACGAATTAAGTTCTTAACCCGAGGTACCACTGTATCAAAATGAGACGTTATATTTCAATCTTAAATATTTCCATGGAAGTGACTGCTCTTGATTTTAATGGCCCTTTGAATTTCCCAGCAAGCGCATGAAATGCAGTTTGCATTGCAGGGAGCACAGCAGCCACTAAGAAGGTCCGATTCCTAATGCTGTGGCTCAGAGCATCTTCTTGGCATGCTGGTGTTCCCAGATTCATTCCCTGAGAGAGACTCCTGCCTAAAACCCTGAAAGAGCCTCTTCCAATCCGTGTAGACAATACTGAGCTAGGTGGACCAAAGGTCTGACTTGGCATACAACATAAGGTTTTCTGTCTTCATAAAGGGTGCTCTCCCCAGCTGCCACTGCTGCTGCTCTAACCCTCCACTGACCTTCTGATCGACAAGCCCTAGGCTCTGTGGTTTAAACATAGAATTGTAGAGTTCTAGTCTAACCCCCTTCAGTGCAGAAATGCACTCACTGAGGTCTGTTGGTGAGGCTCTTAATTGCGTGGCTATTCCCTCCCCCCCCCCCCACAGGTGGAATAAATAAAGACGCCAGACACAAGTATTATGGTTAATGGGCGAAAATGGCCACAACTTTATTGATTACAGGTAAGAGAGGTATTGGCTTTAGGCATTGGCCCCTAACCGACTATCCGGTCTAACCGGGAAGGGTTAAACACCAACAGGGGGAGCTACCCGAGATGCATATCCCTAGGCGCTCCCCGAGGGGTTACCGCTCGGGGGCGCGCTTTAGGCCCTAGCCTCCGTAGGTTTCGGACGAGGCGTCGCCCCTCGGAGTCCTTTAACAAACTACCCTTCAAGCATTGGGGGAGGTGATGGCGCTCCTCCCCCCCGATCTCATTTGCATGACAATACCCCGGCCAATGCCTACCGCCAAAACCGAGGGAGTTGTGACGATTTGCTACGAGGTAGGCGAAAAAACCAAGTGGCTCCAAACCAGCCAATTAGCCAAATGGAAAAACTCCTACCAGGCCCCTTGCGGCGACCAGCCGAAGCCCATAGCAAGGTCGATGAAGAACCTAACGGGTGGGTGGGCGGGAAACTCGTCAGCTGCAGGGGAGAAAAGGGGCGAGCCAAGGGCTGCCCCGACCTTAAGTGGCCTCTCGGAGGCCCGCCCCCGTCACCAGCCGATTGGCTGGCGCTGCGAGGGGATGCAAATTAAGGGAATCCCCGCTTCCCGCGAGGCTGACCACAGCCCCGCGGGAGTGTGGGCGGGGTCGGGAGCCCGCAACCCACCCCCCCCTGAAGATCGGTAGTGGCATTGTTTTCTGGTGGTGGCTAGGGCACTGCTGGTTGAGAGAGACACTTCAGAGAGTCTTATCTGTGGCCGCAACCAAATTTTAAAACTTCAGACCTTAGAAACCAGAGGCCTTTCTCCTGGGCATGGTCGGCCAATTGGTGCCAAAGAAGGATAGAACATTCTTTATGTATGCTCCAACAGCAGCAAGAATACTCATCGCAAAGTATTGGAAGACACAAGATCTACCCACCTTGGAAGAATGGCAGATGAAGGTGATCGACTATATGGGACTGGCAGAAATGACTAGCAGAATCCGAGACCAGGGAAGAGAGACGGCAGAAGAAGATTGGAAGAAATTTAAGGACTATCTTGGGAAAATATTGCAAAATTAATGAATGTTAGAATGATGTTGGTTTAGAAAATTAAGGGGGTTTTCAGCTGTAATGATTAAGTAAAAAGAAAAGAAAGGTTGAAAATTAAATGAAAATTAAGGGAGAGGATTTGCTGAATTAACAATTAGAAATTGGAATACAAAAAGGGGAGGTATGAGAAGGTCGGGGAAGTAAGTTATAAGAAAATAAGAGAATGAAACTTTACTTGTTTTTTAAATAGTTTTTAGTTTTGGATTGTGTTTTTTATATTTGTTATTTTTTGTGTTTGTGTTTTGTTTTTATTTATTTTTTTGGTATAACCTTTGAAATGTCAATAAATATCTTTTTTTAAAAAAAATTAAAACTTCAGACCTTGAGTGACTCATCTGGCCCCCTCTCTCTCCATTTTCCATCAGACTTTTTTTCTAAAATCAGGCCGATATTTGACCTGCCAAGCTTAATTTTCCTTTTTCTTTTAAGGCCATATTCTTTCTTTTTAGACTGTTTTAGCTGCTGCTTTTGCCTCCATTTAACAACAACTGTTATTGGATTGTTGTTATTTTAATTTTGTTGTTGTCAAATGGGCGCATCTTGCTCCAAGTGCTATACATTCAGGGGAAGGGCTGGATGAAAATTGTCTGAAAGAAATGAAATAAGTAAGGGAAACTGGGGTGGGCGGTTTTCTCTTCAAGATGGCGCCGAGGTAAGACGCTCTTATCGGAGCTCAAAGAGATCTCTTAACTAAATGTTGCTGGCTCTCCTTCCCCTTTTGGATTTTATTTCCTCTCACCATTTCGCTGTGCTTTTTGAACATCTTATCTTATCCTCCTCGGTGCCGGGACTTAAAGAAGCTAATGAAGCTTTAACGAAGGCTCTCAGACATTCCCTTCCGGGCATTAAGGCACTCCCTCCCAGTTTCTCATCGACTCCTTGTGATAAACTTATTCCAAGGATTCTTAAGGACTTTTAATCGGCTTTTAACCCTAAAAACTACAAATTTATAAAACCACAAATTTCTCCCACTACTTCTAACTTCGTGGACCCCCAAACATCTCAGTAGCTTTAACAAACTGGGAAGAAGGGGGGGTACGTCAAAGGAGTGCTATAATTGGCCCCAGTTTTAAACTCCTCGCAGCAGCCCAGCCAGGACTGAATGAAAATTGAACGAGATTGCGACCTGAGAACCTTAGCACTTTATCACTCTATTTAGAAGTCTGATTTCATCGACTTAAGAAGAATCTAGCAATGAGAAGAGCCAAAAGACTCAGGTGTCTTGATACAGAAACTGACACAGAGTCCTCTGGTCTCAAACAGAGTAATCTAGATAATTACCTGCTACCTCAAAAACAGCACGTATCTCCTCCCAAAACCTTCCTCAACTCTTCGCATGAAAAGACAATTGAAGAGATATCCCTAGGAATAAATGAGGACAAGGCTACTACTCCCATAACAGAGGCACAAGCACTAATTGATAGAAAGGTGGAGCTGCTAGAGGAATGCTGCCTACTGACTGCTCAAACAGTTCAAAAAATCTTTGAACAATTACAAAACATCTCCAAGAAGCTGGACAACCCAGATGAAAGGAGGCAACTCACTCCCTTTTTGCCATCCTTAACAAGCCCTGGAGATAAACAGAACAAATACAAATTTATGCCTCAAAACCAGCTAAAAACCAGAGGAAGCCCCCCTCACTCAATCAACCTGATACTGAGGCCATGTGAGATTGTTCTCCACATCTTTCCATATAGAGGGCCCCTACCTTATTGGGAGTCACCTTTCTGGGCCAGACATCATCTAAATCTGCTCCTTAGCCTTGAGGGTGGAAGCATTGACTTAAAAGCAGTCAAGAGGCTTACTAACGATGGATATTCCAAAAAAGTACTACTAAGATTTGGTAGCCATAGAATTCCAACCAAACTCTTAAGGGAAAAGGCTCATTTAGCCCAGAAAGGAATTATCCCGCGCCGACACTTTGAAGATATATCACCCAGACCATTGATTGCATCTAAAAGACAGAACAAGATGAACAAGGCCATTCCACCAGAAGCCGACATCTGCCCTACTCCCGTGGAAGAACCCAGTAGATGGGAGAAACCGCAGCCAGCTACCCGGAAAATCACGCAAGAAAAACCCAAGCTCCCAAACCATGCGACTGTAGCATCAAACAACAACCTCGCCCTTGACACAATAGACTGGACAGTCCCAGAAGAAGAAGATCTGCTGAGTAACTTTACCAAGCTACCAGATAAAGAACAAATAAACATACTCAGTAAATTGACGAAACTACAGGCCAGATTGACCGAAATTCACCAACAGGGTCAACAAAATGCAGTAGAAACAACACACAATCAAACTTTACACTTACCAGCTTTTTCCCCAAAATGCATAGTCAAAAAGAGAGCTACTAATGGAACTTTCAAATGTATAGATGCAGAGCTTCAAATCCAGCCGCCTTTAGAATATGAAATGGCAAGGAAAAACTCCAGTAATGAAACCACAAATTCCTGGCTGAGATATCAAATATTAGCTTCAAACGAAATAGGTACCCCTACTTTAAGTACTACAAAGGACCTTAACATTGCCGAACAAAAGATGACCTCCAACAGACCTGACGCACTGAGCTCAACACCAAATGAGGCCAAAGAAATGGAAGTAGAGACTGAAAACAGTCCAACTGTCCATAACAGCCCACCAGCCACAGAAATTTCTCAGGAACAAGGAACAGTTAAGGAAGAAAATCAAGAAAGGGAGGAAATTTTAATTTCCCGCACTTTAAAAAAGAATCTAAAAGATCCACCACTATGTTCCCCACCGAAAGCAGCGACAAACGGCTGTATCTGCACAAGACAAAATCCCTCGCTAGACTTAATAACAGAACTAGAATGACTAAATGCTGTCAACCAGCCACCAACTCAAAAACGGACCCTACGCTTGCTGTCCTGGAATATCGCAGGGTGGGGAAACAAAGACGGAGACCCAGACCTAATGAACTTTTTTAAAGATTTTGAACTAATACTTCTACAAGAAACATGGTCAACTAGAGATATTAAAATTAATGGATTCACCTCCTATACGAAACCCGCATTGAAAACTAACACGAAGGGCCGGCCGAAAGCAGGGTTCTGTTGTATGATCAAAGACAACTTAGGGTTTGAAATCAAGCAACTAGAAGAATGCTTACCACTTGCACAAGCTCTACTTTTAACCCAAAACAAAGATTCTTTGCTACTTGTAAATGTCTATATCCCCCCAACCAAAAACAACAGCAGCAGTGAAAACTGGTCACAACTAACCTCTTATATAGAAAATTTGACCGATAAATACCCAAATGCCTCACTGATAATAGCAGGTGATTTTAATGCCAGAGTAGGAACCAACAATGAACAACTATGTAGCAAACTAAATTGGAATACTGATAATGATATCGCACATGCCCTGAAAATAGGACGATTCTCCAGAGACAGGGTTGTTAACAACGAAGGCTTACGCCTACTTGAATTATGTAACAACTTTAATTTGCAGATTGTGAATGGTTCAACAAAAGGCGATAGAAGCGGGGAGTTTACATACTTCTCCCCCCGAGGATGCAGTGTCATCGACTATATTCTTGTCCCTTATAATATTATAAATTCGATCATGGACTTCAAAATTGGAACGCGCACTGAAAGCGACCACCAGCCATTATCGTTGTCTATTAACTTAAAGGACGAAACCAAAATAACTAAGTACAATACCATAGAACCTTCTCAATACAAACAAATGACCCAATTAAAATGGTCCCAGGAAATGAGTGTAGCAGTGGGGCAAAAACTTACAGCCAACCTGAGAAAACAAGTATTATCCAACTTAAAGATCACTAATTTCTACAGTGATATTCCGAAAATTTATAATGAAATCTTTCAAATGTTTGTAGAGCTTAGTACTCCACCTAAAGTTTGGGTACTTAAACATACCGCTAGCCCTTGGTTTGATGATGAATGTTTCCAGCTAAAAAGAAAACTGCGCCAAACATTTAAAAATAATCGCACTAAACTAGAGCCCTCTTATCTTGATGAAAAAAGAAAATATCATTACATTCTGGCCGAAAAGAAACAGAAATACGCAACCCAAAAATGGCTACAATTATTTGACTCAATTCAGAGCAAAAACAACAAAGCGTTCTGGAACCTAGTGTATGGAGGATTGAAAGCCGAAAATCAACTAACTCTACCACCAATTGCAGAATCCAAATGGTCCCAATACTTTACATCTGTATTCAACAATCTACACAGTGAACTTAAAGGAAATGAAACCACCAAAAATAAAATTATTAAACTCCAGGAGTGGCCAAGGGTAGAGGAAGAGGAAATTAGAGAGATAGTTAAAAATTTCAAATCGGGGAAATCTCCTGGGCCAGACGGTCTACCAATAGAATTATTTAAGACCTATATCGATTGGTGGGCAGAACCCTTAGCCCAACTGTTTACGCTTATAGATAAATATGGGATCATACCTGAGATATGGCTAAGATCAATAATTATTCCAATCTTTAAAAATGGCGACCCAAAAGAACCAAGGAATTATAGACTGATAAGCCTTCTATCAGTGATAGGGAAAATCTACGCTAAGCACCTCTTATCTAAACTCCTTACCTGGATGAAAAATCTAAATTTACCAGGGAAAGAACAAATAGGTTTCTCCAAAGGTTGCTCCACACTAGACCACTGTCTTATACTTATGCATCTGGTTGAAAAATACAGATCCCAAAGGCAATCTAAGATATACGCTGCTTTTGTAGATTTTCGTGGTGCATTCGACTCAATTGACCGCCCAAAGTTGTGGAGGAAACTCGCAGAATTAAAAATTGATCAGCGCCTATTGATTCTAATGCAAAATCTACACTCTTCCAATACCTGTCAAGTCAAACTTAACATCAAAGGTCACCTTTCATCAGACATCCCAATCTCGAAAGGGGTAAAACAAGGGTGTATTCTTGCCCCCTTTCTATTTAATTTATTTTTATCAGACTTGCCAGATTACCTTCAAAAAATAGAATCACATGCCCCTAAACTTAATCAGAAACCAGTTCCTCTCTTACTATATGCAGACGATGCTATCCTACTATCCTTAACGAGCTTGGGTCTGAAACGTCTTATATCTTCACTGATCCTCTATTGCGAATGTAACAAACTCTCTATAAACTATGAGAAGACAAAAATTTTGGTCTTCTCGAATGGTTGGAAATTAGAGAAATGGAAAATAAGAGGGCAAGAAATCCAACAAGTGAAAATCTATAGGTATCTGGGAATCTTATTCCAGAGCAATTTAGGGTGGGCAACCCATCGCACAAATGCCATAAAACAGGCAAAGTGCATCTCATCAGCAGTTGCCCGTTTTCATTATCAGAAAGGTAATCAATTTATTCCTGCGGCAAATCAGATATTTCAAACAAAAGTGCAATCCCAGATATTCTATGGAATCCCGCTATGGGTCCAAGCATATAACAATGATTTAAAAAAGATTCACTCTAGCTTTCTGAGACGTATTCTTGGACTCCCAGCTATGATCAAATATGAAACAATGTGTGCAGAAATAGGCATACACACAATGGAATATTGGGCATGGTCCACCTCAATAAAGTATTGGTTACGCTGCCACTTTCGCTGCCCTCCATCAAGTCTGCTCGCTGATTTGCTCAAAGACTCCTATAAATCAAGATGGTATCAGCACCTCGAAAAAAAGATTGAATCTTTAGGCATCGAGCTGGAGCCCCTGTACAATTCTAGTGAGCAATATATCTCCCATAATATCCTAACTAGACTAAAGGATGTCGAGAGACAAAATATTATGGCAGCTGTAAACAAAATTTGCTCCCCCATATTCTATGAATTAAATATCTTAGATAGCAGAGCCAATTACGTCACTAAACTAATAATCCCAGCCCAACGTAGGGCTTTTATGCTGGCCCGTTTGAATGTTTTTCCCTCAGCATTTGTCAGGGGAAGATATCAAAACATTCCTAGAAACAAGAGACTCTGCAGATGCTCTATGAATGTCCCGGACACTGTAGAGCATATTCTCCTTCATTGCCCATTGTACAGTACGCTCCGTCAACGCGTGCTGTCCCCTCTTTTGGGTGGTCTGGAACCGCAGCAAGGTGAATGTGTGGGTTTCTACCTATCCGACGTTGACCAAAGGGTAACGGCGGGGGTAGCCGAGTTTTTGGTAGCAGTCCTCCAAGGAGCAGGATAACAAGGAAAACCACTGACTCTATATGTATATATATATATGCATTTAGCAAACTGCTGCCTTTTTATATATATTTCAAGGCTTTTATATGTTATTTTCTCTTTTAAGGTTTTATTTCCATAATGCCTAATAAAGGTTTGATAAAGTAAGTAGTAAGGGAAACTGGAGTACGTGCCGTTATTATTTTGATTGAAAGCACTTGACTGCTTTCATTGCAGACTAGAAGATCTGAGTTTCGCCCACAAGCATAGAATTGCTCTATCAGGTCAGTTGACCAAGAAAATTAGCCTCCATTTCCCTTTCCTTTTACAAGGCATCGCACGCCATTCTCCTTAACAATTCCTTTTCTTTTCTTTTCAAGTATGAAAATGTTCACGGAGGAAGAAAAGGAAATACCCTTCCGGTCAAAACAGCCATTCTGGAGTGAACGTCTAGCTACCTGCCTCCCTACCAATAGAAAGATTTCATGGTTTCGTTAATTAAATGGGGGGGGAGAGAATCCAGCGCAGTAGGCTGAATCCTACATAACAGCTTCGACTAATAAAAAGTAATAGACAATTTCCTGCATTCAATTCTTTTGAATACTATTATACAAGGTAATAGAGTTTGGGAAATGGAAGTCCTAGAAGCCTGTCAGAAGGAGCTCCCTTCCACTTTATTTTTTTTACTTTGTGTGGTGTTTTTTTTCTTTTATTAAATGACTAAGTGCAGCAGGCTGTATCCTATCTCTCTCCCCTTGCATCTATTGGATTGTATTATTTTACATTTTGATTGAAATGATGTCACCAGCAGATAAAGGTTTGGCCAAGGCATTGTAATTGAATCAGCCAGAGTTGTTTATTCTAGTGATCTACAGCGATGCTGAGCTTGTCCTAACACAGCATACATAAAAGAGCTCCTCTTGTTTAACATGCAGCTGATTAGATCTATATATTTTTTAAAGAATCAAATTGAGGGGGGCTGAAGGCACCTGGAGCTGGAGTCTGGGTGTCCAGAGGGGCAGGGAAATGTCGGGGGCAGGGAGGAGGGGAGAGCGGAATTAAATGAGGAGAGACACCATCTGTAAAATCCCCCATGTGTGACTGAAAGTTTTCAGTAAATAAATTTCACATGGCATCAGTACCAGATGCAAACAGATTTGATTGACAATATTTAAATGATGGTTAATGGGAGTTGGTACATTTTGAAAGTGCTATTTTATGCTCATTTCCTAAACCCAATCGCATCTGTGAGGTGGGGGGCAGGGGCGGAGGTCGTCAGCTCAATTTAAAGGGTAATAGCTATCAGAGGAAAGTTTTGGAAGAATAGAGACAAAACATGGGCACGTTTATGGGCAAGGGGTACATAAATTCCATAGTTCCATATTGAGTTTGGTGTCCTGGGTGTCTTGTTTTGCTGAATACTTTCAGGGCTACGACGCACAAAAATAATATTTAGATCTATTGCGCCGTCAATGCAGATTTATTGGCCTGGTGAGGTGCACATTTTACAAAGGCAATTCCATGTGGTGGAGCTAAATATGGAGCTATTACCCCTGTATAGTACAAATTCTAGATACATTTCTCAAATTCCTTTTGCTGGAGAAGCCTTGCTGGTGACAGTGGATTTCCTTCAGGGGCAAGTATTTCAGGGCAAGAACACTGTTATGTACTGAACTGAAGTTCTCACCCTGGCCCAGCAGGGGGATACTGTAGATAGTTATGCAAATGAAGGATCGAAAAGTGATGTTCAGTGATTGGATAGTTTTGTATGCAAATGAAGGATCGAAAAGTGACGTTCAGTGATTGGATAGTTTTAGAAAATGGCAACAGTTACATTGTTCTGGAGCTCTATATAAGCAGGCTGACTGAGCTCCTCAGCTTAGTTCTGTTCCAGCTTACAAAATAAAGAGCTGCTTTGGGGAAATCGCTGTGTCGTCTGCTATGTCAACCCACAACTTAACAAACACTGATTTCAGCTCCCATTTTATCTCCTTGCTTCAGAGTCCCAGTGTTAGTTTAAGATAAATTGGTCAGGAGTTAACTAGGTGGTCCCACTAGCAGAAGCCTATGCAAGAACTTCCATTGGTGCAACAGGACTTCTCCCCTATCTCCTCCCCATGTGTACCCTGAGCCTGCCCCCCAAATTGGCTCGTGGGGGGTGTTAGGAGAACCCCCAGAACAGCATGGAGGATAGGAATAGGGGGTATCATTCCATCTGGCAATCTGAAAGGCTGAAACAATTGCCATAGTGCTATGTTGAATTCCTAACATTGCATCCCTCTTTCACAAAGTTATCTTAATTCTAATGGCAAATGCATTCTTCAAGCACAGATCCTTACATAGACAAAATGGTATCTTAAATGCTTAATACAGAGGTGTCAGCATGCTTGAGGGAGCCGTGTGTGTGTGTGTGTGTGTGTGTGTGTGTGTGTGGAAAAAACCCAATATGGAGAGAACCCAAAACAGCCCAATAAGGACCTACTACTGTAGGCTGATGAGCGCCGCAACCCTAGAGTCAGCCACGACAGGACCTAATGGTCAGGGATCCCTTTACCTTTACTTTACTATGGGACGCAGGTGGTGCTGTGGGTTAAACCACAGAGCCTAGGACTTGCCAATCAGAAGGTTGGTGGTTTGAATCCCCACGACGGGGTGAGCTCTCGTTGCTTGGTCCTTGCTCCTGCCAACCTAGCAGTTCAAAAGCACGTCAATGTGCAAGTAGATAAATAGGAACTGCTCCGGTGGGAAGGTAAACAGCGTTTCCATGCACTGCTCTGGTTCGCCAGAAGCGGCTTAGTCATGCTGGCCACATGACCCGGAAGCTGTACGCCAGCTCCCTCAGCCAGTAAAGCGAGATGAACGCCGCAACAAAGTCGGCCATGACTGGACCTAGTGGTCAGGGGTCCCTTTACCTTTACTTTACTGCAGGTTCAATGGTCATGGAATCCTCACTGACTTTTGGAGAAAGAGATGGCAGAAAATTGGGAGAATGGAATGGAATTTTCTGAAAGAGGGCAAAGGTGACTGGACGGAATCCTGGACATTTTGTTGCTATTTGGCTGTGGCGGTGGTCCAAAGAGTTTAGCAAGAAAAATTTCCCTCTCTCATGAGAGTAGAAATCATGCAAAAGGTAATGCAGGTGAAATAAAGTAGGAATCTGAAAAAGGAATAGAGAGGGTCAGGTTTGTAAGTGGCTGCTATCCAGGAAAATAAAATGGACCCTCCATGTACAAATGTAGTACAGTGGTACCTCAGGTTACAGACGCTTCAGGTTACAGACTCCACTAACCCAGAAATAATACCTTGGGTTAAGAACTTTGCTTCAGGATGTGAACAGAAATTGCGCAGCGGCGGTGGGAGGCCCCATTAGCTAAAGTGGTACCTCAGGTTAAGAACAGTTTCAGGTTAAGAACAGACCTCCAGAATCAATTAAGTTCGTAACCAGAGGTACCACTGTATACTGATGAATACCAGGTGTGCAGAACAAAGAACAGGAGATGGGCACCCATCACATATCCTGTTTGCTAGTTGCCAGAGAAGGTGGGGTGGCATATAGCTAGCCATTTTTGGAAATCGGCTGTGAGACCAGATGGACTTTTGACTGATCTAGCAAGCTAGACCTTCTGACATTCAGCAGGTGCAGCTTGCAAACTGCCTTCAGCCTTGAAAGCTGCCAGTTTCTGAGCCTGTGATAGGCTAAGAAACTTAGGTGATTCAAAGTATGCATAACTGATAAATAAAGATAAATCCTGATTTTCAAGTCACCGGGAGTGACTGAGATGTAGCGGAGCAAATCAGCAACAGGTGTGCCTCTGCCATTCGTCACAGCCGTTATTGACAGCAAGGCTTTGTCAGTACAACAAAATTGCTGTTCTATACGTGTCTCCTATAAATCAATAGATATGATTATCAATTAAGAAGACGTGTCCTGTTATGGCTTAGAAACAATGTCTGTGCAAAGGCACTTCCCTGGTGTCTCCTATAAGCAGGGATCATCCTAAGGCCAGGGTCCAAACGCAATGAAGTCCACATGGAACTGATTCTGTGTGCCCAATTTTGTGTTCCATAATTTCAGCAAGAGTCCAGTATTCCACATGCCCAAGCACTTTTGATACAAAGGTGTGGTGTTCAGAAGGAGGGAAGAACCAAAACTATCACTCTATGCCTAAAGTGGCTCTTGGGAGTCCAGGTTTTGCGTTCATCTTTGGAATCATACATGGGAACCAGGTGCGCCAACTCTAGTGGCGGAAGTGTCTTCCACCATCACCACCCAATATTTGTCCCCCCCAGTATTTGTCTCCTGCCACCATGCAGGCTGGTGCAGCCTTCATCTAGCATCTCCCAATGTTGTTGGAGGGTGTGAAGTTATGCAGCCCCTGAACCAAGGATATAAGTAACTATACAACCTTTAGAAGACATCTGAAGGCAGCCCTGTATAGGCAAATTTTTAAATTTTTAATGTTTTATTATGTTTTTTATATATGTTGGAAGCCTCCCAGAGTGGCTGGGGCAGGGTACAAATAATAAAATTATTGTTATTTTATTATGGAATACGACGTCCCTATTTTCACTGGAGAAATGTTGGAGGGTATGCATACAATCTGCTTGGATTCACTAATCTTCACAAGTCTACCCTGTAACTCTACCCCAAGCCAAGCCCAACACAGACCCCACTAACAACATAGTGTGATCTTCTCAATGCCTAGCAGGCTGTGTTTGGTTTGGTAGGACACCAGCCCACAAAGCTAATTTAGCTGTACCCAGTGGGGAGGTCTCTTTCATTGTTTACCTCTTCCCCTTTAAGAAGCAGATCCCCCAGCTAAATCAGAAGTTCCTTTTGCCATTCCGAACAGTATCAAAGGAGCTCCACCATGAATCATACTGTGGTATATTTTTTAAGAGACACGAGTCAAAAGCTTTCTTGGGTGTGTGGATATCTACTTTGAATCCTGTTTTAAGGTTGTTATAGCAGTACAGTGGTACCTCGGGTTACATACGCTTCAGGTTACATACGCTTCAGGTTACAGACTCCGCTAACCCAGAAATAGTGCTTCAGGTTAAGAACTTTGCTTCAGGATAAGAACAGAAATAGTGCTCCGGCGGTGCGGCGGCAGCAGGAGGCCCCATTAGCTAAAGTGGTGATTCAGGCTAAGAACAGTTTCAGGTTAAGAACGGACCTCCGGAACGAATTAAGTACTTAACCCAAGGTACCACTGTACTCTAAACAAAAGAAGAAGTGGGGGAGGACTCAAATAGGATTGAATTATTTATTCTTTTGTCTCTCTTTTTAGCATTTTCTGGCTGAAGAACCAGTTTATTTGTTTCTTATTTCTTCATAAAACACTGAATTCCAGTTGCAAAACCCCCAGAAAAACCTCATTGTGTGTGAGTAGGAAATACGGGGGAGGGGGGATACTAGATGTATGCCTGATTTTAGGAACTGCTTATTGAATGTATATTTTAATGAACTATTTTTTTTTCCAATCACTGTAAGTTTCAATATGTTAAACATATACAGTCAGAACACAATTTTGCATTTTCTCTTATTTTTGTCAACTTCCCAGCCCTTTTTCAATGGAGCTGTTGATCTATCAGATCGTAACCACAATATTATAATCTTATTACTTCTGTTGCCCATAGCTCAAATCCTGCTCGTGAATTCACCATACTATAACATTTCTTTAAATAGTCTGAAAAAGGCATCCATTCTTCCATAAAACACTTGCCGTTAGATTCTCTTAACTTTGCTGTTAATTTTGCCTGTTTGGTATAGTCCATTATCTTATGTATCCAATATTCTTTGGTTGGAAATTCTTCTTCCCACATTCATTCATTCAAGTAAATGGTTCATACTCTACTTCTCCTTACAAAGCTTCATTTGTTATTTATTTTATTTTATTAATGTAGGGTAGGAAAGGTTCTTCAGGCATCACATCAGTTCCATAAAACAAGAGCAAACCAGCTATATTATTAGAAAGATGTCAAATACATAAAATACAAAAATGCAGGATACAGCACCATCAACTATTTTGAACTAGCATATACTTTAAAATATGCATCTGTAGAGTCCATGAAAAGCAACACCACATCATTTGTGAACATGTTGCCTACTTGTTCTCTCTTCTTGATCTATTGATCTACAGTGGTACCTCTGGTTAAGAACTTAATTCATTCCGGAGGTCCGTTCTTAACCTGAAACAGTTCTTAACCTGAAGCACCACTTTAGCTAATGGGGCCTCCTGCTGCTGCTGCACCGCCGGAGCACGATTTCTGTTCTCATCCTGAAGCAAAGTTCTTAATCTGAAGCATTATTTCTGGGTTAGCGGAGTCTGTAACCTGAAGCGTATGTAACCTGAAGCGTATGTAACCTGAGGTACCACTGTATTGCTTAGTTTGCCCATAGTAAAATGTTCTGAGGATATAGTAAAAGTGGGATTGAGGAACAAAGGGACCCCTGCTTGATTCCCCTCCCAGAATGTCTTGATACCACTTATAAAATCAAATGAGACAATCCCAGAAGTGCTTTGTGTTACATGTTACTTGTAAATATTATGGGGGGGAAATATTTATTTTTATTTCTAAATTAAAGAATGTCTGTGTGAGAGAGGAAGGGGCTGTTATCTCTCTAGGGTCTTGCTACTAAGATGGCTAAAATCCACCCTCCAGAACCCCCAGACAACCCCCCATTAAAGTACTATTTTGTAAATCTTATACACAGCCCTCCAGTTCCAAGTAAGTGTTGAAAAAGGCACGTAAAGCAATGCTTGCGCATTTGTCAGTCAGTAAGGATTTATTTCATTCTTTTCCAGCCCCTTCTCTATAGTCTGTTATGTGTCACTCTATTTCTAATGAATAATTGTGCTTCTGTTGGTGTCCGGGAAAATTTAGAAGTCTAAAATTTAGTTGACATGCAGTTACTATGTAAGATGTGTGTGTATATTACTATGTAACATACAAAGGTTGTGTGGTAACTGCACATCATCCAATTATGTGAGCGTGTAATAAAACGTGTATTTTCAACGTTGTTATGCGAGATTGTTCTGGTATCAATTTGACAAAGTCTCCAACCTGCGGTTTTAAGTGCTGAATCCAAGACGTTACATTGCTCTTTAAATTGTAAGCAAAGATTATCGTGAGCTGCCCTCAGTTCTCTGCGAGGAGGAAAAGTGGGTTATACATTTGAAATAATAAATATCGTATTTCATTTTTGTCTGCTACAGTCGTTAACCAAAGCAAGTGAACTGTTACAAGGCTAGCCTGTGCATATCTACTCAGAAGTCCCACTGAGTTCAATGAGATGTACTCCTATGTATGCGTATATATGTTGCTACCATCAAGATACCAAACTTGCCAATATTTATTTATACAAATATTCTCCCAATATAAACAGAGTCATTAGCTGATATCTAGCATTAGTCATATTCAAAGCAGACCCATTGAAATCAATGTACATAAGTCATACTCAGAATAAACTCATTAGAATCAATGGACTTTGATTTCAGTGGATCTACTCTGGGTTTGACTGACACTGGCGATCTCCTATTCTGTTTCAACAAGGAAGCCCCAGTCTTTTTACTGGAGTATCTTCCTTCTACATTTAACTCAAGGAAGCCCATCTGCCGGTGCAAAATAAATGAATGCACAGATCAGCTCCTTCTATTTAAATTAATGGGGAACTTAATATGCACAGGAGATGCTTAAGTGTATCTGATAGGTAAACCTTTGGACTGAGGTAAGATGAGTTTGCATCCCATTAGTTTGAGACCAGAACAATATGCCTTTAAGTTTTTAAAAAAATAATACATGGAATGCGATAAAACAGAGTTTGTTGGGAATGTTTCTCTGTACACATTTCATCAGAAAACAACACACACAAAAAGCACTGGCTGGTGCAAAAGTTTTGTTTTTGACACAATAACGGATATGAGCAAGGAAAAATATGATTGAGGTGCACATTTAAATGTTAGGGGGAGTGTAGAGTTTACATGCTGTCCTCTATTCCACCTGTGTGCACAGAAGCTCTTTATCTCTAAGGCAACATACATTCCATATGAGAAATGGGGTTGCCATGGTATCTACAGTTTAAAAAATATTGAATAGTAGATCTGAAAGAAACATAAAATTGATTTAACAAGTTGTCATGTAAGTTACTCTGGCCCATAAAAAAATAATAACCAAACACCTTTTCGTTTTATGAAATGGTTTATTTTTTAAATATACATACAGGATGCTTTAAAAATATATATATTTTTTTACAGATAAGTGTTCCAGCTGTTATTAACTTTAACCTTGCTAATATACAACCACCCTGAATAGCAAGAAAACCTAGATAATTTTTTGAGCTCTGTATCTTCTCTTAGTTTGGAAGATGGGCAGAGTATGATTAAGGTAAACTGCTGGGCCATTTGGTGAAGTTATTGATACAATGAAAGATGATGGGCGTTTATTAATGACACATGCTGCCACCATGGGCCAAACTACACTGCATAAATTGCTCGCCTTTTATACAGACTGAGGTGGCCCAGCCCATTTTGCCACCTGAGGCAAAATGGTGAGGGTCCTGCTGCCACCCACCACTGCCCCACCACCAAAGCCTTGCTTACCAGGGTCGTGCAGTGGCAGTAGCTTTTGGCAAGATCTCTCAGGAGTTCCACAAGATCTTCCAACATCTTGCTGAAAGCCACTACTACCACCTCTCCTCACTTTTTCAGTAGTGGTGGCAGGGGAGGGTGAGGTAGTCTTGGGGCCACAGCCCTGCAGGATTCCACCACCTGAGACAAATGCCTCAGGACGCCTGTGTTAGGATATAGTTCATGTAGAGTTGTTGTATGTCACATGTCTGTTTACTTCCAGCACAGTCTGCTGGGAACTTCCGTTGTATATTGCTTTTGCCTATGCTGCTTTTTGCTTGGACACGAAGGGAAGCAGACATGTTTTTCTTTTGTCCTGATGCTGAAAAAATGCTTGTAAATATGCTTACATATGCCTCTGTCCGCCACTTCCATTGTGAAGAGTTATTCACTCTGCTGATTAGAGCGTGCTCAGTTTCTGAAGGCTTCTGAGGCTTGAGTCACTGATTGATGCTGTTCTGAGAACCAGAGTTCGCCCGTCTGCCAGCTGGTGGCTGGAGCCCCTGTCTCCCCGGACGCATCCCAACAGCCTCATGCATGGGCCTGCAGACACAGCCAGGGGCTCTGTCAGTATATTATACCCAGGTCTCGCCACGACCCTCTTTGGGCCTTCAGCCCTGGACACATGGGGGCAAAAATGTGTAGCAGGATGGGATCCCAATATGCACACACACACACACACACCCAAACCCTCTGCACACTTTTGCCCACACACGTCCAGGTCAATCATCTGAAGAGAGTTATGCCAATGTCCACTGAAAATATCCCAGATGTGTTTTTACTGAGGACTGGAATAAATTTACGGATTATTTGAAAAGTTCTGTGAGGAATAATATTAGAAATATTGCAAAAATGGAGAAGGAGACGTGATATGTTAAGAGTTAGGAAATGCATAAGTAGTGATTAAGATGGAGGGTTATTAGAGGTGCTGATGGAAGTCCAATAAGAATGTATTTGTGATAAATTGTGTGGTATGTTTTATAATTTTGTATGTTAAAAACCAATAAAAATATTTTTTAAAAAGAAAAAGAAAATATCCTATATGTGTTGACTGTTTAAAAGAAAAAAACATTTCTACCCCGGTGTTCCTTTAAAAAAAAGAGACAACAAAAATGTAAGACCAATATGATAAAACAAAATTTAAAATGAGTAAAAGCTGCAAAACACACACAATACAAAGCCGTTATTAAAACAATTGGCTGTCGTCCTATAGTAAATACGATCCAAAATGACAAATTAAAAACTCTGTTTTCAATTGACTGGAGTACAAGAGTGTGGTGACTGGGGGATCTTCTTCAGAACATCGGCCGCAGCCTCACTGGAGAAAGACCTTTGCCAGGCAAATCTACATAACTCCTTCTTGGAGTCCCTCCTTGGCTGGCCTGCCAACACAGCCGCTCTCTTGTGGAACAACACGGCTTGCAAACTAGAGAAAGGAGAAGAAGAAATAAAACCTTCTCCATGGATGGGATTCAAATGCATAATGAGCTTCCACGGGTGACAGGAATGACTCAGAGTTTAGCCAACTTTCGGGCACACTGAATAATCTTCCTTGATGAAGTATTTCAGTCATGACTGTAGTGATGGGACCCAGGAGAGAATAAGAATATGTTTCAGAGCAAGGCTCCCTGTAATGAGAGGAAGGCAGAAGAGTGAAGATGCCTTGAAGCCCAGTGGGAACATTGCTATGCAACTCTAAATAGCCTTAGTCATGCAGAGGTATTAAGGTAATAGCCACAGTATTTTATTATTATTTTTAAGGAAGGATAGTCACATTGAGAGGAAAAGAGAGACGGGGAAAGATTCCTGGATTGTGCCTTGCCATTCCTTTGGTGGCAGGACCAGTGGCGTAGCATGGGGGTGCAGGGGGGGCCAGCTGCACCAGGCGCAACATCTGGGGGTTAGGGTTAGGGGGCGCAAATCCATGGGTTAGGGGGCGCAAATCCACGGGTTAGGATTACTTGCCTTCCCCCGGGTGCTGACAACCCACGCTATGCCACTGGGCAGGACAGAATGGTAGGTGAGAATTTTGCCTCTAGCTTGCTGCAGATTATATGTGGGAACTGCACTGACGGTATCTTTGTATATCCTGACAAAGCAGGGATAGTTTTATATGGTGATGTGGCTGAACTCTGCAAAGTAGTCAGAACCATAATGTGATAAAGCAGGAATCCTCAGACTTTGTCCCTGACGACCTGCTAGATTCTATTCTATCGGGTTCTTCCAGGCTCTGTGCGGATCCACCAGGTTCTGCTTGTCTCTGTCTCAATCTTCCAAATTTGTCCCTGGTGCTGCTTTCCTTGGCTCCACCATCTGATCTCATCCCCACAGCCAGCATTTTTTGTGAAATTGTCCGCTGGCAACCCGACCTATGGCTCCTGATGAAAGTCACACAGATTGCAATTCTTTGCAGAAAAGCAATGATTTCATAGTCTTCTCTCTGGTGTACTAGTTTTCTCTGTGTGGGAAATTATGGGACAGGTTTCAAGCTGATAATTCCTAGGAATTATACAGTATTCTCTGAATGTATAGATGGGTCCAAGCTCCTCCACCAATATATCCATCAACCAAGTGAACGCTGACCCAAATTATAGCTGGCATACAAAGTGTTAAGGTTTATTGTGCAGATGCTACAAACCCTTGCATCATCATACATAACATTTATATACCACTTTTGAGTGCCCAAAGCACTGCACACGCATCTGTTGCTCCACCCACCTTGCTTCTGACTCCACCCACTTTTGTCCCTGGTCCCAGTCACCACTAGCAAGCAACCCCCAGGTGTCTCGCCATGAAGATGCAGTGCTCTGTCTGAATTTCCCCCTTCTGAACTATAGCAACCCTGATTTACTTTTCTTCTCTTCTCCCTTTACCTATCAACTTGAAAGACCAATTGCCTATCACTAGGGCAAATCTCTGTTGCCTTCTCAGCATGGAAAATTGTGCATGACAATCTGTGTGACAATGTGAATGCTCAGAGCTGGCCAACTGCTGGTACCCCTGCAACACTGGGGGTTTGGGGGGGTCCAGCAGATGGCATTTTTCCAGGGACCTTCTCAAACCTCAGCACACTTCTTTGTAGGCCATGGAGTCCAACACAGTGGCGGATTTAAGGGTGCGCAACTGGTTTGGTGGAAGTGAGAGCTGGACCATAAAGAAGGCTGATCGCTGAAGAATTGATGCTTTTGAATTATGGTGCTGGAGGAGACTCCTGAGAGTCCCATGGACTGCAAGAAGATCAAACCTATCCATTCTTCAGGAAATCAGCCCTGAATGCTCACTGGAAGGACAGATCGTGAAGCTGAGGCTCCAATACTTTGGCCACGTCATGAGAAGACTCGACTCCCTGGAAAAGACCCTGATGTTGGGAAAGATGGAGGGCACAAGGAGAAGGGGACAGCAGAGGACGAGATGGTTGGACTGCGGGAGGCAGTGGAAGACTGGAGTGTCTGGTGTGCTCTGGTCCATGGGGTCACGAAGAGTCAGACACGACTAAACAACTAAACAACAACAACAACAACAAAAATATGGATGCAAAATTAATGGGAGCTGAGATCTCCCTAAGACTATGCATCCTCAAAGTTCCTTGAAACCTTCTTAACACTAGGAACCCCCCACCCACAAATTGTCAAAATTCAAAGGGAACTTTAAATTCTTTCTATAAAAGGTTTTTTAAAAAATATTTTATATTTTTGCATTGTTTTCACCGGTGTCATGAGAAGCTTCAAGCTTTGGAGCAGGCTGAATATAAATAAGTAAATGAAGAAATAAAAACCTAAACAAACAAACAAAAAAGCATTTAGTCTGCTGGTGGGAGGGGGCCATGCTGCTGATTATACATAGCATATTTGTGTGGGAGATGGGAGATCATCCCTCACACCCCAGATTGTGTATGATGCATGGTAAGAAGAACAAAAGAGTTGCTAAAATACTGCTGTAAACAAAGAAAATGAGAGGGTGTATATCATAATTAAAATGTTACTCTTTTAATTAGTCATTTATTGCACTGAGATCTGGACATAAATATGCCAGTGAATCCTATCTGTAAATAATGAAAAGGCATGGATTTTTTTTCCCCTATCAAGAAGGTTAATAGTTTAATTGTATACTGTTATTCTTACATTAAAAGCTGCATACCTGGTGAGCTTTATCGGGTAACAGGGACTTTTAAATGTGCCAATGTTTCTACCAAAGTAACACGGGTCAATTGCAAAAGGGATAACCATAATGATTAAATCATTAAAATTTTGTCTATGCTTCACAGAGCATAGAGAAAATTAACTTCCCACCAACCTCATTTTTCTGCTGAACATGAAATAATGATTTTCTGCCAGTATAATTACAAAGCTAACATCTGATAGAGTCAGCATCCAGGGGGGATTATCACATGCATGAGTATTAGACCTCATTACCAGCTTGACTGCAAAATTATTACATCTTGTAATTGGATGGTGAGATTTATATACAGATTGGCCGGGTTCTCTGTAAGATTGTAATTACAAGCTTCGATGGTTCGCTACTTATCACACGGTGCAGGAGGAGGCAAAAACAAGCAGAGGGAAGACCATTTCATTAAGCCATAACCCTATCAAGGGAGGAGCATTGTAACATCCCGGTATTTATTAGGCCAAACAGAGCTGTTTGCAGAAGGAGAGGCCATTTATTACTGCCTGACAAATGGGATTTCATTTATTTAACCTCGGCGAGATCTATTTCAGTAAAATGTACAAACGAGCCATCCATTTTATGATTCCAGAGTCAACGCCTCAATTATCTAAAGGCTAACTGACTGTTAAAGCACCCATCTGCTAGGGCAAATCCATTGATTTAATTTGCTTCGTGCAACTGAATGATTCTTAGCCAGGGAGAGTGGGGGGGGGAGAGTGGAGGGAGGGGGCAGCTGGTGGTTTAGGAGAATGCAGAAGAGTGATTCCGCATCTGTGTGCGCGCGTCTGTCTTCTGTGCGTGTGCTTGTGTGCGTGCACCCCATTGCCTGTGTGGGTTTAATCCTTCGGCACAATGGAAGGAGGCGATCAATAGCAGCTTAAATTTTATGAGACAAGGAGTTAAGTTGTTCAGCTCGAGCCAGAACACCTTTGTTCTACCATAACAAGTAATCTCTGCGGTGGAATTAATATTGACAAGCTGGCTTCTTTGTAGCTAATTTTGTAGGCGCCTGAGCCAATCAGGAGGCTGGCAGTAATAGAGTTGTTATTAGACTTCATTATAAAGGCTGTGGATCAATGGCTACACTAGGAGGCAGAGAGGACACGTCGCAGCAGAATGCATATGTATGCTCAAGGAAATGAAATCCTTTTAATGCCCTTGTGATAATTTATTCCATATTTCTCTTTGACATTTCTAAAAAATACACACACACACACACACACACACACACACTCCCCAGTGAGTTTTTCAGCTTTATCAAAGCTACAGGAATCTGACAGGGAAAGAGCAGTGACTGAGGAAATCAGACAGATACTGTTCTTTTGCTGTGCTTTTTACTCTGAAGAACAAGTCTTCAGATGCCAAGTGAACGTCCAGCAGTTTAATCGAAGCTACATAACCTGGTTTGGGTGAAACTCGGTCTGGTACTTCTAAGAATTGATGCTGAAGAGGCCTCACTTCAGAAATTACAGTATGGTGTTTTCTGGACATCATTCCTTTGCCATGCCCCTTTCCAAATGGCTACGCGAATCAGGATGCTGTGCACACATCAAGCTAAGAATTAAGTGTACATACCAAGTTTTATTACTGTGGGTTTGACATCTTGAAAAATGAGAGGGTAGTAGTTGGTGTTGAAACTTGAAATGGGTAATTGTGTTCTGTATATAGGAACTGTTGTAGAAGGCTTAGAGGACATAGAAATCAAGAACTTTAAACAAGATCAGAACACAGACAACTAAGTCTAGTGCCACCTAGTGACGAAACTAGATTATGACATTATCCACACACCAAATTCCCTTCTATCTCTGTCTCTGAAATATGCTTTTGTTATATACAGCATCCCCCACCCATTCCTCTGAAAACAAATGCAAAAAAAAATCATTTTCTGGACTGCAAAGTCCACAAAAGACTTCATTCAAATAATTAATACAAGCTATAATATCCCTTTGGAAAATCATAATGGAGATATTAGGCAAACCTTTCGTCCCAACTCCTCAAACCGCCTGGTTTATGGATTCTATGTTTTCCTCTATTTTCTCATCTTTACATCTAGGGAGAGACTGGGATGCCGCAAGGCATGCCGAAAGCTCCTTTCCCTCACACTTTCTAGAGAAGAACTCTTATGTCATTGCACTTTCTAAATATCCTCTCCTACTCATCTAAATCCATCCAACATCTCCAGAGCACTATACAAAGGGAAGGTCTTTTCATAAAAATAATAAGAGAGGTGGGTTATGTCTGGTGAATTTCTGTAGAGGTGGTAGTCACCCAACTCAGGTGCCACTATTAAACAAGGCTCTCTGCCTACTAACATCCATTTACCCCTCAAGAATCTTGCCCAAGAAGGCGAGATTGGAAACTGGATGGTAATTTATTAGATTTTCTGAATCCATGGAGGGTTTACACTGCCTCCTTCAAGCAGCCAGGGACCACCCCCTCTTGTAAAGAGGCACGGATCACCTTCCTGGCACAGCCAGCTGTTCCCTCCCTGCTGATTTTTTTCAGCCAAGAGAGGCAAGGGTCTAGAGCGCAAGTGGTCACCTTGACTGATCCAAGCACCTTCTCCACATCCTCAGGTCTTACCAACTGAAACTCATCTAACAGAACTAGACTGTGCTCTGGACACCCCATGAGATTCATCTGCTATAACAGCAGAGTCAAGGTCTTGGTGGATGCAAGCAATTTTATCCTCAAAATGCTTTGCAAACAAGTCAAGCTACTGTTGGTTCTATCACCTCCTTTGGGCCAGCCTGTAAAAGGCCCTATACGACCTGGAAAAGGTTTGCCGGAAGACATGATGAGGATGCAATGGAGGCAGCAAAGGATGCCTTCTTTGCTGCCTTCACTGCCACTAGGTAGGCTCAGTGATGAACCTAAACTAGGGTTTAATTGCATTCAACTAGAGTTTTCCTCCACTCGTGTTTGAGCCATCTTCCAGCTGATTTTCTCACCCTAAGCTCAGGAGTATACCAAGGAGCCAAATGGGCTGTACTAAGTGGGAGAGGGATTGTGTCAACAGCCAGAGCCATTTGGATGTTCCAGAAGTCGGCCAGGGCTTTGGCAAGAGGGCCAGTCATATCAGCTGGAAAATCCCCCAGAGACATCCAAAAACCCATTGGACCCATCAGCCTCTAAGGGCGGACCATCCTAATAGGTTCCTCACTCTTCTGTAGAGGGAGAAAGGTGCTTAAAGGAATTACATTCATAAACAGGCAAAGCTCCTTTAACAGCCCATATATATATAAACATCATTTATTAAGAATACAAGGATGCAAGGTTGTGGTTTAGCTACCTCTAGAATGCTGGGTGCAATTCTTATCTCATCTTATTCATTGCAACCATCCAAATGAGCCCAGTGAATTAAGATTCAGTTCCTGCCATTCTTTTTATATGCTTGTACATTACATTGATCAGGAAAACATGAACTGACATCATGCCTCAAGAGTCAATAACTTATTCTTTCACTATGTTCAGCACATTAACCTGGAGCATTTGTAAATGCATTTTCCATTGATCAGATAAACTGTTTGCAGAGTATTTTATAATCCTCTCCCACCAAAAACAGAAAAAAAAGATTCACCAATCGAGTCATCTTCTCAAACCATGGAGTATGTGTGTGTGTGTAAAACCAGTGCTTAACGGGCAGTGCTACACATTTAATAGGGACACGGATGGTGCTGTGGGTTAAACCACAGAGCCTAGGACTTGCCGATCAGAAGGTCGGTGGTTCGAATCCCCACGACGGGGTGAGCTCCCGTTGCTTGATCCCTGCTCCTGCCAACCTAGCAGTTCGAAAGCACGTCAGAGTGCAAGTAGATAAATAGGTATATGGTGTTTCCATGCACTGCTCTGGTTTGCCAGAAGCAGCTTAGTCATGCTGGCCACATGAACCGGAAGCTGTACGCCAGCTCCCTCGGCCAATAAAGTGAGATGAGCGCTGCAACCCCAGAGTCGGTCACGACTGGACCTAATGGTCAGGGGTCCCTTTACCTTTACACTTTTAATATTTGGGGTGGGGATGGCGTGCCGGTACTGCATACGATTGAGCACCCCCCAGGAAAAATGGGAAATGTGGGGCTTGGAAACCTCCATCACTACTTTTCCTGGTTGCATTAAAAGTATTTACTCATTTATTTACTTATCTATTTATTCGATCTTTACAGTAATACTTCACCTTTAGTTGGCCCCTTTAGATAGCAGATCACATGGATAATGTTGTAATCCTTGAAGGGATGCATTGACAATGTGTAAGGTAGGTGAGCATTTTTATCTATATACTGCAGATGAGAGCAGAGACTAAAGATGGGAAAGAGCAGTTTTGCAGAAGGCCATCTCCAGCTTCCAGTTTCGTATCTCAGTCTCCAAGCTATCACATGACATATGCTGCACCAACTCTTACAGCTAGTGATGGACAGCTGTGTGGATTTCAGTTTCTCATTTTCCAATCTTAAATTTGGTTTTCTCGTCAGTTTATGAACTTTTTTTTAAATGTGCATGTATTTGGGGGTTCATTTCTCCTAACATTTGCCTTTTTACAAGCAATAGGGGGCCAGATTGGCCTTATAGAGACATAGGGTTCCGCTACTGATATGTGATTCCACAAGAGACCAATCAGAATAGGAAATCTAACACTGTATTTTGACTTAGAGGGCTAAAACCTCACCCTACTGGTCCACTGCAGATCACATGCGGGACTTCCAGAGCAGGACATCTGGTGACTTCACTAGATTTCATGTTCATGGTGGGACTTCTGTGATGAAACTTCAGGTGGCATCATCAATCAAACTAAAAGGTGTGGGACTTAAGTACAGTGGTACCTCGGGTTAAGAACTTAATTCATTCCGGAGGTCCATTCTTAACCTGAAACTGTTCTTAACCTGAGGTACCACTTTAGCTAATGGGGCCTCCCACTGCCGCTGCGCAATTTCTGCTCTCATCCTGAAGCAAAATTCTTAACCCGAGGTACTATTTCTGGGTTAGTGGAGTCTGTGACCTGAAGCATCTGTAACCTGAAGCGTCTGTAACCCAAGGTACCACTGTAATTTGACAGGAGTTGTGCTATATATACTACTACTATCATTGTATAGAGATTATGGATACCAATCTACATTTTAAGTCTGAAGCGTGACCTCTATACATTTTTTAAAGGAGGCAAGAAAAGCTGTAAAATAAAGAATTGCAATTTGCTATTTGCAACTGAAAGTAGTTAGAGTGCTTGTTTGCCCTACAGTTCTTCATTCCAGGTTCAAAGCATGCCTCAGCACCTGCACTTGCTATCAAGAGAGCTAAAAAGACACAGAACACTACAATGCAATATCTGCCTTGAAAACTGCGATTTGGGGTAGAAAGTTGTTGTGGGTGCATTCAGAATACCATTCTACATTTTACTCTTTGTAAAGTCCAGAACCCATTTTCAAGGAGTCTAAGAATCATGCAAAGGATACCATAACGCAATATCTACCTTCATTATTGAGAAATCACAGTGAAACCTGGTTTGCAAAGCTTGTAAATAGCATCTCAATACCGGCCACTTTCTTCAGTGTGACCGATAACTGCAAAATGAGGTCTTTTGTTGAGCTGCACTCACTTATCTCTCAATTTCAAGTACACCACACCTTGTTGTTGTTTAGTCGTTTAGTCGTGTCCGACTCTTCGTGACCCCATGGACCAGAGCACGCCAGGCACTTCTGTCTTCCACTGCCTTTCACAGTTTGGTCAAACTCACGTTCGTAGCTTCAAGAACACTGTCCCACCATCTTGTCCTCTGTCGTCCCCTTCTCCTTGTGCCCTCCATCTTTCCCAACATGAGGGTCTTTTCCAGGGAGTCTTCTCTTCTCATGAGGTGGCCAACGTATTGGAGCCTCAGCTTCACAATCTGTCCTTCCAGTGAGCACTCAGAGCTGATTTCCTTAAGAATGGATAGGTTTGTTCTTCTTGCAGTCCATGGGACTCTCAAGAGTCTCCTCCAGCACCATAATTCAAGCATCAATTCTTCAGCGATCAGCCTTCTTTATGGTCCAGCTCTCACTTCCATACGTCACTACTGGGAAAACCATAGCTTTTACTATACGGACCTTTGTTGGCAAGGTGATGTCTCTACTTTTTAAGATGCTGTCTAGGTTTGTGATTGCTTTTCTCCCAAGAAGCAGGCGTCTTTTAATTTCGTAGCTGCTGTCACCATCTGCAGTGATCATGGAGCCCAAGAAAGTAACCACACCTTAGCTCTATGCAAATCTCTTTTAAACAAATCTGGGGGAAATTAGCTTGGTTTATTAATGTTAGCTATGAAGAATGTTTTGGGGGTGTAGATCTAGAGTTTATATTGTTCCTTTAAAAATATATCCATGACTCTACTTTGCCCTTGTTTCTGACAAAACAGAACATAAATCTGGTCATGAAGTCCAGATAAAATCACTGTTCACCTTATAGCTATAGTTCACAATCATAGTGGACAAGATCACACAGGGGATAAGGTCACAGAAACTCTTTGGTGTCTTCTACCCTGTGATATTATCAGGAACTCAACCCTAAAGCAATAGAAACAGACTGATAAAAAAAAATAGAGGGGAAAGGGAACTGTGATAATAAATCAACTCAACTGCAGAGAATGTGCCAGGGAAAACAATATTGATTTTCCTCTTCCTCTTCTTCTTTTTTTTACAAGTCGGTGCACAGATTTGTCAGACAAAAGAATAGAGATGTCAGACCCCACAGAGTCAAACACTAATATTAAGACAAAAAGAAACTCCTCTGCTAGGGTAGTGACAAAATTTGTGCCGAGCCATGTTTATCAGCCGAAGGTGCAATATTTTATCATCTCCCACATACAGAATACTCATATAATCTGTTATTAAATAATAAACGGGCATTTGTACCCCCTTGGTTTCATCTATAAAAAGTTTGCTAGGGTGAAGAATCGCAAGCAATGGGTGGGCAAGTCCAACATGGCAGTGAACCTGCTCTTGCCCACTGAAAAGAAAGATGTTTCAGTCTTCACCTGAGGGAGGTGACTTAGTGGTCATCAGCAGTGACCATGCAGTTACCTCCCTAGGTGGTGGTGCTACATGCATATTGGATAATCTTCCCCAGAAAAAAAGAGCTTCAGTTCCAAAATCATGGACAGATACAGAGTGGAGGATAGTTAAAACAATATCAGGGAATTTAAGGCATTCCAAACTTCTTTTCTGTGCCACTTAAAAGGAAATATAACAAGGGATTGAGGAATGAAGGCCTGAGCAAAAACAGGGGGATGCATTGAACAAATATTTGTCCCCACCACAAAATGCGCCTGTCTTACTTTCACTGGGTTTTCTACCCAGTGGGGCTGCTGCAGAGACATGGCACCACACACACATTCGAGTGCCCAGCATCCACACCACCTTGCATTCAGGCAGGAGCAATAGTGCACCTTTGTGAATCACAGCCTGGGCAGCTTCCGAACTATTTTTTTTTTTTTTTTGCTTGGAAAACAGCCCTTCTACTTGCTAGTAACAATGGTGCGTAAACAAACCAACTTCTGTGTTGCAAAATGTGGCTCAGCAATATCGAAAGCAACACGATGGCCAGAAACAATTACAGTATAGAAAACTTTATGGAATATTTTATTTTCAGTTAATGAAGAAATTGCCGTATTTTTCGCTCTATAGGACGCACCTAACCATAGGACGCAGCTTGTTTTAGAGGGGGAGAACAAGAAAAAAAATTCTCCCCCTCTCTGCTCAGTGCCCCTCTGCGCTTCGGAGGCTTCGCATTGCTATCACTGAAGCCAAGGAGCCTGCGTTCGCTCCATAGGACGCACAGACATTTCCCCTTAATTTTTGGAGGGGAAAAAGTGTGTCCTATAGAGCGAAAAATACGGTACACATCTTTCTACTTACGAGTGTTTGTGGAACTAATTGGCTGATGAAGAACTGAACGAAACAGTAGTTGCTATCCGGAAACACTGTTCAGCAGAGTTCAGAGTTGGACATCAGAATTGGACATTTGCCAGTTATACAAAGCTTTACAAACTTGATCTCTGCTGGGTTAAGTCTGGCACCATGACTTATTCAAGGACTTTCAGAGACTTCAGTTTGATAGTTTTGATGTTTTGCATTATTGCGTGTCGAGGTCCCCAAGCCACCCCTCAAAATAACTCACAACTCACACATAATTTTTGTTTAAGGTTTTTGGCATAATTTTGGCCACAATTTTATTAAAATACATACCTGTGAGTGGTTGCTTAGGCATTGGTTAAGACTATCTGTCCCCCCGCCTGGGACAGAACTGACTTCTGAACTCCTTCGGAAGCCAGTGAAGGGAAAACAATATTGGGGAGCAATGGAGCTGAGTCACAGGCCCTCACCACTGACCCGCATGCTCCCTAGGGCTTGCTGACCCTAGCCCCTTTCCAGGGATTCGGACGAAATCGTGGCAAGCCCCTGGATTCCTTTAATGGTATTCCCTTCCACACCAGCATTGGAGGGGCAGGTCCAGCCTATCCTTACCCCTCCTCCAACCAATTTATAACCAATGCCTAACCACAACCTTACAAGTTGTGATGATTTGCTACGTAGTAGGCAAAAACCAAATGGCTCAGCCAATCAGCGATATGGACAAAATTCCTACCAGGCCCCTGCCCCAATGGCAGATGACCCCATGACAGGCATAGCAAGGTCAACCAAAACACCCTGAACTCAGGGCGGGCGGGCGGGTGATCCGATGCACTCAGCGAAAGAGAAAGCAATAAGCTGAGTGCCCCAGTATTTAAAACCTTTGATCCCACCCACCACTTTGCAACATGCAATTTGCCCCAGCAACCCAGCCCAGTGGCGTAGCGTGGGGGGTGCAGGGGGGACGGCCGCACCGGGCACAATATCTGGGGGGGCGCTAATCTAGTGGAAGAGACTTGAGTGTTAAAATCCATGGGTTAGGGGGCGCAAATTACTTGCCTTGCCCCGGGTGCTGACAACCCACGCTACGCCACTGACCCAGCCATCCAATCATCGCCCCAGGTCAGCATATTCAACCCTGCCTGGCAACAGCGGGGTGGCTTGGCGGACCCCACCGCAGCACGTGCTCTCATTTCAGGGAGAACACGCCTTCCATAAAGTTTTCTATACTGTAATTGTTTCTGGCCATCGTGTTGCTTTCGATATTGCTGAGTAACAATGGTGCTGCATGCAGAGCCAGTCAGAGAGTATTAAAGGCAGCTGGAGCTAGTTTGGAGCAAGAGCAACGCTAATGCAAAGAGCATTTCTCCCCGCTCTGAACTGACTTTGTTTGCCATCAGTGATGTTGCCATAGAAACAACGTTAATTGGCTGTTACCGGAGAGCATTGCTCTCTTTGGACCTTCACTCACAATGTGGACAGAGGGAGGAGGACTAATGAGCGTAGACTGGCTATCCCCCTCATGCACAAGCAATTTTCATTGCACGAGTGTGCTTGAACAGGAGTGTGCTTGAACAGGGCTTTTGAAATGTCTAGTTGTTTAAGTGAAGTATTCATGGACTTTTCTAACATCATTGCAGTTTTCATGGAGCTAGAGACTCCCACCATATTTCTGGCAGGGGTTCTATGCTGACTTGCAGAACAGCACTCTTATGGCTTCAGTATTTGTTCTGAACTTCAGAGCTTAAGTTGTTGTTTTTAAAGAGCCAGTGTGGTGTAGTGGTTAAGAGTGGTAGACTCGTAATCTGGTGAACTGGGTTCGTGTCTCCGCACGTCCACATGCAGCTGCTGGGTGACCTTGGGCTAGTCACACTTCTCTGAAGTCTCTCAGCCCCACTCACCTCACAGAGTGTTTGTTGTGGGGGAGGAAGGGAAAGGAGAATGTCTGCCGCTTGGAGACTCCTTCAGGTAGTGATAAAGCGGGATATCAAATCCAAACTCTAACTCTTCTTCTTCTTCTTCTTCTTCTTCTTCTTCTTCTTCTTCTTCTTCTTCTTCTTCATCTTCTCCTTCTTAAAGGTAAAGGATCCCTGACAGTTAAGTCCAGTCGCAAACGACTCTAGGGTTGCAGCGTTCATCTCGCTTTACTGGCCGAGGAAGCAAATGTTTGTCTGCAGACAGTTTGTCCAGGTCATGTGGCCAGCATGACTAAGCCGCTTCTGGAGAAAACAGAGCAGCGCACGGAAATGCCATTTACCTTCCTGCCAGAGTGGTACCTATTTATCTACTTGCACTTTGATGTGCTTTCGAACTGCTAGGTTGGCAGGAGCTGGGACCAAGCAATGGGAGCTCACCCCATCATGGGGATTCGAACTGTCAACCTTCTGATCGGCAAGCCCTAGGCTCAGTTCTTTAGACCACAGCTCCACCCGTGTCCCAATGTTGTTTTTAACTCCCTGTCTATTAATATTAGGCAGCTCCCTTCATTGTTTCTGATACCTGCTAAATACTTTTTTGTTTAGACATGCATATCTAAGCATGTAATCTGTGTTTGTTTTCAATACTTTTAATATTATCTCTGTTTTGATTTTATTATGCCTACTTGTTTTAAAGTCTCTTGTAGGATATTTCCCTACAAATATTTTATACCATGTCATATAAACAGCTTAGAAGGTGTATAAATCTGAGAGGTGTATAAATCTTGTTCCATAGGGGAATAAACAAAAAATAAGATTCACCAACATTTTCAGTGGAACATGGGTAAATAAACCTTTCAGTGGAAGAAGCGTGTCAACAATTCTTAAGAAAAACGTGAATGTGAATGTGCTATATTTAGGCTACAATCCTATGCACATTTAACTGATTAAGTTCCATTGAGCTGAATAGACCTGAGTAGATATCTACATGATTGCCCGGTTAGTGAGCTAAGTGGTAGACAATACACTATTAGGAAGCTGAAGGAAAACCAGAAGGAATCACAGACATAGAAGACAAAACAGAAATGAAAACCAGAAGAATCGTTTTACACGAGGAAAGGTGAAACAAGCTGAAGCTAACTAATGAAAAATACTGCCATAGAGAATGTGAGGTCTCCGCAGCATAATAATACTTTCAGCATCTCTTTACGGGCCACATTTCAAGGGGGAGAAGGGAGAACTGCGAGATGCATTAAATACACAGAGCTGAGGTTTTCAGAGGATGGAGTAACGCACTTCCTGAGTTTATGTGTACTTCCTGTCCAGCCGCTGTTTAAAGCGCATGGCTAAGGCTTCCCTGGGTAGTTCAGACAGAAGACGTTCTATTCTGTCAAAGCCCAGTGGAATGAATGAGAACTTTGGAAAGGCATACAGGAGTGCCCTTCTACAGCTCCCTCTCATTTCAGTGCGGCTCCTGTAAGAAAATATACTGTGCTCACAAGCCACAATTGTCTGCACACCAATGGACCTATGAGTTGCCCACATACACAGGGTTTCCCATTGACTCTATCCAGCCTCTGTGCCACTTCCTGGCCACTCCCTTGCTGCCCTGCGTATCCTTCCCACTGGCTTTGCACCTTCCTCAAATGTGGTTGCTGGGCTGATGTGCCTTTGAACCCTGATAATGTTCATTTGCAAACCTCTTGCTACAAAACATCTCAAAGCAGCTTAGCAACTAGTACACTTCAGCAATTTTAGCATAGACCCCCAAAAAATCTTTAGAAAAACAATTTCATATATAAAAACAATTTCAAATCCAACAGAGATAAAAAAAATGGGACTAGTATCTCCGCTTAAAAGGCTTTTTGAAAGGAAGGTATTAATTGGTGCTGAAAAGACAATAGTGAAGGCAACTGCCTGGTGTTTAATGGGAGGGTAGGTGCTGGCTATATTAAAACCCCAATTCCTACATAAAGTGGCATGGATCTCTGAATGAGAAGGGAGCTGCAGGATGCCATCACTTGCACAGCACAGTGATTGGCTCGCAGTACGTTTCTGAGCACAATTCAAAGTGTTGGTGCTGACCTTTAAAGCCGTAAATGGCCTTAGCCCAGTATGCCTGAAGGAGCGTCTCCACTCCCATTGTTTGGCCCGGACACTGAGGTCCAGCTCCAAGGGCCTTCTGGCGGTTCCCTCACTGCGAGAAGTGAAGCTGCAATGAACCAGACAGAGGGCCTTCTCGGGAGTGGCACCCGTTCTGTGGAATGCCCTCCCATCAGATGTCAAGGAAATAAACAACTATCTGACTTTTATAAGGCACCTGAAGGCAACCCTTTATTGGGAGATTTTTAATGCCTAATGTTATACAATTTTTAATGTGCTGTAAGCCACCTAGAGTGGCTGGGCAAACCCAGCCAGATGGGTGGGGCATTATTATTATTATTATTATTATTATTATTATTATTATTATTATTATTATTTACAATGAGTGAGACCATTTATATACAGTGCCTAGCTACGGAAATACTTTTTTTAAAAAGCAAGTCAATGTGATATATACAAAACAAATTATTCCAGGGTTCTGTTTTGCTGATGTTTCCTACTGCACCTCTATTGTATGTGAGTAGTAGCAGTAGTAGTAGTTTTTATATTACTAACAATTTGCTGCCCTTCAATGACACCTAAAATGAGCTACCTGAAGCAACCACGTCACTCTGCCTAATGGTAGCGCCAGCTGCCAGCTCCTCAGTGATTTTCTTCAATGGAGTTTGGAGGGGCTTATCCACAGTTTGCTGGGTTTTTTAAAGGGGGGGTGTGCATGTGTCTATCTTGATCCAAACAGCTTCATTAACAAGGAACAACAGTACCATTTCCCTGTCCTTGTTGAGGGCATGGCAGAACATTTGGTTCACCAATCTTTTGTCTCCGAGATAGACTGGATTTTTCAGAACATGCTGGCTTCCAATGAGAAAGGAAACATGTAACAAAAGATGACAAGCTGGAGATGTTTGGAAATGTTGCCTTGTGAATGAGAGAGTCTGCCAAGGTCTGGTAGCACATCTGATACAACTCGGTTTTCTGGTAGCAGATGCTGAACTCTTAAAATCCCAGAACTATGTTTAAAATCAAAACAAGGTCTAGAATGGTTCCTAAAATTAAGGATACTCTTGAGGGGGGAAACCCTGCATTTGTTGCCAAGCACAACAGCAGTGTGGATAATTCAATGGACTTCCAGTGACCTCACCGGAAAAGATGTTTTTGAAACTAATGGAAATTTCAGAAATGAATGGAAACATTTCTCTGGAAGATGACACGGCCCTGAAATTAAAATATTCATTTGAGAATGATGCTAGAGATTATCTCCATACCAGGGATGGGGAATTTGTGGCCCTTGTAGTTGGTTGGTTGGTTGGTTGGTTGGTTGGTTGATGATGAGAGCTATAGTCATCAACATCTTGAGAACCACAGAGCTCTAATCAGTGCTCTACTAACTCAGACATGCAACAAAAGTTGGTGAATAGGATCTTTTCACACCTTACACAGTAACAAACAGAGGTTTGCCCATAAATATACACTCAACAGGGTGTCACAGCTTTTTCTAGCATTCTGAAAAGTATACCCATAAAATGCATATGTTTCCAGTCATATTTGGTTGTAATCACACTTTACATTTGTAGCTGTACACTTTAAAAAAACAAAGAAACCATAGCTGTGCATCTAAAAAACAACAACATGTATTCACTCAGTGACCCATAGTAATCACTTGACATATCAAACAGACCCCACTACTGAGGTTGGTTAATGTTACTTGTTCCTAAAATCAAAATACATTCCTTTTTTAAAAAATTAGAATATTTAAAGCAGCGTCAAAAAAGTGTCTCTCTCTTTCAATGTTTTGTTGGCACAGGCTACACAAATGTTTGCCTATTGATTGAAATTAGAGTTGTGATTTCTTCCTGTTCCCTAAGCATAGGAGCAAGCACCCCCAATAAAAATTTGAGAGGGCGCCCCCCCCCAATAGTGATGGGCATTGCCATTAAATTGGTTTGTGTGTGCTGCATCTTGTAATCGATTATGTGGGGCAGAGCTTGCCTGCCCCACCCCACCCCCAATATTTTATTAAAGTTGGCACCCCTGTCACTAAGTGATTGCCAATTGACTGACATTACTCATCAGGACTGAACAGGTCCTCTCAATGGATGTAATTGTGTAGCCAAATCTGATTGGCTACTTGCAGCGGTGCATCACAACCCTGCCGCCTGACCTGATACTTTCATTCTCTTCTTTTTAAAGACTGGTGATACCAGGGATTGAACCAGGAATCTTGCATGTGTTCTGTTGCTGTAGTCTCCCTAACCTGACTTCACCTCAATCCAATCAGCTTCCTCTAGAAGGACGTCATTCTGCTATCTCTCACTTATAAAGGTAAAGGGACCCCTGACCATTAGGTCCAGTCGTGGCTGACTCTGGGGTTGCGGCGCTCATCTTGCTTTATTGGCCGAGGGAGCCGGCGTTTGTCCGCAGACAGCTTCTGGGTCATGTGGCCAGCATGACTAAGCCACTTCTGGTGAACCAGAGCAGTGCACGGAAACACCGTTTACCTTCCCGCTGGAGCGGTACCTATTTATCTACTTGCACTCTGATGTGCTTTTGAATTGCTAGGTTATCAGGAGCTGGGACCGAACAACGGGAGCTCATCCTGTTGCGGGGATTCGAACCACCGGCCTTCTGATTGGCAAGTCCTAGGCTCTGTGGTTTAACCCACAGCGCCACCCACATCCCTATATCTCTCACTTATACTGGATCATTAAATCAGTCCTGTTCCGAAGATACAGCAGAAATGGTCCCTAAGGAATCTGTTTGTTGTATTTGCTTTGCAAAAGGATGCTCCAAGTTAAGTTTGCAGCATCTCTTACTTTAAAAGGATCAGATAAGAGGTGGTGTGAAATGTCTGTGCCTGAGACCTTGGAGAGCAACTTCCAGTCAGCGTGGATAAGGCTGCTTCCTACCTGTGCAGGCCTTACTGCTCTCATTCATTCCAGTCAGTAGACATTCTACCATACAAATGTAAGAATATAGTCCTGCTGGAGCATATCAAAGGCTCATCTGGTCTAACATTATCCTGTTCTTACAGTGGCCAACCAGTAGGGATGTTAAGATCTGCCAATTTCAGTTCTCCCAATTTCTCATTTTTCCCCCCTGTCTTCAAATCAGCTCTCCCCATTTCTGCAGCAATTTGTGGATTTTCTTTTTTGAAATCCTCATGAGAATTCTTCAGCATTTTTGTGCGAATTTCTGCTATTAAACACCTTTTTATGCATGCAGTTTTGACTAATTTGCACGTATATGGAATCACTTTATCTTAATATAATGCATTTTATATCATTTTTACTAATAGGTTCCTTTTTTTTACCTAATTCATGCATTTTTGTAAACGTTGCTTGACTGGAAAACTGCATCACAAAATTCAGATAGCTGCGAATTTCAAATAATGGCTGTGTTTTGCTTCTCATACTATTTTAGATACTGAAGATTCAATCACTGTGGCTTTTTTAAAAAAATAATTTTTATTAAATTTCCATTTACCAAACCAATCATATCATATCAAATTAATTATTCCAAATTATCATAGAATCATAGAGTTGGAAGCACCACTTTAGCTAATGGGGCCTCCCGTTGCCGCCGAGCCGCAGCTGCATGATTTCTGTTCTCATCCTGAAGCAAAGTTCTTAACCCAAGGTACTATTTCTGGGTTAGCGGAGTCTGTAACCTGAAGCGTATGTAACCTGAAGCATATGTAACCCAAGGTACCACTGTATCCTTAACTGGGTAAGTGAAAAGAATGTTGTTCTAGTTTCACCCAATACTGTCTGCACACCCATCTGTAAGACTAGACAAGCCCTGGAAAGTCATTAGTGTAAGATCTATACAGCAGCGAAACTGACCCTGAAATGTAAAGAGCAAAAGGGGGGGGTTCAGCCCTTGGTGGACAACATGTTTCAGTGCATACCGTATTTTTCCCTCTATAACAAGCAGATTTTTTCTCCTAAAAAGGGAGGGGAAATGTCTGTGCGTGTTATAGAGCGAATGTGTGGTCCCTGGAGCCGAAAAATCAGGCAAAAATCAAATCGCGCTTCACGGAGAAGGGAAACCTGAAAAGAGGAAGTGGCTGCTTTCCTGCATTCTGCCTCAGGGTCTTACTGCCCACCCTCCTCTGTTTCGTTGCTGTGTTTGCTGAAACGGAACAAAGAGCAGGGAAAGCCCCTCCCCTCCAGGCAAGCAGAGGGGAAAGCAGCGTGTGGTCTCTGTGCTCCGGTGCTGCTGGGGGAGAGAGGGGGGGAGGGAGAGAGAGAGGGGGAGGGAGGGAGGGAGGGAGGGAGGGGGAGAGAGAGAGAGAGAGAGAGAGAGAGAGAGAGAGAGAGAGAGAGATGGCTGGCTTGGGTGGGGGAAAACTTTTGCCTTTCTTTCCTCCCTCCCGTTAAATCCCTCTCCTGCATTCTTAGCCAGCTGCTTCTCTGCACACCCTTCTCATGTGCCTTCTTTGTTTTTCCTTCGCTCCCCACTTAAAATGTGGTTACAAAGCATAGATCCACATGGATCCTCAGGATCTTTGCATTGGGTCACCCCAAATTCACCATCAGATCACATAGCATGTCCATGGCTACAGCCTGCACCAAAAAAATCACGCACCCACTGTTGCCTGGGGCTGCAATGGTGCAAAAACGTGGTTAAAAAGCATGGATCCACATGGATCCTCATGATCTTTGCATTGGGTCACCCCAAATTCACAATCAGATCACATAGCATGTCCATGGCTACAGCCTGCACCAAGAAAATCATGCACCCACTGTTGCCTGGGGCTGCAAAGGTGCAAAAATGTGGTTACAAAGCATGGATCTACAGGGATTCTCAGGATCTTTGCATTGGGTCACCCCAAATTCACCATCAGATCACATAGCATGTCCATGGCTACAGCCTGCACCAGAAAAATCACGCACCCACTGTTGCCTGGGGCTGCAATGGTGCAAAAACGTGGTTACAAAGCATGGATCCACAGGAATTCTCAGGATTTTTGCATTGGGTCACCCCAAATTCACCATCAGATCACATGTCTGTGGCCACAGCATGAAGCACAAAAATGATACATCCACTGTTTCATTCAGAATGTTTTTTCCCTTGTTTTCCTCCTCTAAAAACGATGTGCGTGTTATGGTCAGGTGCGTGTTATAGAGCGAAAAATACGGTACTTTCAGTGGCCTGGGCCAATCCCAAGGCATGCTCGGCTTTCAGCGGCCACTGGAGATACAGTTTGTGTGATAGGCACTCGATTGCTGGGAGCCACTTGGCATAACTATTAATAACCCTGGAAAGATCTCAGCATTGACACTAAGAGCAAAATGTATTTGTTTGTGCAAGTGTAGGTGGGCTCACTCACACATGTGCACTTGATTTATGATTATCATCGCCTTGCGGAGTGCTACAGCTCACTTGCAAAAAGAAAAAAAAAAGGACAATTTATATCCCTCCAGGGTTTGTTTGGGGGTTTTTTACACCTAAAGAGTCTTTAGATTTGCTTTGAATCAGCATCTGAAAAGCACAGGGTCGGCTAGGCTCCATTCATTGCTCTGAAAAGGGGGGAAATGGCAGCAGGACAGACCCCCTACGCTCCTCACTGCAAAATGACATCCAATATTTGAAATGCAGAAATCATTTAAGGAGGGTTTTTTTTTTCAAAAAACCAAGTGAATCCACCTTTTGAATGGCTGTCGTTCCTTGGATAAGCGGAAACCTCTTCTGGCTTGCAGCGTAGCGTGAAAATAAGTTCTCTTCCATTTGCAAACAACTTCTATGCACAAAATGCTTTTAATGTAAATGATCAAGGCTGCAATCCTGTGGACAGGCCATTTCTCGTAAGGCCTGTTTCTGCATTAACTCTATGGCATCTTTTGGAGGGGTTTGTTTGCCTGCGATGTCTTTTAAATATGTGTTTTTGAATGTAATTTCTCTCCAAATATTTCTATAAGTTTCTAAGTGTATTCACTCTCAAAGTATTTCAAAATGTGTTTTTTTAAAAAAAAACTGCATTTCTAAATGTATTTGTCCTCAAAAGACCCATTTTAAAATGCATTTTGATGCTTGTTTGAGGGCTTGGCCTGCATTATACTTGGAGGAGAGTAATTCCATGAGGTGTGTGTGTAAGTTGGCTCATATCAGAATTCACAAATCCTGAATTCCTGAAACAAAAATGGCCCTGTATGCCATTGAAAGTGCCCCAAAAACCTTTGCAGGTGCTCAAAGAGCCTCTGTCACATATGCAGGTGTTCCTAGACAGACAAATCAATATGGAGTAGGTACCTGACGGCAGCCGCTGTCACCTCAGGTAAAACAGGTTTTGCCAGCTTCTGAAATGATACAAAAATTTCCACTCCCCCTTGCTTCCCAGAAACAAAATGGGAATGACTGTGCACACCTCCAGCAGCAACCTTTTCTTCAAAATACCTGCTCAGCGATCATCTGTCTGTCTCCAGCCTAGCAGAGTTTCGCAAGTACTGGCCCAGGATATAAACAATAATAATAGCAGTAAAAAAAAAAACGCACCAAAAAACCCTTCGCTTTCACAGCCGTTTGGTGCTTTGCTCTCATCTAAGAAGCTGCCAATTTCTCTTCACCTCAGAAACCTTTGCAATTTCAAGGCTGAGACCTCAGCCGTATAAGTTAAGTTATATGCGCTGTAGGAAAAAAACCTTTCTTGTCAGAAATAATAGCCAGGCTTAAGCTACTGCCTTGAATGTCTCCCACCACAACATTAATTATTGACAAATAGCCTAAGCCAAAGAATTTCACTTCTTGGGACCGGCCACAATTTGACCGCTGTGCCAGCAGCCGAGGGACAGCAAAGCAACCCTTTCAGGTCTAGCATGCACAGCTTATGACCTACAAAGCTGAATTTGGGCCGCCATATATGGCAGCCCACCAAGGACTTGATTTTTTTAAAAATTGACAACTTCCTGTTCCTGCTGCTTGCTGGGAGCTGCCAAAGTGGGACAGTTGATAGGCAACTAATAGGTTGCTGGACTTTCTACTTACCAGTTTGGCTAGCCAAATTGCACCCTCCACAGAGCAGACACATGAAGGATTTTCCTTGGGAGTGGCAAGGACTAAAGTAGAGAGCTAGATACCACCAGGTGAGAAAGCGCTGGTTGTTTTCCAAGTGCATGGCCTTTTATTTCAACAGATAATGCTTCGTTACTGGCATAAAGGGGACTCTAAGAGGTCGGAAAGAAGCTCATTCCTTGCCAGTGACCACATTTCCCCATAAATCTTTCCCTTAGGAAGCAGACTGAATCTCACGTCCAATACCAAAAGCTTAGTTTCTCCAGAATCCCGTGAAAGATGCACTCCTAAGTCAACCCTAAAGGGACTGGGATGCTCTGAGATGGGATGCCAATCTTGAGATAGGCTTCTGAGATTTCATCAAACACCAAATCTCCACAGCCATGAACTCACTGGGTGACTTTGGGCCAATCATTCATTCTCAGCCTACTCCACAGGGTGGTAATAATAATAATAATAATAATAATAATAATAATAATAATAATAATTTATTATTTGTAGCCCCGCCCATCTGGCTGGGTTTCCCCAGCCACTCTGGGTGGCTTCCACAAAGACCAAAACTACACTAAGATGTCACACATTAAAAACTTCCCTGAACAGGGCTGCCTTCAGATGTCTTCTGAATGTCAGGTAGTTGTTTATCTCTTTGACATCTGATGGGAGGGTGTTCCACAGGGTGGGCGCCACTACTGAGAAGGCCTTCTGCCTTGTTCCCTGTAGCTTTGCTTCTTGCAATGAGGAAACCGCCAGAAGGCCCTCGGCGCTGGACCTCAGCGTCCGGGCAGAACGATGGGGGTGGAGACGCTCCTTCAGGTATACTGGGCCAAAGCTGTTTAGGGCTTTAAAGGTCAACACCAACATTTTGAATTGTGCTCGGAAATGTACTGGGAGCCAATGCAGGTCTTTCAAAACCAGTGTTATGTGGTCTCGGCGGCCGCCCCCAGTCACCAGTCTAGCTGCCGCATTCTGGATTAGTTGTAGTTTCCGGGTCGCCTTCAAAGGTAGCCCCACGTAGAGCGCATTGCAGTGGTCCAAGCGGGAGATAACTAGAGTTGAAAGTGCACTGGGTTGTTGTGAGGATAAAATGGAGTGGAGGAGATGACTGTATGCCACCTTGGGGAAAGGCAGGATATAAATGCAACCAACGAACAAAATATACCGTATTTTTCGCTCTATAAGACGCACCAGACCACAAGACACACCTAGTTTTTGGAGGAGGAAAACAAGAAAAAAAATATTCTGAATCTCCGAAGCCAAAACAGCAAGAGGAATCGCTGCGCAGTGAACGCAGCAATCCCTATTGCTGTTCTGGCTTCTGTGATAGCTGCGCAGCCTGCATCCACTCCATAAGACACACACACATTTCCCCTTACTTTTTAGGAGGGAAAAAGTGAGTCTTATAGAGCAAAAAATACGGTATAACTTTGCAACTGCAAGAAACAGAGATTTCTTTTTCTTTAAAATGCCCAGGTAATAAATGCTCAAGTAATCTGCTTACGAACCATACTCAAAGCTCAGGTTACATGATTTGAGAAAAAATATGTGTTGGCTCAGCCATGTTCCCTTCCGTGACACATCAATTTTAATTTGTAGCCAGCTCCAATAGAGCCTCGTTTTCCTCTTCTTTCTTCTCCTTACATTTTTCCCCCTCATCTTCCCATGATGAAGACAGAGGAAGGAGGGGACGTATTTGGTATAATGAAATGGCAGACCAAAGGGGGAAATTAAAGAATTGGGATCGGTAGCCAGATGCTGCCAATTCAAAAGGAGGAGTTGGCATAATAAACTCAGACAGAGACTCTCTAAGAATCCGCTTCCTTTTAGCATGAGCCACTAATCTGATCAAAAAGAGCAAGCAGGAGTCTGATTTCCCAGCTGGGGACTGCTTGGCTAGCTGTTAATAATTTTCACACCAGGGAAGCATAAAAAAGCCCTTCTCGAGTTAAGAGTGTTTTGCTTTTATTTTAAGAAGGGATCGCCAGTTCCCCCCTCACCTCAGGCATCCGCTAGCACCCAGCGCAAACATTCCTCCACATTTTCACAGCCTCTTTGCAAAGCAGACAAGAGCAGCAGCAGCAGCAGCAGCAGCAGCATCAAATTACTTTGCCATCTCTATTCCCCAGCCCTGATTTTCTTTTTCTTTTTTGGAATCCCCCACTAGTACTGGCTGCTCGGGGGAGGTGGAGGTGGAGGGGAAGGCTGAGAAAATGGCAAGGCATTAAAATGATTCCTCTAAAACAAAACAGGTCACATTACCTGCTCTGTTTTTTCCTAATCAGCTGGAACAAATTGAGGCATTTTGGGGTCCTCCTTTCCCATCCTGTCCCTCTCCCCTCCCCACGCACAAAAAAAGGTTTCATTCCAGCTTCCAACATTCTTCACGTTTGAGTAACTGTAGAAACACAGTGGCCCCTTTACTGTTTTTAACAGGCCATTTTTATACTGCCAAGCCAGCAGGACGACCGTTCTAGGAAACAAAAAAGTTTAATGTAAAAGAGATTAAGGAACAGGTTAAAGCTGAAATGCTTTAAAACAGCATTTTCCTCTCGGGCAGATATTTTAAAAACAAAACAGGAGGCGGCATTCAACTAAGTTTTGCTCAGAGTGGAGCCACTGAAATTGACAAATAAGACAAATGTCAGGTCCATTAACTACAATGGGTCTACTCTGAGTAAACTTAGTTGACTACCACTCATAGCTCTTTGTTCAGGGTTTTGTTGTTGTTTAGTCGTTTAGTCGTGTCTGACTCTTCGTGACCCCATGGACCAGAGCACGCCAGGCACTTCTGTCTTCCACTGCCTCCCACAGTTTGGTCAAACTCATGCTGGTAGCTTTGAGAACACTATCCAACCATCTCATCTTCTGTCGTCCCCTTCTCCTTGTGCCCTCCATCTTTCCCAACATCAGGGTCTTTTCCCGGGAGTCTTCTCTTCTCATGAGGTGGCCAAAGTATTGGGGTCTCAGCTTCAGGATCTGTCCTTCCAGTGAGCACTCAGGGCTGATTTCCTTAAGAATGGAAAGGTTTGATCTTCTTGCAGTCCATGGGACTCTCAAGAGTCTCCTCCAGCACCATAATTCAAAAACATCAATTATTTGGCGATCAGCCTTCTTTATGGTCCAGCTCTCACTTCAATACATCACTAATGGGAAAACCATAGCTTTTATTATATGGACCTTTGTTGGCAAGGTGATGTCTCTACTTTTTTGTTCAGGATAGGAGTTCATATTTTTGCCTGCTTGACCAGCAGGGTGTGGCAAAAACAAATCAATAGATTGTACAGCATCCAATTAATAATATTTAATGGTTGGATAAGTACCAAATCTGAAATGCATTGATTCTTACCTTTCGCAGCACTTAGCACAGATAGTACAAAATACATGTTAAAGAAACTTGTTTTCTGCCTGCAGCAGTTCTGCTAAACTAAACTACTAGTCCACCTGTATTTCTATTTCAATGAGAGCAATTATTTCTATTTTTAGCCTTATGTGTGATACCCAAATCTACAGCCAGTATCAGTTAAGTTCAATGGAGAACCGTATAGCATCCCTACTCAGTCGGGACCATCTTTTCCCATCCCAGCATTTTCCAAATCCATAGGCATTCATGTGCTATCTACCACACTCCTATAAATGTGCACAATTTCCCTTTCATTAAATGTGTATCGTTTGTGAATTTAAGAAGGATGTGATCAAATTCACTTGATTGATTGAAGATATTCCTGATCACAGATGAACATGCATCTTCTGCTTCATTTTCCATCCCCATCATTATGGTGAGACACCCCTAGTTCTGGGGTAGGGATAAGACATGAAGCAGACACAGGAGTATGGGACAAAGGTGAAACAGAATCCCACAGCAACCACCACATGTGTGATAGGAAAACCAAAAATACTAAATTGCTCAAGCAGAGGCAGCAATCCCATCCATGTTGAAGAAGCAAATGTGACAGTCAAAAATGCACTTTTCTTTTTAGCAATACGGTGGTACCTCTGGTTAAGTACTTAATTCGTTCCGGAGGTCCGTTCTTAACCTGAGGTACCACTTTAGCTAATGGGGCCTCCCGCTGCCACCACGCAATTTCTGTTCTCATCCTGAAGCAAAGTTATTAACCTGAAGCACTATTTCTGGGTTAGCGGAGTCTGTAACCTGAAGCGTATGTAACCTGAAGTGTATGTAACCCGAGGTACCACTGTATTTAGAATATAGTTCCATATACTGTATAGAACTGTATCTACACCATAGAGGACTATATACTGTATTAGAACTAGCCTGTATCTAGTTCTAATGATATTAGCTCTGTGCAGATGTACTCTGAGCTGTGCATAATCACCATGCAAAGGGAATCGGGATTGTGCTGATCTCCATGTGTTGACCAGGCTTTGTGCACAGAGCGTCCGCACATAAAAGCTGGACATGTGCAGCCTCTGAGCACTTTGATCCTTTATCTGAATGTTTGCATGGAAGCTGGGGGCTAAGCCAGCAGAGCTGATCCCAACTCCCCCCCCCCCATATGTTGCACAGATCTACTATCGTTCTTATAAATGGATGGGTCCCATGCTGTTGTATATCCTTCCCTTGGAGATGTGGCAGGCACTAGTGATAATGGTATTCCACCACTTAGTTAAAACATACCTATTTCCAAGCGCTGGGTTGTTGTTTTTTGTACCAGCCTGACTGGACATTCTGGATATCTGTGCTTTTAGTAATTTGCTGTTCTTACTGTACTGATTTTATTCTATAAATTGCCTTGTCATTTTACAATGAAAGGGACGTTATTAATAATACAAAGTAAAGCCAATAACCGTATATAGGACTCTTGTTGTTGTTGTTGTTTAGTTGTTTAGTCGTGTCCGACTCTTCGTGACCCCATGGACCAGAGCATGCCAGGCACTCCTGTCTTCCACTGCCTCCTGCAGTTTGTGTGGGATGTGAAACACAAGAGCAGTCAAGTACAACATTTCTAGAGTGAACATGTTTACACATGGGGAGGAACGTTTATCCAGGCAGCAGGTAAACTTCCTGTTTCCTTCTGGGCTGGGACAGACTTCCTCTGCATGTGACTAGAGGTGGGCGTGGCCTCACCTGTGCAGGTAATGAGAAAAACACAGGGCAGGGCAGCCATCTCTCTATGACTACATGCATTGAAGAAGCAACATCTGCTTAGCCAAAGATGCTCTCTTGGCCTCCAGCCAAGAGAGGACAAAGGGGCTGTTTGCTTATGAGATAGTTTCCAGGTGTATGTTACTTTTCTATGCTAAGTCTGCCTTCTGGGATCTGATTGTGAACAGAATGTGAGTAAACTCTTTTTTTACTTTTATAGAAGACTGTGTCGTGTCTTATCTTTTATGAGGGAATAAGGGGAAAATACCAGAACAGTTATTATAGAGGCTTTAGCGAGCCTGAGCAAAAGCATCCACTGTAAGTTTAAAAGGGGGGATGTTACTCTGCTAAATTGTGAACTTGTTAACACAAGTTGGAAAGGCTATAATCAAACAATATATCTTCTCCTACATCCCTGAGCATTCCCACAGTTTGATCAAACTCATGTTAGTAGATTCGAGAACACTGTCCAACCATCTCGTCCTCTGTCATCCCCTTCTCCTTGTGCCCTCCATCTTTCCCAACATCCGGGAGTCTTCTCTTCTCATGAGGCGGCCAAAGTATTGGAGCCTCAGCTTCAGGATCTGTCCTTCCAGTGAGCACTCAGGGCTGTTTTCCTTCAGAATGGATAGGCTTGATCTTCTTGCAGTCCATAGGACTCTTACTAAGTGCTTAAAGTGTTTGTGAAAATTGGGAGCTGAGGGTGAATATTAGTTACTTATTGCCAAATGTTAGAGGGAAAAGATCAGAGATATCTGTCACCCTACTTGTGAGCTTCTCTAAAGCATTTGCTGGAGAAAGAATGGTGGCCAGGAGTCAGTGGTTCAGCAGTCAGTGGCAAGGAGTCAGTGGTCAGAAGAAGAAGAAGAAGAGTTTGGATTTGATATCCCGCCTTTCACTCCCTTTAAGGAGTCTCAAAGCGGCTAACATTCTCCTTTCCCTTCCTCCCCCACAACAAACACTCTGTGAGGTGAGTGGGGCTGACAGACTTCAAGGAAGTGTGACTGGCCCAAGGTCACCCAGCAGCTGCATGTGGAGGAGCGGAGACGCGAACCCGGTTCCCCAGGATTACGAGACTACCGCTCTTAACCACTACACCACACTGGCTCTCCACTGGTCAGTGGGTGTGGCAGGAAGGTTCAAGGAGAATCAAATGAACATTTAAATATTTCAGTGAACTATAGTATGGTATAGTATCAAAATATTTTTTTTATTTGCAGAATATGGATAGATACCTTTTCAAAATGGGAGCAAGATTTATATATATTTTAAAAATTGGTGCAGCGCATGCAAATTTTTATTCTGAAAGTGTGGCCCAGAGGAAAAAAGTTTGAGAACTACTCAATGAATGAATCCTTTGTCTGATTCAACAAGGCAATACTTTTTGAGCTAGGGAGTTCCTGGTACATGATTCAGTCCTTTATGTACTATATACTTCATTACCTCTTTCAAATATTAACTACAGGCTCTATATGCCAAGAATGGAATAAAAACTCACAACTCCTAATTTACAAAGCAATGTTCACAATTTCAGGCCATAAGAAGGGTCCTGCTGTGTCAGAGGCCGATTTAATGCAATATTCTGTTCTCATAGTCTCTAACCAGATGCCTCTGGGAAGTCTGTAACCATGACTTGAGCATAACACAATTTTATGCTGGGGCATCTAGGCTCCAAAGAATAATCATTTCCTATGAAGAGTTACCAGTGAGAATCCTTTTCATTGGAAATGATATCCAAAATATTGTCCAAGTTCATAATCTGACATAGTCACTGTGAGCCAGACCAAGCAGTGATCAGAAATGACTTTATATCACACCTTCTTCTTGCCTGAAAATGCTGCAAAGTTGTAACCATCCCTGTGCAGTTTTGATGTAGGTGAGAGAAAACTCTTACTTTACCATCATTTTCCCTCAGCAGACAAGCAGAAAATCACTCGGTGTAACTATTATTTGCACCTTTTTTCATTTTAAATCAAGTTCATCTTTGTTACGGCTAATTTGACACATTACGAAACACCAGTTCATTTGCAGTAAATCAAACTGAGCACACTATACCCTTGTTAGGAGCACTCGCTAATTGTAGTCTAGAATTTGGGGTTTTATCAAGAAACATGCCTATGATTACTTTAATTATAATCAGGTTTAGTTACAGAATGTTAAAGATACGGAGCCCATAAATTAGTAAGTGTGCTGCTAGGGAGAGCCTTTCTTTCACACAATGTTATGAATATTCCCTCCATTGGTCACAGGGCCAGTTCATGCTGCTTTCAAACTTACTTTCCTAAGGGACAGCACAAAATCTCCCAAAGACTGAAAGGAAAAAGCCCCATAGCAAACAAAAAAACACAAACACACCCCTCATATGTCCTTTGGTTTGCTGTCTAGCATTTTAAGGTAGACTTCATGCTCTGAGATTCAAGTGAGGGGAAAGAAATAACCCCATTTTCAAAATGGTCTTTGGTGTGTATCATTGGTTTTTATCTACATAAACAATTTTGTTATGTTAGTAAGTGAGCAAACATGGTGAAGGAATAAGACCCAGTCAGCCTCTGGAATATCCCGCTAGCCCCAACACCTTGCTGAAGCTAAACCAAAGTACATGTATAAATGAAATAATGGCATATTATTTCACTGTTTGCCCCATTGCTTTCATTTCCCCCCCTCTTTCACTGCAGTTACTCTTTCTGTCAATTTTTAGATGGCAAGCCTCTTGGGGCAGGGACCTGTCAAATATGTAAAGTGCCTTGTACCCAGATGGTTCACCAACACAGTAGGATAGATGATAGATAGATAGATCACTGAGAAGTAAATTCAGTTTTCATTCTACAAACACTGGTGGATATTATTGAATGCTGGTCAACCACCACTCCCAGCTCTAAATGTCTGAAGGGGCAACAGAGATTCTCGCAACCGGACATAGCTATGTCTGTTCTGTGATGAAATTCTTCCCACCATCATGAAGCAAATTTTGTATCTTCAGTTTTGAATTTTAAGTACTTTTAAAAGAAGCTTTGATTCCTGTTTATTCTAGAAATGGTACAAAAATTCAGCTTTCTGGATAGTGCAGAAGTATCTTTACTATTGTGGGATACACTTCACATCCTCTTTTTATTTATGAAAATATTTATATACCACCAGCTCATGTAAAATATCAATGTAAGCATTGCAGCTAGATTGTACATTTTCTCAATTCGGATTGAAGCTGGCTGGTGGGAAGGGAACCCATCAAAATGCAGTCTTTCTTAAGGAAGAGCAGGATAGGTATGGATTGTGGTTAGCATGTGTGCACCACTTCCTAAACCAGGGAGCAGCAGAGTAAACAGGAGTAGGTACAAAGCCCAAGAGATGCCTGAACGTCAATAGAGAGGATGCCTGCCATGAGACCAGTTTGTTGGGAGTTGTGGATGGGTAGTTGGTTGGATTTAGTGGGTTGGCTGGTTGGGAAAGGCAGTTGGTAATAGAGAGACAGTTAGGGCAGTGGGTTCTTGAGTGTGGGGAGGTAGAAGAGATAGAGAGAGGAAAATAAGACTAAGAAAGTAAAGAGCAACAACATTTGGAATGCCGTAAAAGTTTTGTTTGTGTCTGAAATAAAATACACTCGTCTTTATTAATTGAGAAGCTGACTAAGACTGAAGTGATTTTACCAGGGGGAACCTGGTTGGTGGCAGCGGTTTAGTGGTGTACGGGTCAATAGTCCGTGAGACGACCGGGAGCTCCGTACGAACACCACAAAATTGGCGTTCTCTATTGAAAGTCAAATGCCCAGCCTCTAGTTGAAGCCAGTCAGGCCTTTGTAACAACAGGGACACATGACAACATCCCTCTAGGTCAGTGTTTCCCAAAACAGGCAATAATCAGCTCCCCCGGAGCGTTGGAAGGATCCAGGGGGGCAGTAGTAGCCTCTGCTGCAATTCGGAGGTGGAGGCTGTTGAATAAAAATAGGGAGGCCGTGAAGGAAGAGAAGAAAACTTTGAAAAACTGTTTGTAGTTGTGGTTGAGGACCCGCCACCGACTTAGAGTTAAATAAGACACAAGGATGCATGTGTTTTGTTTATGGGCTAAAGAAGGCCACAACTTTATTGGTTAGAGCATGTGAGTGGCATTGGCTTAGGCATTGGATCAAACAATCTATACATGACTCCACCCCGCTCAGCGTGGAGTCCTTCGAAGGTTAACAACCAGTGGGAGGAACTTGTTGATGCAGATACAACTGGAAGCTTCCCCTGATGTCACTGGGGGTCATGCCCTGGCCCTAGCCACCAGCAAGGACATCGGACAGGATCCACGACCGCCGGATTCCTTTAACGGAATACCCAGCAAGGGGAGGGGTAGGTGATGGCCACAACCTGCCCTCCAACACACGACACATATTCCAGTGCCTAACCGCCACCCGAGCCAAAAGAGGCTCACCGCCAAATACCCTCACAGCTGCAACCAATCGCTAATGCTTCTGATGATATTGGCCAACCATACATCATTTCCATAATCAGACAAATGAACGCCATTGGCCTGAAACAGAGCCACTTCGCTGAACCTGATGAATGAGGGCTGTCGGAGCTGCCGCAGCCGCTTGAATGCGGATAAACCCCGCCCCCAAGCCCCCCTATTGGCTGGCTGACAGGTGCGGTGCGGCAGCCTGTATAACTGACGCAGGGGGCCAAATACGCCCCCCTGCCGACACAGGAACCGGCTTCCGCTCACAACTCCTCCCCTCTGTCAGGAGGAGAGGCTTTACTGGCACATACCACCAGGTCAGGCACTGTTGCAGGAAGGCAACAACACCTCCCCTTGATCTGGCAGTTGTGCTGGACGTGAAGCGTTTTCCCAGGCTTGGACAAATCCTTTTCAGTTTCGCCCAGGCCAAGGATGTGGATCACAGCTTGCCTGCCTATTTGGCAACAGGTGGAGTCCAACACAGTGAAGAATTTAGGGGTGCACAACTGGTTCAGTGGAAGTGAGAGCTAGACCATAAAGAAGGCTGATCACTGAAGAATTGATGCTTTTGAATTATGGTGCTGGAGGAGACTCTTGAGAGTCCCATGCACTGCAAGAAGATCAAACCTTTCCCTTCTGAAGGAAATCAGCCCTGAGTGCTCACTGGAAGGACAGATCCTGAAGCTGAGGCTCCAATACTTTGGCCACCTCATGAGAAGAGAAAACTCCCTGGAAAAGACCCTGATGTTGGGAAAGATGGAGGGCACAAGGAGAAGGGGACGACAGAGATTGAGATGGTTGGACAGTGTTCTCGAAGCTACCAGCATGAGTTTGACCAAACTGTGGGAGGCAGTGGAAGACAGGAGTGCCTGGCGTGCTCTGGTCCATGGGGTCACGAAGAGTCGGACACGACTAAACAACAAACTGGTTCGGTCACACTTGGTGCAGAGTCTCAGGGGTGCTGTCAGGGGGGAGCTGCCAATATGATTTAGAATGGAGTGTGAGAGACGGAGGGTGCCAAACTTTGGCACCCCACAGGGCACCTCTGACATTTGAGGCCCTAAGAAGGTCTGCCGCTGTCCGAGAGCTGAAGAGGGCCACAGATTCCCCATCCCTGTGTTATTGCGCCCACCTGTCTCCTCCACAGGCTCTTTATCCTGTGCAAGACAGGCTGGACGGTTGCTGATCCCTATTGATCGGGGTGGGGCAGAGGGCCTCCTCCTTGAGAGGCGCACGACTTCGGGGAGCGCCCCACTCAAAAGCGGCTTGTGAGGGAGCCTGGAAAAAGCTCGTTTTCCTGCAAGCTAGAGAAAAGAGGCTCATTTCCCCAGCGTGCAGCAACTACCCCTCGAAGTGCTGCAGCTTCTGCTGCACGTTCAGCTCCAGGGGGAGTCCCTCCGGCTCAAAAAAACAACCCTGGCGAAGCGGCGAGCTTGGCCAAGCAGGCGCGTTCCCTGGCGTGGCATCCACCAAGCCGCCCGAGGAGGGCGCTCGCCCTGTTCGCCCGCTCGCTTCCCTTGAAGCTCCGCCGCCCTCCCTTTGGAGAAAGCCGCTTGCAAACGGACGTTTCCTTCCCCGCCTCCCCGCCTTAGAACAAAGCCTACCGGGGGGCTCCCGCTTTCGCCCTCCTCTGTCCACCGCGCCTTCATTGCGCGCCGGTGGCTCCCATCCCCGCTGCGCCTTAAAGAGCTGGCAGGGCAGTCGAGCTCAGGTGGGAAATGGGGGGATCTCCGGCTGAGAAGCCGAAAGCCTGCGCTTTGAGTCCGAGCTTTTGGGAATGGGAGCAAGCGAGGGAGGCAGGGGGAGTCTCCGCGCCGGATCCCAGCCGCGCCCTGCCGTCTGTCGCCTCTGGAGCGCCGCTGACAACTGGAGAGCTCTAAACGGAGCGGGAGGGAGAGACGGGTCCGGATGGATCAATATAAAATTCAAATACTTTTGTGCCACCTGTTGGATTTTGCTACTAATTGCATGTCGTTGTGGGAGAGACCCGGGGAAAAGAGAGGCTGCTTCTGCACGTGGTTGGCCCTTGAGCGTTGTTTTCGATATTTCATTTTAAGTGTGCGTACATGCCCTTATGAAACGCATAGACGCCCCTTGTTCATCCCTTGCAAGCCACGTTAGTCCATCCAAACGGATGGATCACAAGTCCGGAGTGCCCAGTTCCGTGCAATTCTTATCCCAGTCACTTTTGACGTTTAAGGATTAATTTGCGCATTATGTGACGACAACAAACCATGGTTTGTACAATTAAGGGGAATGCTGCTATTCCTGTCTCTCTGCTAGAAATACACCTAAGGTATACATCTGCAAACTTTGGTTTGCCTCAGTTGTGCTTTCCATTTCTAAGAACACTCATTAGTATTAGTATTAGTATTAGTATTAGTATTAGTATTAGTATTAGTATTAGTATTAGTATTAGTATTAGTATTATTAATTGCACGCCTAAAATATCCCAAAATGTGAAACAGCCTTTGAAGATTACAGGGTGATGGCAGCTTACTGCAGGCTTCCCCAACCTGGTGACTATTGGTCACACCGGCGGTCACCAGGCTGGGGGATATTTTTTCCTGGAATAATCATGCTGAAGTTGTTCCACACATTCCAAAGCACTGTAGAAATGCTAAGCGTTCTTCTTGTAATAACTTTAGGATGCAAACTGTCCACCTGCCCACCAGTGGCGTAGCGTGGGTTGTCAGCACCCAGGGCAAGGCAAGTAATTTGCGCCCCCTAACCCGTGGATTTGCGCACCCTAACCCTAACCCCCAGATGTTGTGCCCGGTGTGGCCGGGCCCCCCCCCCCTGCACCCCCCACGCTACGCCACTGCTGCCCACAAATATTCAGGCCTCATTCTTGCCTTTTCAGAATGCAGATTCCATTTTATTGTAATATAGCCCCTTCCCAAATTCAGCCACGGTTTCAAATGATTTAATGCTGCTCCACACACACACACACACACACACACACACACACACACACACAAGTTACTGCACATAGAAAGCAAGTGTGTTGGGTGCGAGGGAGCCTTATATTAGAACCCGATTAAGCCTTCTCCACTTGTTCCTTTCACAGCCCAGCCCTGGAGTCTTCCACAATTTCAGGCTGACCTTCTGCCATGGGACGTCTGCTGAACACACAGAGGCTCCCTGTGTGACTTAGAATCCTGCTGTATCAGATCATGTGGGGAACCTACACAAATATAAGAGACTCTCCCTCCCCTGCAAAGGTTTGGCCCAAATGACTTTGTAACTTATAAAGTCGCACTCTATGCGTTGGCAGCTAAGAAGATCAGGAGGAAAGAACTAGATAAAATAGCGGTCAACTGCAAAGGGGATTCAGATATTTAATTTAGCACATTTTACTAGAGAATCTTCTGCTATTCTATTTTATGCAACAAACAATCTTAGTAGCTGTGACCGTGGTTTATATTGTATCTGTGGTGCCTGGTGATTTTTATGGTTATTGCTGTTTTTCCTTTTGTTATTTTTCTGAATGATGTCATGGCCTATGGCTAGCGCAATAGAAGTCTAGGAGGAAGAGGAGGTTTGGCCCAAATGCATAGAGGGCTTCAGGGGTGGGCCGTCTGGTAGAGGCCAATGTGTGTCCATCACCCCACAACCCCTGCTTTTCCTCACTCATGCAAGGGGGGCACTAAGGGAACAGGGCTACAGTTTTACACGTCCAGAGGTAAGTTTATTTACCTGTGGTGAAACATTCGACCCCGTGAACCTCACCTATTGATTCACTGCAATAAGCTCTATGGTGGCCACATTTATCAGACTAAACTTTCTACAATGCACAAGTAATCATTTGGTAAACAACTTGTCTGTAGCCCTAGTCAGGTGTGCTCTGCAGGCCCTGTCGGCTGCCACCCACACATTGGAGGCAGGAGAATTGGAGTGGGGATCCTGGTTACACATGTGATTTAGAACCCTAGTTTTGTGGGGCTATTACCCTTCTTCAAGTCCCAGGTTCTCCAGAAACCTTGAGAGGTGGGACACTCAAAATGCTTATCTTTGCATGTTACCTCTTAGTCATGCAATTACAATACTTTGTTGTTGTTTAGTCATTTAGTCATATCTGACTCTTCGTGACCCCATGGACCAGAGCACGCCAGGCACTCCTGTCTTCCACTGCCTCCCGCAGTTTGGTCAAACTCATGCTGGTAGCTTCGAGAACACTGTCCAACCATCTCGTCCTCTGTCACCCCCTTCTCCTTGTGCCCTCCATCTTTCCCAACATCAGGGTCTTTTCCAGGGAGTCTTCTCTTCTCATGAAGTGGCCAAAGTATTGGAGCCTCAGCTTCAGGATCTGTCCTTCCAGTGAGCACCATTTCCTTAAGAATGGATAGGTTTGATCTTCTTGCAGTCCATGGGACTCTCAAGAGTCTCCTCCAGCACCATAATTCAAAAGCATCAATTCTTCGGTGATCAGCCTTCTTTATGGTCCAGCTCTCACTTCCATATATCACTACTGGGTAAACCATAGCTTTTACTATACGGACCTTTGTTGGCAAGGTTACTTTACCACTTTACCAATACTTTTCCACTTGGTAAAATATCATCTGTATGCACCCATTGAGGCCACTGTAGCAGTCCACATCGGTGTTGCACACTAGGATTTTCCCCCCCTCCCTATGTAGCATTTCTTGGGTTAATAACTCATTATTAAAGCAGGTGCGTTTGTGCCCTGCAATAACAAAGACCTCGTTATTGTGGAGAGAAAAGGTATTGTTTATATTCTAGCGTTTAGTGTCAGAAAGTTGGTAGATGTTGACATGAACCTGAGTGGCAAATGTCAAGAAATCCTAGCCATTGACACATTGCCTTCTGATTGCACATGATGACGATGTGGATTTCATTTGGACAGCCATCATGGAAGCCACTAAATTGGCTTTAACATTTACGGGTAAATGACAGGCTCTTCTAACATTTCTCGCAGGGTTTGTTTAAATATTTAGATGTGGTGGGAAATGTCAACATTCACCAATCGGCCAATTCTTTCCAAGTGCAGGGGCAGAACCTACTCACAGTAGGGCTAACAAAGTCCTGTTTCTCCTTGGCCCAAATGCAGGCAATACAAGTGCTACAAACGACGAAAGATTTGCATGCACCTCCTTTTTTGCCATGAAGAGATCACTCTCTGTGTAATGGGAAGTTAGGGAAGGAGTAGTGCCTCCTGACAATGACAAACCTAGACAGCATCTTAAAAAGTAGAGATATGGCCTTGCCAACAAAGGTCCATATAGTTAAAGCTATGGTTTTCCCAGTAGTGATGTATGGAAGTGAGAGCTGGGCCATCAAGAAGGCTGATCACCTAAGAATTGATGCTTTTGAATTATGGTGCTGGAGGAGACTCTTGAGAGTCCCATGGACAGCAAGAAGATCAACCCTATCCATTCTTAAGGAAATCAGCCCTGAGTGCTCACTGGAAGGACAGACCCTGAAGCTGAAGCTCCAATACTTTGGCCACCTCATGAGAAGAGAAGACTCCCTGGAAAAGACCCTGATGTTGGGAAAGATGGAGGGCACAAGGAGAAGGGGATGACAGAGGACAAGATGGTGGGACAGTGTTCTCGAAGCTACCAGCATGAGTTTGACCGAACTGTGGGAGGCAGTGGAAGACAGAAGTGCCTGGCGTGCTCTGGTCCATGGGGTCACAAAGAGTCAGACACGACTAAACAACTAAACAACAACAACAGTGCCTCTGGTGGGGGTGACACGCCATGCTCCTTCTGGGCTAGTTTCTGTGCTCTCAGCTCTCACCTGTGGCTTCTAGAAGCTGTCAGCATGCAACAGCAGCCACACTGGGAAACGGCTTCAACTGGCCGGCTAAACCAGGTGATATCTTCCAGATATTGGTGGACAACAATGCCTAGCACCCCAGACTTCTGTGTGGACCACGCTGTTTTATGGAAGTGAGTCATAGGCAAGTTGCACCCACCAGGAGTGACACCTCAATGCCTTCTGCATCAGGAAGGAAGATTTTGGGCATCACATGGCAGGCAGAGTTTCAAGCAAGTATGTGCAGTCCCAAGCCAACATTCCAAGCATGTTCACACTCCTGTCTCAGTGACGTCTATGTTGGCTTGCTCATGTCCATTCCACAGAGTGGAAGATGGCAGGCTCCCAAAAAAATCCAGGCCTACTGGCAGGCAAACACTGTGTATAAAGATGTCTGAAAACAAGTTATGAAGGGTACACCTTTGCTGTATGGGAATCCCTTGCAGACAATTGCAGTGCTGACCCGGGAAGATTGGCAGATGAAGCTGATGGACTATATGGAACTGGCTGAGATGACTGGCAGAATCCGAGACCAAGGAGAAGAGTTGGTGGAAGAAGAGTGAAAGAAATTTAAAGTTTATCTTCAGAAATATTGTAAAATTAAGGAATGTTAGAAAGATGTTGGGAGAAAAAAAATTATGTGGTTTTAGCAGAAAGGATATAAAGGATTAAGTAAAAATGAATTGGTGAAAGAGAGAAGGTAAAATTATAATAGGTTAAGATAAATTATTAGGATAAAAACAAAGTTGGAAGGATTTGCTGGAATATTTAATTGAATTAAAATACAAAAATGGGAGGCGTGAGGAAGTCAAGGAAATAAGTGAATGTAAGTAAGTGAGTTAAAGGTTTGACTTGTTTTTTATTTCTTTTTTCTTTTTTCGGTTTTTGGATGATTTTTTTTTATGTATTGTTTTTTCCTTTTTCTTCCTTGATTTTTTTTTCTTTTTTCTTTTGTAACCTTTAAAATCTTAATAAAAATTTATTTTTTTTAAAAAAAGACAATTGCAGTGCCTGGAGGCAGACAGTCGGGTCGCATATCCAGAGCAGTGACCAGAGGAGGAATGACCACTGGGAGGAGCACAGAGGGAAGAAACGCCATGGTGCATCTGCAGCAGCACAACCGGACACCTTCATCTGCCCAGCTGCAACAAAACCTGTCTCTCCCATATCAGTCTCTACAGCCACAGCAGGTGCTCTAAATCCAGTGGTTTGATTTCACCACCGAAGGCACACTATTTCATTGTCTCCCAAGACAGATGGATGCCAACCACCTGACAATTGGCCATACTGGTTGGGGCTGATGGAAGCTGTAGTCCAGCGGCTTCAGAAGTTCACCATGGTGGAATCTACACACATCTCAAAAAATGTTCTGAAAATGCTTTTTTTAAAAGCGTTTTTTAAAATACATTGAATTTTCCATAAGGCTCACCATCGCCATCTAGTGTCACATTGTATATTGCACTTAAAACACACTTAAAATGTTTTATTTGCAGCTGTGTAGCTGAGTCCCATGTTGGCTCCTTCTGCTTTAAAGCTTCCCTCATTTTCTCTCTAGGCTCAACTGCCTTCTATAAGCTCACAGGTTCCTGTCAACAATTTTTTATTTTTTCAGTGCAGAGGCGAAACGTCATTTTCTTTTAATTCCCATATTTACATTTTAATTTTATTTCTGCATATTTGTGCATTCCCTGAGTATACAGAAGTTTCTACCTTAATTTTTTGGTGGCCCCATTTTGTTTCCAAACTCATTTGTACTCATTAAGGAGGGAATGATGTAGCCTTGCATGGCACCCAGACCTGCATTATTTCACCACAGGGCTAATAATGTGAAAGTGTCCCAGATGTTTTGGGACTACAACTCCCATCATCCCTAGCTAACAGGACCAGTAGTCAGGGATGATGGGAATTGTAGTCTCAAAACATCTGGAGGGCTGAGCTTGCCTATGCCTGCTTTAAAATCTGTTTTAAAGTGGGGTGTGTTTAATTGAATAATTGCATGTAAACAATTATTTTAACAAAGGGAAGGTAGGATACTATTTATAGGGAGCATGGGGCAGTAGGTCCTTATTGGTATAATTAGCCACTCTTCTTTCAGAGGTATGTTTTCAGAAGCAAGTCTGCACATGAACAGAGATAAGACATGCTTTGTCGCGCTGTACCCTGCATGAAATTGCTATTTCATAAACACAGTGGACTGGCCACTATTCTCAATTGTGAGACTATGTTACAGCCTAATAATACAGGCATGCCCAGAAAATATTGATAACCTGCAAGGTCTTATGCATGCGGCTTTCAAACTGCATCCCAGAAAACCCAGCGTTTCTCAGAAGCTTCTCAAGGGCCCCATGATGAGATGTGGACAGATTCCTTGGAAGATTTCTGTTCTCACCTGCTGTTGTAAGAGCTGGTCAGTGTCCTGAATGAATCAGCTGCACACAGGTGTGGGGAAGATGTAGCCCTCCAAATGTTGCTGAACTGTTGTTGTTGTTTAGTTATTTAGTCGTGTTCAACTCTTCGTGACCCCATGGACCAGAGCACGCCAGGCACTCCTGTCTTCCACTGCCTCCCACAGTTTGGTCAAACTCATGCTGGTAGCTTCGAGAACACTGTCCAACCATCTCAATCTCTGTCGTCCCCTTCTCCTTGTGCCCTCCATCTTTCCCAACATCAGGGTCTTTTCCAGGGAGTCTTCTCTTCTCATGAGGTGGCCAAAGTATTGGAGCCTCAGCTTCACGATCTGTCCTTCCAGTGAGCATTCAAGGCTGATTTCCTGAAGAATGGATAGGTTGGATCTTCTTGCAGTCCATGGGACTCTCAAGAGTCTCCTCCAGCACCATAATTCAAAAGCATCAGCTCTTTGGCGATCAGCCTTCTTTATGGTCCAGATCTCACTTCCGTACATCACTACTGGGAAAACCATAGTTTTAACTATACGGACCTTTGTTGGCAAGGTAATGTCTATGCTTTTTAAGATGCTGTCTAGGTTTGTCATTGCTTTCCTCCCAAGAAGCAGGCGTCTTTTAATTTTGTGGCTGCTGTCACCATCTGCAGTGATCATGGAGCCCAAGAAAGTAAAATCTCTCACTGCCTCCATTTCTTCCCCTTCTATTTGCTAGGAGGTGATGGGCCCAGTGGCCATGATTCCTGGCCACTGGCCATGCTCTCCGGGGTTGTGGGCGTTCACCAGAATACTTTGCAGCAGGCAGGATTCCATAGCTGATGAGTCAGTTTGGAACCGGTTTCCCCAAGGAAGGAAGTCTGAAAACCACTGTTCTGACACTTGTATAACAAGGGCTCAATTCTATTATGAAAATGCATGCATGCATCAACAGTAAAATCTGGCAGGCCACATCAAGTGGTGGAGGAGCGAGTCTCTTTTCTGACAAATAATAAAACGTAATCTTTGATGTATAAAATTTGGAGCTTTGCCAATGTGCCAATCAATAATCTGTGTATGATAAATCAGCAATCAAATATTTTTGAGTCATAGGAAGGTGGGAGGGAGGGATCTAGCTGCTGCCAGTCTGTCAATCAATCAATCAATCAATCAATCAATCACAGAGTGCCTGAAGAACCACAGATTATTTCTTTCTTCCCCTCTCTCTCTCTCTCTCTCTCTCTCTGTGTGTGTGTGTGTGTGTGTGTTCTGGACTCTGCCAGTCTGCAGGTCCAATCAATCACTGTGTGCCTGATGAATCATGAAACGCACTCAGTGACATGTCAGTGCACATACTCACTTGGTACAGCTCTCATCACCCTGAGTTTGTCTTGCAGTTAAATTGACTGAAGGCGAGTTGCAGAAAATGTTCTTTCTCCCAGCTACTGACCTCTTCCTCCTCCTCCTCCATCACCAGCCAGTCTCAAATTCCCTTAGTCTGTCTTTTGGCTTTAAGCGGAAGATTTCTAGACAAGGGTTCAACAAGGCAGTGAACAGACGTTTCCGATGTCAAATTGGCTGTTAAACTATCAACAAAGATGTTAGACAAATTCAACAAGAGAATGGATTCCTGCAAGGTACATTCTCCCCCCTCCCCAAAACTCATCCATTTTACTTAACGCAGCTGCACAATCAATGGTGTGACATTAGGAGCACAAGGGCCTTGTTTCAATATCCTCAGAATTTGGCTCACTTCCTATCATGATGCATTACAGATGGGATGGGATGGTGGCTGCTGCTGTTCTTTTGTTTCATTTTCTTTCTTTCTTTCTTTCTTTCTTTCTTTCTTTCTTTCTTTCTTTCTTTCTTTCATATTTATTTATTTATTTATTTATTTATTTTCTTAAAGATTTTCTTGTTTTACAGAAGTAAGTGTAATGTCTCTCATATTTTTTCCATGTAACATTTTTACAAATCCGTTTCATTTGTTGAGACATTAGGGGGAGAGAGAAAAAAGAAGGGGTGGAGGGGGGGAGATGGGTGGGGTCGGGTGGCGATGTTTTTGTTATGCTTAATGTATGTAGGGTTTGGTGTCAGCGTTGTTCGTGCTGTTCACTTGTGTTCCTTTGGTGGTGAGAGAGGTTGGGGTTGGCCTAGGGTGTGGTTGTTTGTTTGTGATTGGCTGTGGTGATCTTTGTTTTCGTGTGTGCGTGGGGTGGGTGGGTGTTTTGGATCAGGTTAGCCATATTGATTTATATACTGTTGGTGGATTATTGTTGTTGTCTTGTTGGGCTGTGTATGTGATAAAGAGGAGTCATACCGGGGTGAAGGCGTCTTCTTCTGTTTGTCCCAGTGTCAGTTTCAGTTTATTGGTTAATTTTTCTAGTAAGGCTGTTTCCCATACTATTTGGTACCATTGGTCCATGCTTACTCCTGACAGGTCTCTCCAGTGTCTGGTTATGGTGTTTATGGCTGCTGAAAGTAGGTGGGTTATGAGTTCTTTGTGGTGTAAATGGGCATTGTTGTCTTGGAAGATGTTTAGTAGGACCAATTCTGGGGTGATGTCTAATACTTGCTTAGTTATTTTACATATTTCTTGTGTGGCTGTTTTCCAGAATAGTTGGATTTTGGGGCACTCCCACCACATGTGGAGGTATGTGCCTGTGGAGGTGCACCCTCTCCACTTTTGTTTCATTTTCAACGTATTTGTGTCTGTTTGCTGCACAATTGATGTGCAATAAAACATGGGCATTTGTTACCGAAAAACAAAAACAGGAAAATCCAACCTCTGGGGTCAGCTTCAAGTTTAACAATGTACTTAGGGCAACTTTTCCTAAGAGACCCCCATAACCATCTGGGTGTAGTAGAGGTATAGGCAGTTGAATTTTCACAAGAGGGTGTCAGCACCCAAATCAGGTGGGGCTTGGAAAAGTCAGAGACATTGTATGTGAGGGTTTGACAAGTGAGCCGTATAACTAGTCTGTCTAAGAGTTGCCACTAATGGAATCTCTGATCTGGAGTTTGTGCAGAGTAGAGGTGAATTTGTTCTCCACCACAAGAATGAGTTTCAAAGCTTTACTGGAAACAATCTTAAAATAGTTACAAAATAAATGTTGGCAAAAAATACAAAGTAACACATTGCTCTTAAACAATCTCTCAGTGTGGTCCAGTCTTCTTTTTTGTCCTTAATATACAGTGGTACCTCGGGTTACAGACGCTTCAGGTTACAGACTCCGCTAACCCAGAAATAGTACCTCGGGTTAAGAACTTTGGTTCAGGATGAGAACAGAAATCGTGCTCCGGCGGCACGGCAGCAGCAGGAGGCCCCATTAGCTAAAGTGGTACCTCAGGTTAAGAACAGTTTCAGGTTAAGAACAGACCTCCGGAACGAATTAAGTTCTTAACAAGAGGTACCACTGTAGTTCAATAAACTATGAGAAGTGGGTCGCTGCTGTAGCTATACCATATAATGGTCACCTACTAAAATAACATTTTAGAAAGATGGGAGGTGTATATTAACTATTAGAACGAACTGATTGGTAAACAAGCCTCTAGCAAACAGCTTTAAAAAATATATGAAAGAAATAAAATAAACTAGTGACCCTCTTGATGGGTAGTCAATGTGGTTCCCCTCAGATGTTGTTGGACTACAACTCCCATCAGACTTGACTATCGACCACACCTGTTGGGATTGATAGAAGTTATGCTCCAACATCTGAAGGGTACCATATTGACTACCTTTGTATCAATATCTGATATTCTAATTGGAAATTGCAGATGGTACATGACCCCAGTTAAACTTGCCAAAATATACCATTCGTCTGATAATAAATGTTGGAAATGTAAGGAATGAAGGAACATTCTTTCACCTCTGGTGGACCTGCCCTAAAGTGAAGGCCTTCTGGGAAATTATATATAATGAGCTGAAAAAGGTATTTAAGTATACCTTCACCAAGAAACCAGAGGCCTTCCTCTTGGGTATTGTCAGCCAGGGGGTGTTAAAGAAGGACCGAACATTTTTTATGTACGCAACAACAGCAGCAAGGATACTCATTGCCAAGAATTGGAAGACTCAAGATCTACCCACACTGGAAGAATGGCAGATGCAGCTGATAGACTATATGCAACTGGCAGAGATGACCGGCAGAATCCGAGACCTGGGAGAAGAAAGGATGGAAGAAGACTGGAAGAAATTTAAAACTTATTTACAAAAATATTGTAATTTGATTGAATGTTAAGAAGGATGCTTGATCATAAATAATTGGCCACCACTAAACTAGATTGAAACTAGACGATAAGCGAGATAAAGGAAAAGACAAACCCTTTGGGAGAACTGTCAGATTATATTTAAACGAGTGGATATAAGATTGTAAACAAGATGATAATTTGCTTGAAAAAAAATTTTTAACAATGTAAGTGGGAGCGGGAGATGTGAGGAAGTCCAAACGAGTTATGAAATTTTGTGTATGACATAAGCAATGTTGTTTGTTATTTATGCTTTTTTCTTATAAAAATTCTTAATAAATATTTATTAAAAAATATATATCTGATATTCTAGTCTTGTGCATTGTGATTTGTTTTTGTTCTCATCCCTCTCAGATTTATGTAATGGGTAAAAATTCATGGTTGTATTTGCTTACATATAGCTTAACAACAGTAGCTAAGTTTGATAATATACAAATAAAGTAGAATTTAATAAGAAGGTGATGGTTTTGTATAAAATGAGTCACTCTGGCAAGCTACAGAGCTGACTTGAGAGAAAACCTGGAGGAAGCCAGGTTTGGGAACGGTTGGCTAAACTATGAGCAGGAAAGGTGACAATGAGTTTTGCCGAGTTAAACTTGCCCCTTATGAATAACATATTCTTACAAATTACCAAGCAAAAAAGTTTTTTTAAAAAAAAAACATTTTTCTGCTGAGAGTCTCTTTATACAGCAAATCATTCATAGTCAAACACTGTGTGAACTAATAGTGCAATTGAAATGTCTTTCAAAATTACGATGTTCGATAATATATTAAAGACATGTTAAACAAATATTGCATAAAGGTTCCCTCTTTCAATCAAGCTCGTACTCAGTTCAGCGGTATCCCTAAGGAAATATGGGAAGTGATTCTTTAAAAGAAAAAGAAAAATGTCCTTGGTTTTTTGGCTTTCAGCACCTCAAACGCTTCACCTGGAGCCTCTTCTGAAACTCATCGCGTGTGCAGAAAACGTTGGCAGGAGAAAAGAAGCATTCTTCTCTAATGGGAAGCAACAACAAAACAGTTCTTTGAATGCTTTCCAGAAATATAGGCAGAAAACCTTCCAGGTAGAGTTGCAACAACACAGTCCACGCTCATAACAACTGCTTACTTGAACGGCTTGGGAGGAACCAGGGCTGAAGCTGAGCAGATGTAGACCTGATCAGGGCCCAGATATCAGGGCCACCATGTGGACCACACTAGGAGATAACAAGGGCACAAGAATAATAAAACAAATTCATGTTTAGTCTGTTTGATCCATCCATTCCACCAGACCAAAGAGCCATGTGCTGCAGTAGCCAGCTGCACACATGGCAGCCTCTCAGTTCTTGCAGTTTGGGGAAAGCAGCAATAACAGGAGACTTATCACAGGGAGCTGCCTCATATCAGGTCAGAGACTCTTTGCCCACCTAGCTCAGTACTCTTGACTCTGACCAACAGTAGCTCTCCAGAGTCTCAGGCAGAAATTCTCCATACCACTCCATTACCAGGTCATTTTTAACCAGAGCCACGAAATTAAAAGACGCCTGCTTCTTGGGAGAAGGGCAATGACAGGCCTAGACAGCATCTTGAGAAGTAGAGACATCACCTTGCCAACAAAGGTTCATATAGTTAAAGCTATGGTTTTCCCAGTAGTGATGTATGGAAGTGAGAGCTGGACCATAAAGAAGGCTGATCGCCGAAGAATGGATGCTTTTGAATTATGGTGCTGGAGGAGACTCTTGAGAGTCCCATGGACTGCAAGAAGATCAAACCTTTCCCTTCTGAAGGAAATCAGCCCCAGGTGCTCACTGGAAGGACAGATCGTGAAGCTGAGGCTTCCAATACTTTGAATACCTCATGAGAAGAGAAGACTCCCTGGAAAAGACCCTGATGTTGGGAAAGATGGAGGGCACAAGGAGAAGGGGACGACAGAGGACGAGATGGTTGGATAGTGTTCTCGAAGCTACCAGCATGAGTTTTACCAAACTGCGGGAGGCAGTGGAAGACAGGAGTGCCTGGCGTGCTCTGGTCCATGGGGTCACGAAGAGTCGGACACGACTAAATGACTAAACAACAACAGAACCTGGTGTCCTCTATATGTAAAGGACATACTCTGCCACTGAGCTATGATACCGTCCTCAAAGGTTCTTCACTGGCATTCATCTGTCTCGAGAAGCAATGGAGTGCACCTCCAGGGGCAAAGTCAAACCCCTTCAGCACTTAATTGAGGCGCAAGGCTATGCAACGTGTATGGAGGTCCTGGGCTCCCCAGACGACAAGACCTCCCTCTCAGCCTTGCTGATGTGGTCCAAAGGAAAGCAGAGCAAGAGGTTTAGCACCAGCTTGGCTGCAGGAGTTGCTGGAAGGAGGCATGCAAGGCACCACCCAACCATCTTAGGGACTCCATTCTGGATTTGTGTAGAGTTTACTCTTTAGCCAGTATATCTGAAGGAGCGTCTCCTCCCCCATCGTTCTGCCCGGACACTGAGGTCCAGCTCCGAGGGCCTTCTGGTGGTTCCCTCACTGCGAGAAGCAAAGCTACAGGGAACCAGGCAGAGGGCCTTCTCGGTAGTGGCGCCCGCCCTGTGGAACACCCTCCCATCAGATGACAAAGCGATAAACAACTACCTGACATTCAGAAGACATCTGAAGGCAGCCCTGTTCAGGGAAGTTTTTAATATGTGACATTTTAGGGTATTTTTCATCTTTGTTGGAAGCCACCCAGAGTGGCTGGGGAAACCCAGCCAGATGGGCGGGGTACAAATAATAAATTATTATTATTATTATTATTATTATTATTATTATAGCCCTTTCTTCTCCCAGAGATGTCCCATAAGGCAGCTGAAGTTTAGGTTTAGAGTTTTCCTTCTCCTAGATTGGCTCCCTTCCCAGGCTGACGAGCCTCATCTGCCCCTCACTTCCCTCTACAGCACCTTCAGAAACCACCTTCTTGACCTCTGGATCCGCTATTGGTCTCATCTGCTCTATCCACCAGAACCTATCTTCACATGCAGAGGAAGACCATTACGCACTGAGGGTTTGAAACCCATCAGCTACCCTCACCTGGTTTAGCTGGCCAGTCAAAGCCAATTCTCAGGGTGTGCTCACTGTTGCATGCTGACAGCTTCTAGGAGCTACAGGTGAGAGCTGAGTGCAGGATGGGGACCAAAGATGGACAAAGTACCACAGGGTGTATGAGGTGTTAATGGAGGGTCAGCACCTCTGTTGGAGGACATATCATACTCAAAGGTCCTAGGTAAAGTTAAGTGACCCCTGACCATTAGGTCCAGTTGTGGCCGACTCTGGGGTTGCGGTGCTCATCTCACTCTATAGGCCGAGGGAGCCGGCGTACAGCTTCCAGGTCATGTGGCCAGCATGACTAAGCTGCTTCTGACAAACCAGAGCAGTGCATGGAAACACTATTTACCTTCCCACTGGAGTGGTACCTATTTATCTACTTGCACTTTGACATGCTTTCGAACTGATAGGTTGGCAGGAGCAGGGACCAAGGAACCGGAGCTTACCCCATCGTGGGATTTCGAACTGCCGACCTTCTGATTGGCAAGTCCTAGGCTCTGTGGTTTAACCCACAGCACCACCCGTGTCCCTCAAAGGTCCTAGTGGGCCTCTATTTATGACCAGAGAGCTGCAAACAGCTTGATGGGCCTCCAAGTTGTAGTGGCTTGAGTTAGGAACATTTCTTTCTATCCTGAGGCAACAAGAAACATTGCAACCCAGAGAATCATAGAGTTTGAAGGGACCCAAGCATCATCTAGTCCACCCCTGCAATGCAAAAATCTTAGCTAAAGCATCTATGACAGATGGTCATCTAAACCTCTGCTTAAAAACCTCCAAGGAAGGATGGTCCACAACCTCCCATGGGAGACTGTTCCACTGTCGAACAGCTCTTTCTGTCAGAAAGTTTTTCCATATGTTTAGTCAGAATCTCTTTCTTGTAACTTGAAGAAAACAAGCTTGGTACCCCCTTTAATAGTATTCAGTGGATTCATTCACAAACGACCTGGGTAATATTGGCTTTGTGCTCCACTGCCCGTCACTTGGTCAATGATCTCTGAGAAGAGGTGAACAGGGTCAATTGTACCCTATTGATCTTGTTGGAACTATTGGCACAGCTGATCATAAAGCACTGTGACGTGACTGTGGGAACTTGCTCTGGGCCCATCCTTGAGCAGGGACGCAACAAATACCCATTATTTTCATTATCAGTAATGAAAAACGCATATTTGCTGCTATCACTATAAACATTATTAGTATCACTATTGGTATTATTAGTGATATTAGTATTATTTTGATTTCTTACCTGCCCTTCATCATAAGGTCCCAGGGTAGAGGACAGTAATTAAAAAATGCAATAGGGGTCCTAAGCATATATACAGCTGAGAATAAATGTATGAGATATAGGAACAAGTTTCTGAAAGATGATTGCAGTGGGTTGTGTTTTTTTCAAATATTTAATAAGTCGCCAAAGGTTGAGCAAAATGTCATTTACCCAGCACAAAAATAAACCAGTCCATGCTTTAAATGCAGAACAAAGACCATACTTCTTTGTGCCGATGAGGAGATGAGAACTTGTTTGTCTCAAATTAGACCTAATATAAATCAGATGACCCTGCAAATGCAAGCTGGCACCTCCCATTGAGTTTGTATATATGCTTAAGGTACGTATGTAAGAGGCACTTTTATCATTTTATTCTGGGAAGAATACATGTCCTTATGTTGCTGCATTGTTTTATACTGGGGTGGTCAACTCCCAAGAGACTGCAATCTACTCACAGAGGTAAAAACTGGCGGTGATCTATCCCCTTTTGGGGGCTTTCAGGTCAAAGTTGTTGAGCTTCTTTGGGGGGACCATGGTGATCTACCAGTGATCTACCACAGGTGTCCAGTGATCTACTGGCAGATCACAATCTACCTGTTGGACATGCCTATTTTATACTTTCTGGATGTGCCATGATCATATTATAAAGTAGTTGTGCTCTATGTTATTAATCAAGTACTGTATGTGTTTTCTTATCAATAAAAAAATTCAGCGTGGCACGAGCAAATTCTGAAAGTGTGGCCCAAAGGAAAACATTTGAGAACCGCTGCTCCCAAAGCAAACTCTAGTGGCAAGTGCCAACAGCCATGGCTAGGGAGCAGCCAGTACCTCAATGAAAAGAGGGAAGGTCTGCAAAAGTACACACACCAAATATTAAGAATCCTAAGGGAGAGGAGGGTGAAGGGGCCAAGGCGGCCTGAGGATAGCCGCATACCATGGCAATGTTTGGTTATGGGTCCCACTTCGGAGGGTGAAGCAGAGATATGCCGAAGGACACATCCTGCCCCACCACTGTAAGTGCAAATGAGTCAGAGAATCTGATACTGAATGTAGAACTGAGCATCCAAAGAATCTCAGCTTTCTTTCCTTCTTTTTTTTCCCCCTTTTTAAAGGGCACGTTCCTAGAACTTGCATCTGAGAAAATAGGCTGGAAAGCACATTGGGCCTTATCTAGTGGAATCTCCAAAGCTAAACTGGGGCTCTGATGTGGATTTCCAGTGATCAGGAGGTGGGGCTTCAGTGCCCAGCATACCGTATTTTTCGCTCTATAAGACGCACCAGACCACAAGACGCACCTAGTTTTTGGAGGAGGAAAGCAAGAAAAAAATTGTTCTGAATCTCAGAAGCCAGAACAGCAAGAGGGATCACTGTGCGGTGAAAGCAGCAATCCCTCTTGCTGTTCTGGCTTCTGTGATAGCTGTGCAGCCTGCATTCGTTCCATAAGACACACAGACATTTCCCCTTACTTTTTAGGAGGGAAAAAGTGAGTCTTATAGAGCAAAAAATACGATAATTCATTTTACACACAGACACCCCATGATTAACAGAAGCTGAATAACTTATGCAAATGAACAGAATATATGCAAATTTGCATGAGCTGCGTAATTAACTGAGGAAGTGGAATTATCTTCTTCATGCAGAATTTTAGTAGTTTTGGTTTTTTTTTAAGCAGAGAGTTATGTGCAGGCCTGGCAAATAACGCCCTTTGCACATGCTTAGAAGCACTCTTGACAAATTGCAGGACTGATCATCACTAGCAAACCCTAGTTAATTAAGACCTACTTCTAACCCCACCTCGAGACAAGCCTGAACCCTTGTTCTGTTTGGGGGGTGCAGATCAGAAGGAACAAACACTTTCTGAACTTGATGAAGAATGCATTCGTGGAAGATTTTTAAGATTGGCTTCTGGCCAGTTGGAATGAATTTAAAATGTGGCAGGAACTGTTTTATATTTCTGCATAAATAAAATAATTGACATGAGATAATTCCACCCCACCCTGCCCCCACCAAAGTGAGATTCGATACCTCAGGGGGCAAGAGGCATGTTCAGCCAAGAGCACAATCTCTTGTTTCCCTATTTCCGTCTGTAGAATCAGATTGCTTAGAAGTGTAATTTATCAAGTTTGCAATTTGTCATGGCCAAAGCAAAACAAAAAGACTAAATAAAAATGCAGCACGCGAACACACATACACATGTCCTTCTGCAGTAAATGAACAGGAAACGCAGACAGTTTTTAAAAGGCAAGTGTTCTTACATGCTCCTGGTTTAGCACGTGGTGCTGCAAAAGCTTTTGGTCGAGGACTTTTACAGCAACAGCCACTGGACAGATGAGCTAATTGGGACTGTCAAGAAAATCTGTTGCCACTCTTTGAACTGAGTAGCTGTGCATCAAGGCACTGAAATCTGTGCATCTTCTAAAGCAGCCCCCCTTGACCCATAAAATTGCCAGTTCAAATATTACGCTTTCAATAAGCAGTTGGGGGGGGTGTGATTAATCACCCAGTCATCTTCTCAAGCACTTTCATGTTGCGTTTCAAAACTGTGCCATGCCAAACTGGACCATGAATCTGTGGTTACCTTATATGTGTGTGTGTGTGTGTGTGTGTGTGTGTGTGTGTGTGTAGGTAGCTCCTTATCACTGAGATCACTTTTTGCTTTCATGATGAAGAACAAGGTGCTGCTGTCAATGACAATATATATATATATATGAGTAGGTAGCTCCTTATCACTGAGATCACTTTTTGCTTTCATGAAGAACAAGGTCTGCTGTCAATGACAGGTTGTAATAGAGCCATATCCCTCCTCCAAGGGGTAAAGAAACATCCCTATTGTTATTGAGATGTGCACTCATGATCGGGAGCCCAGACGGTTCAGTCAAAATGTCCTTAAGATCCCTCATAAGAGCACATAAAATTGTCAGGCGTCAGGGAAGCAGCTCCCTCCCTCCCTTTGGCTGTGGATGAGCAGAACAAAGCAAAAATAGTCTCTTATCATTTAAAGAGTCATTTAAAGTCCCTTCTCGGAGTAAAGGTGCTCCCAATTAAGGTTTACACCCACTTCCCCCTGAGTCATCTTCATCACCTCCTTGCCTTGCAACCTTGCAACCACTGTGCCTTCTGTGCAGCTACCTTATCTAATCTCCTTGACCTTGGACTGAGCGGCTGGACACTTTCCAGCAAACCGGAGTCTGTTAACTTTCTCTCTCCCGGTTCTTCTTCTCCTAACTGTTCACCACCCAGTTCTTCCCAACTTCAGTCTTCTGAACTATGTCCCTCTGCAAACCACTGTTCCAAATCTATACTGTCCCACTGCTCCTGGGAAGATTCAGGATCCTCATCAGGAGCGGTAAAGGGGGAGGCTTCCACCATTCCTCATCTGTGCAGCCCTCCATGGCATAAGGTAAAAGTAAAGGGACCCCTGACCATTAGGTCCAGTCGTGACCAACTCTGGGGTTGCGGCGCTCATCTCGTTTTATTGGCCGAGGGAGCCAGCGTACAGCTTCCAGGTCATGTGGCCAGCATGACTAAGCCACTTTTGGTGAACCAGAGCAGCGCACGGAAACGCCGTTTACCTTCCCGCCGGAGCGGTACCTATTTATCTACTTGCACTTTGACGTGCTTTCGAACTGCTAGGTTGGCAGGAGCAGGGACCGAGCAACGGGAGCTCACCCCGTCGTGGGGATGCGAACCTCCGACCTTCTGATCAGCAAGTCCTAGGCTCTGTGGTTTAACCCACAGCGCCACCTGCATCCTTAGCATAAGCACCCTGACAAAAATGGACAGAGGCCTTGGTATGCAGGTGAACTTTGTAGGCCCCCAATGCAGAGCCAAAGGGCAGCACCTTCTGGCCTCCACCCCTGGCCAGGTGACCAAGGACCACTTGGAGGTTACCCACCCCTGACTTCCAGGAAGAACATGATGGCAAAGAGCAGGTGGGGACTACTGGTCACCATCCATCAACCAAAGAAGGAGCAGATTCTGGGAATATGACTTTCCCCATCCCTGCCAGAAACACTACTCTGCTCCAAGAGCCAGCTGCCCCACGACAGAATATTCTGATACCCTCTGATGTTTCTCTGATGAAAATCAGAGTGTTCTATTCCAAAGTAATAATGAAGATGCTTTTATTATTTATACATGACCCATCTGACTGGGTTGGCCTAGCCACTCTGGGCGGCTTCCAACATATATCAAAACATACTAAAACATTAAACATATTTTTTATTTAAAAAAACTCTACAGGGCTGACTTCAGGTGTTTGTTAGAGTTTGTTGTTTTTGTTGTTGTTGGGGATCACTTTCCTTGTGATGTGAGGACATATGATGTTTTTGTAATACAGTGGTACCTCGGGTTACAGATGCTTCAGGTTACAGACTTCGCTAACTCAGAAACAGTATCTCGGGTTAAGAACTTTGCTTCAGGATAAGAACAGAAATTGTGCAGCAGCAGTGGGAGGCCCCATTAGCTAAAGTGGTACCTCAGGTTAAGAACAGCTTCAGGTTAAGAACAGACCTCCAGAACAAATTAAGTTCTTAACCTGAGGTACCACTGTATCCCTTTGTGGCCAGATTTACAGGAGTAGATCAAGTAGAAACCCAGGGGTGGATCTAGGGTAGTGCAACCAATTCAGTCACACTGGGTGCAAAGTTTCTTGGACTTCCCAGCAAATGCCACCACTATGACATACAATGGAAGGCAGGAGACAGGATTTTGGCACTGCACAGGGTGCGACTGTAATTTGAGATGTCAAGGTCCGCCACTGGTGATAGCTCTAAACCCCAAACAGCACCAATCACACCCCCTAAGAACCTGTGCACCCTCTGTATGTATTTGATTGTATAAATGCAAAATTATACTCCATATATTCCCAAAGTTTCCACAAAACAGAACCACAGAAGAAGCATGAGAAACGATTAAAGTAGCATAGAAAACTTGCCTACTTAGTTTTCCTCCTTTCTAGCCCACTATAAGAGATTGTTCTAGATAAATGAAAAACAATATTGTATATTTGGGTAGGCTGATCTGCTTCTGCGATAATCAATGAAGCATACCCGGTTTTAATTAAATTTGTCGCTTCTCTGCTTACTTTCTCATTCTGATGTATGTTAGTTTTGCCATAAGAGCTTATTCCCATAATTTGCCCACCATCAATACGGAAAGAATTGTACGCAGCCTCCAACTCACTGCATAAAATATTCTGGATGCTGTGGTCATATATGCGCCTAGAGCTTGATGCGTTTCCTTAACAAAGGCAACCTTCTCAGGCCACACACACACACACACACACACACACACACGATCCCAAGCCATGCCCACTGCCAGCCCTGCTTGGCAGCCTCCTCGGGTATTTTTGCCTGGTCGGAATGTGTACTTGAACTGTCATCATGTTTCTTGGGTAACAGGGCAGGATGGAATATATAATTTTTTAAAATATAAAATTGTCCAGTAGCATAGTAGCATCTTAGAGACCAACTAAGTTTGTTCTTGGTACAGTGGTACCTCAGGTTAAGTACTTAATTCGTTCCGGAGGTCCGTTCTTAACCTGAAACTCTTCTTAACCTGAAGCACCACTTTAGCTAATGGGGCCTCCCTCTGCCGCCGCGCCGCCGGAGCACAGTTTCTGTTCTCATCCTGAAGCAAAGTTCTTAACCTGAAGCAATATTTCTGGGTTAGCGGAATCTGTAACCTGAAGCATCTGTAACCTGAAGCATATGTAACCTGAAGCGTGTGTAACCCGAGGTACCACTGTATAAGCTTTCGTGTGCATGCACACTTCTTCAGAAAGCACATGAAAGCTTATTGCAAGAACAAATTTAGTTGGTCTCTAAGGGGCTACTGGACATTTTATATATATATATATATATATATATATATATATATATATATATATATATTTCGACTGTGTCAGACCAACACGGCTACCTACCTGAATCTAGGAGAGGATGGGTGAGCAGGAAGAAAGTAGCCCACTATACATTCAAATTTATCACTCCGCCCACTTTGCGATGTGGCTCTGCCCATCACTGGCAAATGTCCTTCACCCCAGAAGGTTGCCTGGAAAGGAATGCGGTCCTTGGCCTTTTTGTTGTTTAGTTGTTTAGTCGTGTCCAACTCTTCATGACCCCATGGACCAGAGCACGCCAGGCACTCCTGTCTTCCACTGCCTCCCACAGTTTGCTGTTACCTTCAAGAACACTATCCAACCATTTCCTCTGTTGTCCCCTTCTCCTTGTGCCCTCCATCTTTCCCAATCATCAGGGTCTTTTCCAGGGAGTCTTCTCTTCTCATGAGGTGGCCAAAGTATTGGAGCCTCAGCTTCACGATCTGTCCTTCCAGTGAGCACTCAGGGCTGATTTCCTTAAGAATGGATAGGTTTGATCTTCTTGCAGTCCATGGGACTCTCAAGAGTCTCCTCCAGCACCATAATTCAAAAGCATCAATTCTTCAGCGATCAGCCTTCTTTATGGTCCAGCTCTCACTTCCATACATCACTACTGGGGAAACCATAGCTTTAACAATACGGGCCTTTGTTGGCAAGGTGATGTCTCTACGTTTTAAGATGTTGTCTAGGTTTGTCATTGCTTTTCTCCCAAGAAGCAGGCGTCTTTTAATTTTGTGACTGCTGTCACCATCTTCAGTGATCATGGAGCCCAAGTAAGTAAAATCTCTCACTGCCTCCATTTCTTCCCCTTCTATTTGCCAGGAGGTGATGGGACCAGTGGCCATGATCTTAGGTTTTTTTGATGTTGAGCTTCAGACCATATTTTGCACTCTCCTCTTTCACCCTCATTAAAAGGTTCTCTCTCTCTCTCTCTCTCTCTCTCTCTCTCACACACACACACACACACACACAGAGGCAGGCTACAAAAACAGGGTTTGGACACCCAGTTTTTAAGTTGTAGGATGAGCCAATCACAAAACTCAGCATCTCAAGTTCCTCTGTTTTACAAGATGCAGTGTTGTGCTTAAGGCTGAAATCCCAAAAACACACTAAGGAAGGATCTCCTTCAAACACAGTGGGACTTTCTTCTGGGTCAACCTGGACAGAGTTTCACTGTAAAAGTACTGTATGTACTGTGAGCTGGGAAATTCTCCGCTGAAATCTGAGCTCAGCTACAAATCTCACCAGGTGGTCTAAGCACCTTCATTTTCTCCTTCCCTGCCGCACCTATAGTACTGTTGTGTTTTACAGGGTTGTTGTAAGTGCAGATTGATTTTTGAGGGCGCATTGTCTCAGCAATCCTTAACATTAAAAGTTAAGCACTGTTATTTACTTTTCTACCAGCGGAAGCAACAAAGGGCCTCTCTGCTAGGGCAATGTGTTGAAATTAATACTTCTTACTGGTGTTAACGTTGATAATCCTAAATCAGGAGTGCTGACAGGTTTGGTCTCAAGCTCATTGCGCTCATGGGTTGCTGCCAAAGAGGCTGGCAGCCTTCCTGGCAATTGCCACAGAGGGAATGCCGGAAAGGCGATGGTGGCCTGCTAAACCAAACATCCTCCCAAATGAGCACCCTTGTGAATTTGGCAATGCAGTTCTCTGGCCAAATCATGTGTCCAGAGATGCATGTACAAGGGCAAAGTGTGATGATATAAACAACATACAGAAAGGGTTGCTACAGGAAATTGTTTTGTAGAAAGATGTATATCAGAAAAACAATTGCATAGCAAAGTACATTGGCTCCCAGTATGTTTCAGAGCACAATTCAAAGTGTTGGTGATGACCCTTAAAGCCCAAAATGGCCTCGGCCCAGCTTACCTGAAGGAGTGTCTCCATCCCCATCGTTCAACCCAAGCACTGAGGGCCTTCTGGCGGTTCCCTCACTGTGAGAAGTGAGGTTATAGGGAACCAGGCCAGAGGGTCTTCTTGGTAGTGGCTCCCACTCTGAAGATCGCTCTCCCATCCGATGTCAAGGAAATAAACAACTATCGACTTTTAGAAGACATCTTAAGGCAGTCCTGTTTAGGGAAGTTTTTAATGTCTGGTGTTTTATCATGCCTTTAATATTCTGCCACCCAGAGTGGCTGGGGAAACCCAGTCAGATGGGCATGTTATAAATTATTATTATTATTATTATTATTATTATTATTATTATTATTAGTTGGAAATTCAAAGTAAAATACTGATGGACATTCTGGAGGACTATTTTCTTGAAAAATTGCAAAGTGAGCCAAACAAGACTGGAAAAAATGAGAAACTGAGAGTAAACAAAATTGCCATATTTGCCCATCCTCGCTGCCTGGAGAATCATTGCTAAGGACCTATGGCAACCATAAGTAGACTCAAGAAGGGTTCAGAGGAGCAGCATAAGGTTCAGTAGCAGTATAGAAATGCAGCCAGAAGCTAGAACTTTACACACACACACACACACACACACACACACACACACACTTATATTGCAACATATTATCAGAATCCTGGGAAGCGAAGTGGGGGCAGTAAAGTGGTACCTTGGTTCTCAAACTTAATCAGTTCCAGAAGTCCGTTCCAAAACCAAGGCGTGCTTTCCCATAGAAAGTAATGCAAAATGGATTAATCCGTTCAAGACTTTTAAAAACAACCCCTAAAAAAACAACAATTTAACAGAATTTTACTAACGAGACCATTGATCCATAACATGAAAGCAATAATCAATGTACTGTACTAATAAAATAAATTAGACAGTATTGCAGATGATAAAAATTTTAAAATATATATATTTCTTACCTGCACTGATGATAGTCATTGTTTGGATAGGGGGCTTTTATCCATTTCCATAGTCACACAATCAATCAATCAATCAATCAATCAGTAGCGTCAAAAACGCAAAATAAATAGCAAAAACAAAAGCGCCAAACTTAATCTGTTCCGGAAGTCCGTTTGACTTCTGAAATGTTTGAAAACCAAGGCACAGCTTCTGATTGGTGCAGGCACCCAGAAACAATAGCCAACAGCTGCATCAGATGGTCAGCTTCCGAAAAACGTTTGAAAACTGAAACACTTACTTCTGGGTTTTCAGCATTTGGGAACCAAGGCGTTTGAGTACCAAGGTGTTTGAGAACCAAGGTACCACTGTACTCAGGCTAGGATAGGAAGTGTGCTGTGTGGCTTGGCAGGGAGCCCTGCCCTCTAATTTATTTGTTTGTGGGGGTAGGCTACAGTTGCTTGAAAGATAGATGATAGATAGATGGTAGATAGATGGTAGACAGATAGATAAACATTTGACCCCTCCCCTTGTAATTACCACACAACCTGCTACTTATACAGTGGTACCTCAATTTATGAACTTAATCCATTCTGGAAGTCTGTTCTTAAACCAAATCCATTCTTAAACCGAGGTGCACTTTCCTTAATGAGGCCTCCTGCCACCAGTGCCCTTCCACCATTCGGCTTCCGTTCGTAAACCAAGGTAAAGTTCGCAAACCGGGACACCTACTTCCGGTTTTGCGGAGTTCATATACCAAATAATTCGTTAATGGGGTTGTTCTTCAACTGAAGTACAGTACCACTATATGGGCTAGCTTTTCAACTGTGTAGCTGCAGAGGGGTGGCCTGTTGTTATACGAAGACTGAATGAGCCGCATTTTAGTTTACAACTGTGTTTGGCCGGTGGGTTTGCAAAGCCGCTGAGTGGCTTTCAGGCTGATCATATGATATCAATTAACAACACGTATTCTGAGCCAAAGCTCCTTAACCTCATTACATGTATCATCCCGTGCGGAATTTCTCCACAGAGTCTTGTAATGCCAGCTCCTGGTAGTACGGAGGCTAAAAACAATGGAAGATTAGCAAAGATCCCTGCTCAGTTACCAGTAGCTGCAAAGAGCTTGGCTACTTATTCCCCTTTTTACTCTGCATTTCAAGTATTAATCCCCTCATAGTTGTTTATACTTTTTTTACTGTTACTGAACGGGAGGCAAAGCATTTTACCTACCAAGAAGTTAGTAATAATTAAGGTTGCTGGGGCCGTTTTATTTTAAGCCTGCCATTATAAATATGCATAAACCATGCACTTCTGAAAATCCAACCATTCAGATATGTGGGAGCATCAAGTTCACAGTCTTCCTTGGCCATAAGGAATGACAGTGTCATTTCTATACATAGAACATCCACTAATAAATAACTGTCAGCCGTCCCTTATTTGGCGGGAAAGTCCCTTATCCAAGCGCCGTAGAATCATAGAATAGAATCATAGAATCATAGAGTTGGAAGAGACCACAAGGGCCATCGAGTCCAACCCCCTGCCAAGCAGGAAACACCATCAGAGCACTCCTGACATATGGCTGTCAAGCCTCTGCTTAAAGACCTCCAAAGAAGGAGACTCCACCACACTCCTTGGCAGCAAATTCCACTGTCAAACAGCTATTACTGTCAGGAAGTTCTTCCTAATGTTTAGGTGGAATCTTCTTTCTTGTCGTTTGGATCCATTGCTCCGTGTCCGCTTCTCTGGAGCAGCAGAAAACAACCTTTCTCCCTCCTCTATGTGACATCCTTTTATATATTTGAACATGGCTATCATATCACCCCTTAACCTCCTCTTCTCCAGGCTAAACATGCCCAGCTCCCTTAGCTGTTCCTCATAAGGCATCATTTCCAGGCCTTTGACCATTTTGGTTGCCCTCCTCTGGACATGTTCCAGTTTGTCAGTGTCCTTCTTGAACTGTAGTGCCCAGAACTGAACACAGTACTTCAGGTGAGGTCTGACCAGAGCAGAATACAGTGGCACTATTACTTCCCTTGAACAACAGCCGTGTCCTGCTGCTGTCCCTTATTGATGATGTCCCTTAAATTTCCCGGGTTTCAAAGGAAGCAGCTCCTCTCCCTCCCTCCCTGCCGCCCAGGAAGGAGGGAGGCTCCAACTGTGTTGCTTGGCTGCGTTGCTCACCCAATAAGGAATCTAAGAACAACTGGGGGGTGGAGCTTGCACGCCTTGTGCCAATCAAATAGGCCGCGTTGCCTGGGGACTCACCATTGCTCAGCGCTTCCCAGCGGAGAGGTCACAGTGGTTTCCCTTGCTGCATCCCCTTTGCCGGGTTGCTGTGCTGTGGGAACCACCGCTTGAGGCTTCGTTTGGCTGCTGGCTGGGCTTTCTGCCTTTGGCTCAGAGGGGCTCAGAAGTTGAACATATCTGTGCTTGGAAAATCCCTTATTTTGGCTGCTGATCCCTTATTTTCAAATCTGTAACTTGACAGCTATGCACTAATATAACATCCACTGAGATCAACGAGTGTGCAGGATTGTAGCCTAAGCTGTGCAGCATGGACATCACTTCTCCCAGCAAATGCACTGAGTGCATTTTCTTCTTCTTTGCAAAGCACTGCCAGACCAGCAGGAAGTTACAGGTTGGGCACTAACTGGAAAGAGGGCAGTGTGACTGCTCCAAAACATTTGCAGCTGCAAACAATATTGAATTAGAGGTTTTGGGCAAAGTGCCATCACTCAGTAGTGTTGCACTCCAACCCCAATATCCAAGTGGTGCAAGATTCCAGACACTTGCCCAGAGTTTTCGTTTCCTTTTTTGAATGAGGGACAGCACAGGCTGTGGTGTCTTTAGGATATATGGCTTATCTACACATATATACGGGACGCGGGTGGTGCTGTGGGTTAAACCACAGAGCCTAGGACTTGCCAATCAGAAGGTCGGCGGTTCGAATCCCCGCGACAGGGTGAGCTCCCATTGCTCAGTCCCTGCTCCTGTCAACCTAGCAGTTCAAAAGCACGTCAAAGTGCAAGTAGATAAATAGGTACCACTCCGGCGGGAAGGTAAACGGCGTTTCCGTGCGCTGCTCTGGTTTGCTAGAAGCGGCTTAGTCATGCTGGGCACATGACCCGGAAGCTGTACGCTGGCTCCCTTGGCCAATAAAGCGAGATGAGCGCCGCAACCCCAGAGTTGGTCACGACTGGACCTAATGGTCAGGGGTCCCTTTACCTTTACCTTTACATATATATACAACCTGAGCCTAGGATGGAGGGGTTCACAGCATTAACACTCCAAATGGGTCTTGTTTCTCCCATCACTGCTGACTTGGATTCTAATTGCAGAGCTGAATGTCATTCTCACTTGATCAACACCTGGACTCCCAATTGCTTACCTTTTCCTCTAATTCCTGGCTTTTCCAGCAGGCAATTCTCTTCCCGATACTAGGTCCTCCAAAAGAGGAAGCAAAAAATCTGAACCCCCCCCCCCCCAGTTTTGCTGTGAAATGGATTGCTCACCTTTGCACCCATATAACTGCCTTTTTGTCATGGCTCCCATCTGCTTTCTCCACACTCTGTTACTCCATTTTTATGGTAACTCGTTTAAAATGAAGACAAGTTGTATTAATAACGTATATCAATCCGGAAGACTTAATCTTTCACTCTTTTTTCCCCTCTTTTTTTTTTTTTTACAAGTCTGCCTTATTCAGACATAAGCTGATAAGATTACAAGTGCTAAAACAATCTGTGAAATGATGCATGGACTTTTAAGCAAATTAATAAGCGCCTTGGAGCAATGATATATATAATCAGTGAAGCACCTGAATCTTTCACAGTAGATAGAGCCTCAAAGCGCCTTTTTTATCTGTTTAATTATAGTGAAAGGGATAAATTGTTGGCTTTGCTGGGAGGAAAGAGCCAACTTAAAACATGCAGTCTGGGGAATTTCTTTTAGAGAATACACTTCCTGCACTCTTAAATATTAAAGTTTGATGCTTTAATATTTAACCAATGGACAGTCCACTGAGACACCTATTTCATTTCCACTGGGGTCTCGAGACAAGCTTCAGCTAGTTTTAATAGACATCACACATTTTTTTAAAAATAGGCACCGTTAAGTCACCGTTCAGCTAAGAGCCATGGGGTACAATAAGCTGTGTGGGTCAAAAGCACAGGTCCTAGAGGAACCGCTGAAGTAGAACTGTGTCTTTGTTATTAATCCAGAAATTGCATTTTTGAACATATATTGCTGACTGTATAAGTCTCCTCTTTTTTTCTCTCTCCCCTCGTGGTAATTTCCTCTCACAAACAAGACTTGCCCTTTTTATTTTTATTTTGTTTCCCCACAAAGCCACCCTTTAAGCTCGTTTCCAGCTGGCATTTTATAGAAATCCGAATGGCTGTGGTCAGGCTGGCTCTGTGTGTTCGTGCCACTGCTCATATTAGACACCTCTAATAATGCTCCTCAACTGGATGCGACTTGGACCTGACCCTCTTTACGAATGCAAGGTAACTTCACTAGGGCCTTTTGAAGACAGACTGTCGGGTCAAACTGAGGCAGTTTAGGTGTGATGCTTGTGACTGACTGTCATCCAGACGGGAATGTAAGCTCCCTATCTCCCACTCCCTCCAGGACCTTGCTACCTGAAGGAGCAAGCAGCTATCCTATTTTTAAAAGACATCTGAAGGCAGCCCTGTTTAGGGAAGTTTTTAACATTTAATGCTGTATTGTTTTTAACACTCGATTGGGAGCCGCCCAGAGTGGCTGGGGAAACTCAGCCAGATGGGTGGTGTATAAATAATAAATTATTATTATTATTATTATTATTATTATTATTATTATTGACTTGCACTACTAGGGCATGGGTAGCAATGTTCTTTTCTACATTTCTAGGCAGAACCGTAGGACGCAATGCAGAGAATGGTGGTAGACAATGCACAACGGCATTTCTTATCACTACAGCTGGAAAACGGTTGCTTCCAAAACTTCTTCTCAAAATCCTCCGCACACAAATTTCGAAATGTAAAACAGTCTCCAAATATTGTCTATTTGCAAAATATTTGGGATCTAATTTGACATTCTGCTTGCTGGTATTTAGTATCTAACTTGACACATGGCATCATCTGGCTTCATTACTGACAATCGATATTTGAGAGTATTCAAAAGTAGGCATGGAATAGCAGTTAGCATTTGATGGCTGACATGCAATAGTCTGTAGTATTAAACAGTACAGTGGTACCTCGGGTTAAGTACTTAATTCGTTCCGGAGGTCCGTTCTTAACCTGAAACTGTTCTTAACCTGAAGCACCACTTTAGCTAATGGGGCCTCCTGCTGCCGCCACGCCACCGGAGCTCAATTTCTGTTCTCATCCTGAAGCAAAGTTCTTAACCTTCTGCGTTAGTGGAGTCTGTAACCTGAAGCGTATGTAACCTGAAGCATATGTAACCCGAGGTACCACTGAATTTTGAAGTTGGCATAAAATGATACCTAATATTCCAGCATGAATTTTAGTTTAGTGCATTTATATTGCCTTTCTAGAATGCTTTTTATATGTTTTTAAAAAATGGTGCCATTTTTGAAATTGCTAGTCATTTCTTTTTTCTTTTTCATATAGCTGGGAAGGACCTCCACTATCAAGCAATGAAAGCTTGCACTGCAGTGCTAGCAGGCTTAGTATGTGAGCATGCTGGAGATTTAGGGTATCTTGGTAATATTTGCATTCTTTACATCTATATAAGCAGAGGCATGCAAACTCCTATAAGCAGACTGCAGAGTCTCAAAGACCCTCTCCGAAGGCTGCACCTCTAGTTCCAGCTAATTCCAGCTGTGAACTCTTAGGACCAAACTAGATTTCATTTACCGTATTTTTCACTCTATAAGATTCACTAGACCATAAGACTGGAGGAGGAAAACAAGAAAAAACAAGAAAACAAGAAAAAAATACAGTGGTACCTCAGGTTAAGTACTTAATTCGTTCTGGAGGTCCGTTCTTAACCTGAAACTGTTCTTAACCTGAAACACCACTTTAGCTAATGGGGCCTCCTGCTGCTGCCGCACCGCCAGAGCCCAATTTCTGTTCTTATCCTGAAACAAAGTTCTTAACCTGAAGCACTATTTCTGGGTTAGCGGCGTCTGTAACCTGAAGTGTATGTAACCTGAAGCGTATGTAACCCGAGGTACCACTGTATTCTGAATCCCAGAAGCCAGAACAGCAAGAGGGATCGCTGCACAGCAAAAGCAGTGATCCCTCTTGCTGTTCTGGCTTCTGGGATAGCTGCACAGCCTATATTCACTCCGTAAGACGCACACACATTTCCCCTTACTTTTTAGGAGGGAAAAAGTGCGTCTTATAGAGCAAAAAATACAGTAATACTTAGTGGGCAATTAATACCTTCTTTCCCCCAAAACAATTACATTTGCAGGGGAGCATGGTTCTGCAGGCGAATTGCCCACACAGAGCTAGGAGAAGTTAATAGTCTTTTGTCAGATCCCCAACCGCTCGTCCATGGTGACAAGGTGGTCAAAAGCTTGCAACAATATGTTTTTTTTTTTCTACAGCACTTTATGTATTTCTAATAGAAAAGCCATTTAGAAACATTATAAATAAATAATATCAAAATAAATGGTTGGACCACAAAGAGTAGTTTGCACTCCCTCCGCTAAATGGGCCTCATCTATCTCACAGGGGCTTTGAAAGCTGGTCTACTTGCCTTTGTTCTTGTCAGTTTCACCTTCCTTGGGATTTGCTGAACAATCTCCTGGGCAGGCACCTCCGCAAGTCCTGAGTTTACAAGATCTAAGCAGGCCTGTGAAGCCGTTGCTCTCCTCCTAGCTACCGTATTTTTTGCACCATAACACTCGCTTTTTTCCTCCTAGAAAGTAAGGGGAAATGTCTGTGTGTGTTGCGGAGCGAATGCCTACGGATGGCGGGAGGATCTGCTGCAGTCGTGAGCAGAGGATCCATGGTTCCCCTTCCTTTCCTCCTCCGTGGCTTGCTTTGAAACAGCAAAGCGGGAGAAGAGCCGCTGAGTGGGGAGGAGAGAGGGACAGAGAGCCTACTTGCTTTAAAGGAGCAAAGCGGGAGAGAAGAGGAGCCTTCTCCTCTTATACCCCTCTTCTGCATTATTAACAGCATCCTTCTCCACCCACCCCATGCGTGTTCCTTGTCCCTTGAGTGCTTTTCCTTCCCTCCCCAATTAAAACGTGGTTACAAAGCACGGATCTACATGGATCCTCAGGATTTTTGCACTGGGTCACCCCAAATTCACCATCAGATCACATAGCATGTCCATGGCTACAGCTTGCACCCAAAAAATAAGGCACCCACTGTTGCCTGGGGCCGCAGTGGTGCAAAAATGTGGTTACAAAGCACGGATCTACATGGATCCTCAGGATTTTTGCATTGGGCTACCCCAAACTCACCGTCAGATCACACGTCTGTGGCCACAGCATGAACCACAAAAATCATACATCCGCTGTTTCGTTTAGAATATTTTTTTCTTGTTTTCCTCCTCTAAAAACTATGTGTGTGTTATGGTCGGGTGCATGTTATAGAGCGAAAAATACGGTAATTAAAATAAACCTTAGGAAATCTAAGCCCATGTTCCGAAGCAGAGCCTATTGTCAGGCCTCAGCTTCTCTACAAGTTTATTTTTGCTTGGGTCTAACTGGTTCGTCTCTAAGCAGATTTTGCAAAACCTTGACACATTTTCAAATTCTAAACTTGAGCTGCCAGATGGGATGCCCTTTACCAACAAGCCAAGTGGAAGATGTCAGTACAGTGGTGCCCCGCAAGACGAATGCCTGGCAAAACGAAAAACTCGCTAGACGAAAGAGTTTTCCGTTTTTGAGGTGCTTCGCAAGACGAATTTCCCTATGGGCTTGCTTCGCAAGACGAAAACGTCTTGAGAGTTCTTGCAAGTTTTTTCCCTCCCCCCCCCCCCTTTTTCTAAGCCGCTAATAGCCGCTAAGCCTCTAAGAGCGCTAAGCCGCTAAGCCGCTTATGGCCGTGCTTCGCAAGACGAAAAAACCGCTAGACGAAGAGACTCGCGGAACGAATTATTTTCGTCTTGCGAGGCACCACTGTATCAGAACTTTACAAACCAAACATAATGATCTGAAGCAAGCTATTGTTCAGTTTTACAACATAGCAGCATATGCATGTGTCCTTTTAGTAATATGATTGGAATGGAGGCCAATGTTAAATTGTTTTGTCACTTTTTTTGGCTTTTCTTGTATTATAGGTTAAACCACATAAGAAAGGGAAGAACAGTAGGACCAAAAAGGACAAAGAAACCAAGAAAAGGTCATCATCATCATCTTCAAACGGGAGCCGAATGAATAATGTATTGATGTGAAAACAAATGTCCAGCGTTTTTCCATAATTATATCTTCTATAGGAGCAACATATTAAACCACAGAGCCTAGGACTTGCCGATCAGAAGGTCGGCGGTTCAAATCCCCGTGATGGGGTGAGCTCCCATTGCTCGGTCCCTGCTCCTGCCAACCTAGCAGTTCGAAAGCACGTCAAAGTGCAAGTAGATAAATAGGTACCACTCCGGCGGGAAGGTAAACAGCGTTTCCATGCGCTGCTCTGGTTCGCCAGAAGCGGCTTAGTCATGCTGGCCACATGACCCGGAAGCTGTACACTGGCTCCCTCACCCAATAAAGCGAGATGAGCGCCACAACCCCAGAGTCGGTCACGACTGGACCTAATGGTCAGGGGTCCCTTTACCTTTTTATGGCGGAGGTTAGAGGAATCAGTTGTCATTGACAGTATTAAATACACTTGATCAAATGTGTAGGTGTAGGCTAGACAGACTTTGATTCTATTGTCGTCCTGTTTCATCAAAGTAAGGACCCAGTTTTATTTGACCTCAGTGAGTCTACCAAATATTAATCAAAATGTCATAAAAATTTTGCCAACTCTATTACATACCTGGAATATAATTTTGTTTTCAAATGTTAGGCATGTGAGACAAACATTCCACATTGAAATATTACCTCTTTCTTTAGTTTTGCTACCAACCAACCCTCAGGCTGTGTCCGTGCCAGGGTTTTAATACATATGTAAGTTACAGAGATAGTTTGTTTTTTCCCCATGTGTGTTTTTGTTCACTCTCATATACAAAGGAGCACTTTAAAACTTATCACTCCCAAATCTATCTTGATGTTTCCCATCCGTACTAGTGGGAAGTTCTTGATGGGATATATTTGTTGTGTGTGCTCTTGTCCTCCCTCCTCAATTTCTGCTTCCCCGCCCTCCAGAATATCCATAAACCTGAGCATAAGTAACTTTGAATCCACAAGGCCATCATGTGGATGAATGAGCCCACAGAATGTGGCAACCCACTAAAAAAAATCTAGTTGTGCAAAATTCCTTTCTGCTCTCCCAGCTATCCTGCAGAGAAGAATTACCACTTGATTCTGTTTCAGCTGAAAATTCAAGGTGAATCTGAAGGTTTCCACTTGGCTGTAAAATCCAAAGAATTTCAAGGGAAGCAAAAATTGTTTCAAAAATAACATCAATGACATTTCAGGGTAGTGGGATTATGGTGTATAGAGGCATATAACGTTGAAATACCAATGATGACAATAGAAACAGTGGCATCATCTTGAAATAGTAATAGTACAGAGGTACCTCAGGTTAAGTACTTAATCCGTTCCGGAGGCCCGTACTTAACCTGAAACTGTTCTTAACCTGAAGCACCACTTTAGCTCATGGGGCCTCCTGCTGCTGCCGTGCTGCCGGAGCACGATTTCTGTTCTCATCCTGAAGCAAAGTTCTTAACCTGAAGCACTATTTCTGGGTTAGCGGAGTCTGTATGTAACCTGAAGCGTATGTAACCCGAGGTACCACTGTATCTTGTAATGCAGCCTGAACTATAGATGACTAACTGGTCAGACACCAGGTGGCAATATTAATTGGGTTATCACATAATTGCAAGAAGAAACCCTGCCAGTTGTGTCAAGACCTGTTCAAGGAACATGGACTCTGTCCAGAGCTGCCAGGGCTATATTTGAAAACCTCCAGGTCTGTGCTTTGTTGCTTGATGTCAGAATTGGCTGCAGATTTGTGGGGTCCACCTTCCTTTATGCTGTTGGGATCTACCATGCCAGCACCAGCCACCCATGTTGGCAGGCAGCCTCTTTTTTCCTCCTCTCTGCTTTATTCCTATGAGAAATGTGGGCCTCCTCCTTCGATGAATGCCAGGTGATTGCCATTGTAATTCCCCATGGTGTCCATAGCTGTCAACCGTCCCTTATTTGGTGGGAAACTCCCTTATCCCAGCGTTGTGTCCCGCTGCTGTCCCTTACTGATGATGTCCCTTAAATTTCCCGGGTTTCAAAGGAAGCAGCTCCTCTCCCTCCCTCCCTGCTGGCCAGGGAGGAGGGAGGCTCCAACTGTGTTGCTTGGTTGCCCAGCCCGTCCTCTCACCAGCCTTGGCCCCCGGGAGCCCCTCCCTGCCGGGACTGGCAGGAGCCTCGGGCCCTTCCACCACCATCTTCCTCGCGGCCACCAAACTGAGCGTCTGTGCCTGGAGCCTCCCCTCTGCCCGTCGCCACCGCTCCCGCTAGGCCATACTGCGGCTGCACCGCCAAAGGACCCAGATGAGATAGATGGGCAGCCTGGCGCAGCCTATGAGTTGCTGAGGAGCCTTGAGAGGAGAGTGAGGGCAACCATAGAGAAAGCAGTTCAGAGAGAGGAGGCAGGTGTTCCAAGGGCTAACCATAGAGGGGGAAAGCGAAAAGTGGTTGCTGCTTGTAGTTATTTAATTGCAGTGTTTCATCAGCTGGTGTCTTGAGCAACAACCTCTGGAAACGAAGAGCTAAAAACCTGCGCTGCTCTCCAAAATTATCTGGTCCCTTTTAACTTCGTATTTCAGCTGGTTGACTATAATCCCTTATTTTGGCTGCTGATCCCTTATTTCCGAGGCTGCTGGTCCCTTATTTTCAAATCTGTAAGTTGACAGCTATGATGGTGTCACTCCAGGGCATTGTGGGTAATTACAATGGCAGCCACCTGGAAAGGTGGCTCAGGCCACAGCTACATTAGGCCTCAACTGCTGCATGAAGATTGCACCTACTGAAACACGCCTGTCCATTGTGGTGACACATTCATGGCAGTGGGCGGAAAGGCACTCAAGGCTATGATTTGCCCGGACACTGAGGTCCAGCTCCGAGGGCCTTCAGGCAGTTCCCTCACTGCGGGAGGCCAAGTTACAGGGAACCAAGCAGAGGGCCTTCTCGGTAGTGGCGCCCGCCCTGTGGAACGCCCTCCCATCAGATGTCAAAGCGATAAACATCTACCTGACATTCAGAAGACATCTGAAGGCAGCCCTGTTTAGGGAAGTTTTTAATATGTGACATTTTAGTGTATCTTTCATCTTTGTTGGAAGCTGCCCAGAGTGGCTGGGGAAACCCAGCCAGATGGGCGGGGTACAAATAAATTATTATTATTATTATTATTATTATTATTATTATTATTATTATTATTATATCCAGGGTTCCAAGAGGCGCCATCCATCTAAATCATCTTTGCTTTCCCTCTGACCTGGTAGGGCTATAACAGCTTAGCCTTTACAGAGGCAAAAGTATTACCCTGAAGTATTTAAGGCTTAAGAGACACCACCACAGCACATTTCTCAATGAACTTTAATAATAACCTCGACTTGGCACCTCAGCGGCCATCGCTTCCTTTGGGGCTAGTATGGGCGGACTGTTACATTAACCAAACATGGCCTACCTATAGCTAATTGTCTTGCTTTGTGACAATGCCATCCAATTAGGGAAATGCCTCTTGCCACTGAGAAGCCATTTGTCTCTGTTGCTGCGCCCCTTACCTCTGCTCTCTGAGCAGTTGAAGCATTCAGTCTGAGACATTCTGAGAGCGCTCTGTGTGTGATACACTGAAAACCCAACCTTCATGCATCACTACCCCCTGGGTGTTACATGCCTCACCGCCTCACACAAAAGGCCCATTTTCAGTGTGACCATGCATACGTGATTCCCTCTAAAATATGTACAGCCAGGAGATATGCCTTGTGTTTCTTGGCAAAACCTCCTGGCCTTGCTTTAAGTTAAGGTCACAACAGCTGATTCAAGAGCCAGCATATCAATCAATTTAAAATATCTTCTCCAGGGAACCCATTTTACAAAAATAGAGCATTCTATATTCATATCTTTGTTTCAGATTCTTCTACTCATTACTTATCATCTGTTTTACAGCCTGGACCAGTGGCTATCAAACTTTCGGCCATCAGGAAACGTTCCCCACATTGATTTGTCCTCTGAGGAGGCCATAACGCCACTGTTTATCCAGGCCAATGGGCAAATCTGGTGGGTCTAGATGTGGCCTTGTACAAACTAATGGAACGGGAGAAGATTAGTAATTACATTCAAGCCGTTTTTCAGTGAAGGGTCATCCATCAGGAAAGCTTGTTCTTATTGGACAACACCAGATAAGCTTTATTGGAGAACACCTGAGAGCCAGTGTGGTGTAGTGGTTAAGAGTGGTAGACTCGTAATCTGGTGAACCGGGTTCGCGTCTCCGCTCCTCCACATGCAGCTGCTGGGTGACCTTGGGCCAGTCACACTTCTCTGAAGTCTCTCAGCCCCACTCACCTCACAGAGTGTTTGTTGTGGGGGAGGAAGGGAAAGGAGAATGTTAGCCGCTTTGAGACTCCTTAGGGTAGTGATAAAGCGGGATATCAAATCCAAACTCTTCTTCTTCTTTAAAATTGCTGTGAAACTCATAGGGCGCAATTCAACCAAAGGGATGAGTATCCAACTCAACTCACACCAAAATCAATGGGATTTACATCAGCCGTGACTAAGTCCCACTCCATCATTATTGATGACTAAGCCAAAGGTTACCAAGTCGCTTTCCATGGTAGAGGGATGGATACAGTCACAGACTCTTCTCCTCATTTCAACCATTGCCCAACTTCAATCAAGGCTACAACAGAAAGGTCTTAGAGGCCGTTAAGAAAGAACCGATTGCCAGCAACCAGAGACAGGACTGTTTTCATGGTAGGCCTATATCTCTGGAATTGCCTCCCCAAATATCTCCCTCAAGCCCCTTCTCTGGCTGTTCCAAACAGCCCACAAAGATTCATTTGGCGCCTTTAATCTTCTCTTGAATGACTTTATGTTGACGCATTCTTGTTTTTAACCACTTGGTTTTATACTGTGTTGTTAAATGAATGAATGAATTTATTTGTTGTTACGACCATCACAGTCATTTCAACCACCACTAAAAAAGAGATATACATACTATACAAAATTTACATAGATACACCAATACAAGGCAGCATCACCATACACACACACAAACACACACCGAAGTAATTTTCTATAATTCACTGCATATAATTGTGTTTCTATATTATGTTATATTTTTAATTATTTAGTTCCGTACTTCCTTATGAAAACTTGATCCTGAAAGGTGTGGCAGGTATGTCTAAACCAAGTGTGGGGAGAACCTCAGGCCCTGAGCCAAAAGCTGCTCACATGGCCTCTCTGTCTGGCCCTGGGGTTCTCTGCAAGCCGCACCCCTCACAGATGCTGACCTGCACTCTCCTTGTGCTGTTGAGTTGCAAGAACTCTGCTAATGCTTCTGGCTTGCCTGAATGGAGAGACGTGGGGCATGCATGTGCCAAAACCTCCGAACTGGTGTGGTTGGGAATGTAGTCTATTGAACAAAGATGAGGTGTCACATCCATTGTTCCACCCACTTGTTCCATCTTACCCTTCCTACTGCTGGTATGTGGTCCCCAGAAGTTTGCCCATGACTGAATGTGGCCTTCAAGCAGTACATTTTTTCTCTAAAAAATGTTTAGGGGTACTCTCATTTTGATTCAAGAAAACCACCATTTTATAGTTCAAATTGGGAAAAACAAATACAGTAAATGGACAAAAGTACCAAGAACATGCATTACCTCATATTACACAGTTGACAGCTCACAATAACTTCCACATTGGCATGAGGTTATGTGCACTAACATCTTCACGATTCCTCTGCTTGCTGTTGGTGTCCGTCGCCAGATGTTGTCCTTTCAAAAACCATGAACTTACCGTACATACATTGAAGGCTTAAACAAACTCAAATGAGGGCCTACCAATTTTATAAACATTAAGTTGGCTACAGTGTTTAAATGCAACAGAGCTCTTATAGGAGTCAGTATTAAATTCACCTGAGAGAAACCACGTTCACACTCCCTTGTTGAAATTGGGATGTTCTTGATTGTGTTTAAAAGAGGCATAAGAGATGATGGAATCTTATTTTCTGAAAAGTATGGTGGTACCTCGGGTTATATATGCTTCAGGTTACATACACTTCAAGTTACAGACTCTGCTAACCCAGAAATAGTGCTTCGGGTTAAGAACTTTGCTTCAGAATGAGAACAGAAATTGCGCTCCGGCGGCATGGCAGCAGCGGGAGGCCCCGTTAGCTAAAGTGGTGCTTCAGGTTAAGAACAGGTTAAGAACGGACCTCCGGAACGAATTAAGTACTTAACCCGAGGTACCACTGTACTCAGAAAAGTAGTTTTAGTTTCTTCTCCTGTTAGATTCACAAAATGTTTAGGGGTATGAGTACCCCTGCGTACCCCCAGAAAAAAGCACTGGTCTAAAAACCTCTGGTCTAAACTAGCAACAACACAGGTCTCCCCACCCTTACAAGCTGTTTTCTTCAGTGGAAATGGGCTCCCCTCACCGCCCCGCAAGATGCTATTATCCAAAGGAGGAATGTGGGATTTTCAGTCAAAATGGCAAAGGCATGGTTTCCACACAGGCACATGAGGGGCTGACACTCATAGGGTTCCTGCATCAATAGAGAAGGGACTGTATGAAGTCACTTCCTTAATGCTTTGGAGGGAATTTCTAACAAAGGAGATAATTCTATGTACTTCCTTCCTTCCTGAGCTCTGTCTCTTTTTCTTTCAATTCAGTGATGTGAGCAAACTCCATCCCTGGGCACTCCTCAGATCCCAGACACCATTCTGGAAACCAATTTTTTTATTTTGTAACTAAGAAGTATTTTTACCTGCATACTAGTTTGATGTATTTTCTGGCTGCACTGAAATGTAAGCAAACTATTATTATTATTATTATTATTATTATTATTATTATTATTACTACTACTACTACTACTACTACTACTACTACATGTCATTCAATCTTAGCTACAGGGACAAAGAGGGGAAGACCACAAATAAACAGGGATGAAAAGGTGTAATTGCCTAATTCCTAGCAGCAAAAGTGTTTTTACTCTGCTAAAAGAGCTTCACAGCCTCTCATACTTCTCTCACACACATAGGATGGGAGTTTTCATTTTAATTTGCAGGTTGAATCCTCAACCCACCTCCATCAAGGAAAACATATAGACATTTTGTGAATCTGCATTAGGGGGCAAGCATTAAATCCCACCAATCCAAAACTCTAGTCTCCGTGGTGACTTTTTGGGTAAGACATCAGACGGTCTAGTCATGTGAAGTTTGACCCTTGGCCACAGATATTTCTTGATAGATTGTGCCATTACTGTTCAAGTTGGGGAAACTTAAGTTAGTGCAGCAACAAGAAATGTTTGAGACGATGAGCCTTGCGATGGAAAAAATGACAGGGGTGGTAATTGGTAATAGAAAACTCATCACAGTTAAAATTCATGATTAGAGACTGTCAAGAAACAAGAACAAAGGCCTATAATTATCAGGCAAAGGCCCCAGGCACCACCCAGGTGTTAGGAAGGTATGTCAGCTGGGCATGCAAAGGCTATTCTTCTATGGAAAATTCTTCTCAGCTTCATAGCTAGAAAGCAAGTCCATTTTACTCTGAGCTTCCCAAAGTGAACGTTTGTTAATATAATTTGCCTTCTTAGGGTGTCTTAACAAAGCTTAAATCAGATTTGTGTTAAATTTGCTCTGAACACTAATAAACATTGGGTGCTGTGTTTATTCCATTTCTCTTTTGAAATTTGTCCTGCATTTAAAGCATTCATGCATGCCACGCGCAAAAAAACAAGGGAAGATCAAATGCACTTTTTAGTGAACACGCCCTAAAGCTCCAGCTCAAACAGTGCAATGTTTTTAGAAAATACACACACACATACAAACCCCTCAGAGTTTTATATACGGAATCTGACAGTGTTGTTCACAGGATCCATTTAGAAGTCTTACTGATGATTATATGTGCCAGTTGCAAGAATTCAGGTTACCAACCATTCTGTTTCAAGCAACAAAGATCTATTTTATGCCATGGGTGCATCACTCATTATTATTATTATTATTATTATTATTATTATTATTATTATTATCATTACTACTGCTACTATTTTATTTATACCCCATCCATCTGGCTAGGTTGCTCCTATTGAGTGAAATACAGTGTGTGGCTATAGAACATTTGCTTCCACACTTGCCGTTTTCTCTGGAACCTCCGGAACGAATTAAGTACTTGACCCAAGGTACCACTGTATATCCCCCACACACAATCAATCAATCTGTAGCTGAACTGGGTTCCACACAGTCACAAAAACAAAAAAGCCACAAAAATGCAAAATAAACAGGGAAAACAGACAGACCTCAGCGTGACACTCAAAATGGAAGCATAACACTCAATTCGGAAGCATATCAAGGAACTTCTGAAAAAAGTTTGCAAACCAGAACACTTCTGGGTTTGCAGTGTTCGGGTTCCAAGTTGTTCGACTACTAAGCCATTTGAGAACCAAGGTACCACTGTGTTTTAAATTTACCAAAATTTCAATTTTCACTTTTAAAAAATCCCTCACAAATTGAGTACTTTAGTCCTGTAGGCATCCCCTGAGCTGTCAAATACTACAGCGCCATTGCATGTCATTTGTCTAAAGCTCCCACACTCAAGTCACCTATAAGATACTGTTGAATACTGAACACCATTCCATCCCGATTATCAAAATCCGACTAATGCCAAATAGTAGCACATGTCAACTATCAAATAGAGTCTGATTAAAAAAAAACGTCACTGCATGTTAGCCATCAACTAAACCAAGAGATATTTCCAACTTCTAATTGCTATTGCATGCCAACTATTACACTCTGTCAAATATCAGCTGTTGAACATCAAATATTTTAGTTTAAATAACATTGACTCATGTGCAGATAATCTAAACATTTGGCAAGTACTCAGAGAATATCTGAAGAATACACACCATCAAGATTTTCGGAGGGGAAAAGTGGGGAGCAATTTGTTTTATCTGTTGCTTAGTTGGAAGGCCTGGCCGGTCCCCCAAGTGCTGGTTCTGAGGTTTGTTCTTGTTCTTCCACTCTTTCTGAACGAGTCCTCTCTCCATCTTAAATTTCCTTGGGGGTCATAAAACAAATTTTATCTGCTCCATCGGGCAACACTACTCAACATCCCACAGCAATGTTGTGCAGCTAAGTACATGTCAAGAACATCCTGTTAACCCTTTGGGGTGTAATGAATAATGTGCAAGAAGATCGATGCCTTCATTTTGAGAAGGGCAAATGAATGTAAAGAGAGCTCAGGTAGCTCTCAAGACACCATCATATCAACCTGGTAGAGAGTCAGAAAGGATGGTGGGAAATCAGATGCTAAATGACAACTCAAATATGCTTCTGTATTCTTGGAACGTCTGGGTGGCTCTAAGTTATGGGGACAAAATTCATGTTTCCCACCAAATGCCTGTTACACCTAAAGAAATGTATAATGTTTGCTCTGTGTGAGAGAGTTAGAGAACCAGCCCTGGTACGCAAGAAGGTGAAGTGGCTTGCTTCTAGAGTAGGACAGGGTGAATCTAAGTGTAATTATGCTCCCTTCCATATTCACCAGGACGCATGTCTTCCAGGACATGCTCCTGGGCAAGTCTTCTTCTTCTTCTTCTCCCATCAGATGTCAAAGAGATAAACAACTACCTGACATTCAGAAGACATATTAAGGGAAGTTTTTAATGTGTGACATCTTACTGTATTTTTGGTCTCTGTGGAAGCTGCCCAGAGTGGCTAGGGAAAGCCACCAGATGGGCGGGGTACAAATAATATCTTCTTCTTCTTCTTCTTCTTCTTCTTCTTCTTCTTCTTCTTCTTCTTCTTCTTCTTCTTCTTCTTCTTCTTCCACAGTGGGGACATTGGTTTCTGGACAGGAGTTGATCACGGTGTGGATTTGCCAAGCGTGCCTTCCTCTTAGCACGTTTCTCCCTTTTCTCCCTTGCGTCCTGAGTTTGAGTGTCTTCAAAGCCCATGCCACCTTTGGTAAAGGCTTTTCTCCAACTGGAGCGCTCGCAGGCCAGTGTTTCCCAGTTGTCAGTGTTTATACTACATTTTTTTAGATTTGCCTTGAGACAGTCTTTAAACCTCTTTTGTTGACCATCGACATTACGCTTTCCATTTTTAAGTTCGGAATAGAGTAGTTGGCTTTGGAAGACGATCATCAGGCATCCGCAGAACATGACCAGTCCAACAAAGTTGATGTTGAAGAATCATTGTTTCAACACTGGTGTTGTAACCGTAATCAAACTAGTGATGTAACCTGTGCCTCGCTCTCACCCTGTAAAAAGGGCTTTTTTCAGGGCAAGAACACCGCATGAGAGAGCGCAAGATCGCAGGACCCAAAACGGCCACCAAGATCTTGCACGAATTAACAGGATGTCCTGGGGGTTTTTTCCAGGCCGTTTGGAAGGTATGATTTGCATTTTTAAAAAAATAATAAACTCAAAATAGTATCTCAGGGCAGGTCACAGTCAAACCAAAATAATATAAAAACAAACAGTAGAAATAAATCACTGATGGAACTACAAAAAAGGCCTCCACAACAGATACATTCACTTGAATCAGAAAACTCCGGACTCAAGAGTCATCCCTGATCCCGTTACTTAAGAGATTTAACTCCTAGAAGCCCAGGAGAGAGAGTTGAAATATGGAGAATTCCAGCTCATGCATGCTTTAAAAGGGGGGGGGGTCTTTTGAAACATCTCACCAGAAAGCATTGAGAACAGGAACAGGAAAACAGGGAGACTCGTCTGAATAATATAGCCAAATTATTTGATTAAGCACCTCCTTTTGGTTTGCTTTGGGTGTTTTTCAAAAATGGCATCATTTCAGGAAAAAAATAGAAATGAGAATGTTAAGATTGCCCCCTCAAAAAAATAATATAAATCAGCATGATTTCTATTAATTACATGTAATATGACCTGCTTCCATATTACCTACTTCTCTACAAAGCAAATAGATATTTCTTAAGTGACTTGTATTGCACAACAGAACACAAGAGTCCTGGAGCATTTCAGGGTGACTTTTCCATTTTTCTCCCCTAAATTGATTTTTCTTTTTAACAGTCTATAAATTCAATTCTTTTCATTGTTGGCAACTTGGCTACACAATCAGCCATATCTGCAATCGATTAAGTCAAAGTTTTTTGAATGGAACCCATTGAAAGCAAATGAAGAAGTTCTTCATTCCTATTGAAATCAATGGATCCTAAGCACACAAACTTTAAAACAAAATCTAGCCTCCTGTTGGTGCTTGTAGAAAGCAAAGTGAGGAAAGATGTCTCTTTCTCATGTGTTTCTCTTAGTGAGACCATGCAGAAAGTCCATTCTAAAGTTTCTTTGGGGGCCCTACTAGGAGAACATATCCAAGGGGTGTTCCAAATAAATGTTAAGAATAAATATAAATAATAAATAATAAACATTATGTAGCATTTCTATAGCACTTTCTATAGCACTGAGAGAAGTGAGGTTACAGAGAACCAGGCAAAGGGCCTTCTTGGTGGTGGCACCCGCCCTGTGAAATGCCCTCCCATCAGATGTCAAGGAAATAAACAACTATCTGACTTTTAGAAGACATCTGAAGGCAACCCTGTTTAGGGAAGTTTTTAATGTCTGATGTTTTACCGTGTTTTTAATATTCTATTGTGAGTTGCCCAGAGTGGCTGGGGAAAACCAGCCAGATGGGCAGGGTATAAATGATGATGATGATGATGAAACAAGTGCAGAATTTCAGGGTGGTGGCAAATTCACCCCAAAGGACTACATATATATTTGACAAGAGTCATGTGTGAATTTTTTAAAAGAGCGCATTTAGGAGGATTTCTTTCATGATTTTAACTCTTATTAACCAGAAATCTAAGGTGCGCCAACATACCTGGTCTGGAAAATTCTTAAAAATGCACATCTGGGGCTGGAAAGCTGGGAATTCCTCCACTTAATCTTTTGACATCTCCATCCAGAGTTGTCAAGACATACTAGCCGAAATATTCTTCCTCCTGGCCATTGGCCAGAACATAGAGGAGTCCAGATAGACATCCCTCCAGGGATCTCCCCCTTTGGGTACCATGTCTGCCATGCTAGTCAGGATATGACCATGCATCAATACCTGTACTGTATGTTTGAGTTAAAGGCTGTATCTGCTCTCTGCAACCTGGTGCCATCCAGATGTTTTGAACTGCAGCTCTCACCAGCCCCAATGGTCATGTTGAGCATCATATGCGAACAAATACTTGACTGGTGCTTCGCTCAATTAATAGCCATTTTATGACGGTGCCGTGCCCACCCAAATCCTTTACAAAAAGGAAGTCGGCAGTTTGGGCACAGACAGTTGCCAGATGTCTTTCTTACAAAGGTGTCACTATTTTACTTCCCATCTGCGATTGCTTCAACATTTACAAAAGGTCATTCTCTATCAGAGTGACAGTTACATTTTACAAAGTGAAGAGAAATTTCTGTGCGGCAAAAAAAAAAAAAAAGAAGTAATTTGGATTGGGGGGTGAAATACATTTCTTCAGCGCAAGTGAAAATCTTCTGTCCTTATTCAAGACAGAGGGAAATGAAGCCATTTTATGGGACCGGCTGTCAACAGCTCAGAATTTTTATGCTACTTTCTAAATGCTATAGGAGGTTTCTTGGTCTTCCAGGAAACCACTTATTTACACGGGTGTTTTATACAGAGAAGGATATTATTTCTCATAAGACCATTCAGAAGAGACCTCAGGAACTGAATGATACATATTTCAAATTTACTTCCTGCGGAGAATCATTTTACATCAAGGAGTAGCCATTTTATTTTTATTTAACAAAATTTATATACCGCTTGGTTGTAATAAAACCTCCAAGGGGTTTACAATAAATATTTAAATGATCGACAAAGAACAGTTTAAAACAAGCAATTAAAACATTTAGAAAATAATAAGATTTAGGAAGATACTAAAACACATCAACATCTACGTGCCTGGATAGTCTTGCCTAAACAAAAATGTTTTAAGCAGGTACAGAACAGAATGCAATGAAGGTGACTGCCTGATCTCAATATGCAGGAAGTTCCAAAGATCAATTTCTTGCAACTGCAGAATAATGAGTATTATGTGGCACTTGAAAAAGTCCCAGCTCCACAGATCACAGCAGTTGAATTGGCAGATAGGGAGTAAGCAATTGCAGAAGCGGACGGCTCCTAAGTTGATCAGGGCTTTATATCCTAATAGTAACAGCTTGAACCAGACATGGTAGCTGTAATGGTTGTTAGGGGTTACTTGTGCGTAACCTTACTTCAGTTCAGTTAGCTTGCTTGCCCCAACCATGCCCAGGGTCGGAGCTCGCCCTCCGTGACCTGTTAGTCACTTGCAGAATCCGAGAGTGGGCGTCTCTTGAACCTCTTCCAGCATAAAAGCTGTTTGACCCCGAGTCTCCTCCTATGTTCTCTGCGCGGAACGCGTCTGCGCAAGTAAGGGGAAGGCAGGGGCGTCCCAGCGCTCTCTCCACTATCGTCAGGGGAAGGGTCTTGGAGCCCTGTCACCAATTCCTCCATCTCCCTCTCTTCTCTATGGGTGTTACGTTGAAATCCTTCCCCCCTGCTCATCCCCTCTCCGGCATCGCTGGGTGGCCCTGCCTCCGTCTCTCGTTCTGATGGCAGTTCCCTGACATCCACCTCCTCCCCAGGACCCCCTTCACCCCCGGCCTGACCCTGTGACAGGACCTTGTCCCCTTCTTCAGCCGACGATGCCGGGAACCCCCGAAAGGAGCTGCTGTCGTCGTCCGTGGACTCAAACACCGCTTCCCACCTGCTCCAATTTCTCACGGTCGGGACTTCCCCATCTGACTCCTCTTCTCCTGACGATTCTCCTCCTTCCTCCTGGGAAGTGGGAAAACCCACGAAATCCTCCTCCTCATCGTCGGTGGTGGCAAATTGCTCCTCCCAGAATCTCCCGAGGGGTTTGGGCTTCCTCGGATACCTGTTGTGGAACTCTTCCACCAGATATCCATCATCTATTTCCCCTGCAGGCACCCACGTGTTTTCTGACTCGGGTTCCCCTCCCAAGCCACTAGGTACTCCACCTGCCGCCCTCGCCAGCACGAATCCAGGATCTCCATTACCTCGTGGTGGCGTTCCCTCTCTTCCATTAGTGGGTGGGTGAGTAAGGACTCCTGCCTCCCGGACCCTCCGCTCCCCTCTGTACGGTGAGAGCAGTGACCTATGAAATACCAGGTGGATCTTCATGCTGTCTAGCAACTTGAGCCGGAACGCCACCGGGTTAACTTGGTGGGTCACCTCAAATGGTCCCAGCCGTCTTGGCCTCAGTTTCTTACACCCACCCTTGAAAGGTAAGCCTTGTGTGGATAACCACACCCGGTCCCCCACCCTAATGGTCTCCCCTTCCCGGCAGCGTTTGTCTGCTTGTCTTTTGTACACTTCCTTGGCCCTATCCAGGTTCATCTTAAGCTGCTGGTGCAGAGCTTCCATTTCTTCCACAAACTGCTCTGCGGCGGGCACGCTCCACCCTTCCTCCCCTCTCCCAGGAAAAGCCCTGGGGTGCAACCCATAATTAGCCATGAACGGGCTCATCCCCGTGGACACATGCTCAGCGTTGTTATACGCAAACTCCGCTAGTGCTAGCTTCTCTACCCAATCGTTCTGTCTCTCGTTGACGTAGCAGCGTAGATATTGCTGTAAAATGCTATTCGCTCTCTCTGCTTGCCCGTTGGTCTCCGGGTGTCTCGCCGTCGAGAATCCCACTTCCACCTGCAATAAGCTCATGAGTTTCCTCCAGAACTTCGAGGTAAATTTTTTCCCCCGGTCGGAGATAACCCTCGTCGGACCCCATGCAACCTGAAAATGTGATCCACAAACAACCGGGCAGTTTCCTCTGCCGTTACTGCATGTGAGCACGCTATAAAATGGCACATTTTGGTTAGCAGATCTACTACTACCATGACTGCTGTCTTCCCTCTAGATTTGGGTAAATCGGTCATGAAATCGATCGACACCTCCCCCCATGGTCTTCCCGGTGTGGGTAAGGGCTCCAGTAACCCCGCCGGGGCCGCCCTCTCTCCCTTGGCCCGTTGGCAGCGGTCACACCCCCGTACATACTCTCGGATTGCTGTAATGGTTGTTAGGGGTTACTTGTGCGTAACCTTACTGCTTGCTTGCCCCAACCATGCCCAGGGTCTGAGCTCGCCCTCCGTGACCTGTTAGTCACTTGCAGAATCCGAGAGTGGGCGTCTCTTGAACCTCTTCCAGCATAAAAGCTGTTTGACCCCGAGTCTCCTATTATGTTCTCTGCGCGGAACGCGTCTGCGCAAGTAAGGGGAAGGCGGGGGCATCCCAGCGCTCTCTCCACTATCGTCAGGGGAAGGGTCTTGGAGCCCTGTCACCAATTCCTCCATCTCCCTCTCTTCTCTATGGGTGTTACGTTGAAATCCTTCCCCCCTGCTCGTCCCCTCTCCAGCATCGCTGGGTGGCCCTGCCTCCGTCTCTCGTTCTGATAGCAGTTCCCTGACAGTAGCCAATGGACAAGCAGTGCAAATCTCTGAGAAGGGGTGTGTTTTGCAGACAGGGTCTCACTCCTGTCAGCAGCCAAGCTGCAGCATTCTTTACTAATTCCAGCTTTCAGATCAAGCTGTCAACGGTGGTCAACAGTATCAAAAGCCACAGAGAGGATCAAGAATCTCTGCCCTTAATGGAAAGTACCCTAGTCTTAAATCTATTTCTGTCCATGTCACTTTCGCTTCATTTATTTATTAAATTTATATCCCGCCAAAGGAGCGCAGGGAGGCAAACAACAAGTGATAAAACAACAAAAAGACCTTCAACACGCACACATTGATTCGTCAATGCATCCCTCCCATTTCTACGTTCCTCTGTGACTTTTAAAAAAAGGTCATACAGAAATATGTATTTTTCTCTCCGATACGCATTTCAAAATATGCATTTGTAAGTGCAGCTTTGTGTCGTTTGGAACAGAGAATTGCATCACAAAATTCAGAGACGTGAGAAATTTGAGGGGTATTCCAATCCACACATTAACCCCAGAGGTGAAGATCAGGTTCGGTCACGTCAGAATTCACAAATAATGGCTTCCTCAAGCATCTGCTGCTCTACGGGACATCCTGAAAGTATACCCTAGGGCAGGTATCTTCAACCTTTCCAGACCCAGGACCCACTTTTTATCCCAAACATGCTTTGGGGGATGTATTGCTTAATCTTAATCTTATATTTGCAGGGTGGTGTCAGGGACCGTGCTGAGGAGGGTGGCACTGAGGAAGAATGGTGAGAGTCACGCCCTCCCCCTGATCCTGATCCTGAATCTTCCCAAGACATCATAGATTTGGAACAGTGGTTTGCAGAGGGGCATAGTTCAGAAAGCAGAAGCTGGGAAATACTGGATGGGGAACAGCTAGCAGAAGAAACCCTAGAAGAGAGAGAGTTAACAGATTTTCAGGCACTGGATAGCATCCACCCCCTTTTCCAAAGTCATGGAGAGCTCAGAAAGTCTCAGAACAGAAAGCATCGAGGGTACAAGCTCAGATTACAAGACATAGGAGTGGCGTAGACTAATAGGGATGGAGGGGGAGTATCCCTTAATTGGGAGCACCGCCATTTCTAGGAGATGTGTTCTTTGTTCTCTCATTGTGATTATAAAAGGCTCTACCTGGTAAGGCATTCCTTTCGTTTGATCTCTTATCTACTGCCACAGGGGGAGGGAACCTGACAGGTGGTCGTGCTCCTGCTGTGACCCACCTTGGATCTGGCTGCAGCCCACAGATGGGTCCCAACCCACCAGTTGAAGGACAGTGCCCTAGGGTAGCTGTGGATCTTCAGGGGTCCTTGGATTCCAACTCCCATCCATCCCACCCAGCATGGCCAACTGATCAGAGCTTATATAAATTGTAGCCTGACAATATCTGGAGAGCCACAGATGCCTCCTCCCGCTGCTGCCCTAAAAGATGCCCACTCTCCTAGATCTGTCCGTTACCGGAGGATACCAATTGCAGTGGGAAACCTTTCTTTCAAGGGCTTGTCCACCGCTACTGATCTACTCACTGAGGAACTCCCTCAAGCGTCCAATGAACCTCCCCCCCCCCATCTTCTTCACATTTCAAAGGCCACCAATCTGTATACCTACACATGGTCCAGCAAACACTGATCTATATTAACACCACAGCTTAGCTTTGAAAACAAAAGCAGCACAGGTAACAGAAATGCAGCCTTTAAAATATTTTCTTTTTCTTCCCTAAATGTTGACATTTCAAGGAGGCTGAACACCTTCTCTGCAAAAACGAAATTCTCGAAGTGAGAGAATTTCCCGAAGACTGAAGAAGGAGGCTTTTCCATGACAGATGGGTCTGGCGAGTTCTTTGTGGAATAATAAAAATAAATATGTCAGCTTGTCATTAAAAGAAATGGGTTGTCATTCTTTTTTATTAGCGTTGCCTGTGACCCAGGGTTACCTATTCTGTATAAATAGGCTTGACAGATATCTTGATTTCTTCTTTCTTTACAAGGGGGCGGGGGAGGCAGTATTGTCTCATTTATAACATTGTGAATGGATTAAGGTTTGCTTTCCCACTGTTTAAATGGCTTTAGATTCCGTACAATGCAAATGCAACATAACTGACCAAGCCTGATATTTACTACAGAACTGTCGTTCCCAAATTGGTACCCTCCCAATTCTCACCAAACCTGACCAGCATGACAAATGTAGTCCAAAACATCTGAAAGGAAACAAGATTAGGGAAGGCTGTTACAGATTATAACAATGCTTTGTGGGGGTAAATGAATGAGTGTCAAGTATTTAGTTTCTAGCTACAACAGCAGCAAGAATACTTATTGCAAAGTACTGGAAGACACAAAATCTACCCACCCGGGAAGAATGGCAGATGAAGTTGATGGACTACATGGAACTGACGGAAATGACAGGCAGAATCCGAGACCAGGGAGAAGAGTCGGTGGAGGAAGATTGGAAGAAATTTAAAGATTATTTACAGAAACATTGTAAAATTAATGAATGTTAGAAGGATGTTGGAATGAAGTTATGTGGTTTTAGCAGAAATGTTATAAAGGATTAAGTAAAAATAGACTGTTAATTGGTGAAAGGAGGGAAAGTAAAGTTAGATTATATCAAGATAAATTACAGGACAAAAACTGGGAAAGATGGAAAGGATTTGCTGAAATAGCTAACCAAACTAGAATACAAAAAAGGGAGGTGTGAGGAGGTCAAGGAAACAAGCAAATGAAAAATAAGTTATGGGAATGTTCGTTGTGTTTTTAATTGTTTCTATTTCTGTTTGGTTTTTTTTTTTCCTTATTGTGATGTTTTGTTTTGTTTTTGCTTAATTTGGTGTCTTCTTTTTTCTTCTTTTTGTAACCCTTAAAACCTTAATAAATATTACTTAAAAAAATAAAAAAAGTATTTAGTTTCTAAAAACTAGTGAGCAATGCCATGCAAAATGAGAGAGAGGGGGGGGAGGGAGGGAGGGAGGGAGGGAGGGGGAGAGGGGGAGAGGGAGAGGCTGGTATTCCATATCATTGAGTACCATCCCAAAGTTTTGCTTAGAATCATAGAATCTTAGAGTTGGCAGGGACCCAAGGGTCATCTAGTCCAGCCCCCTGCAATGCAGGAATCTCAACTAAAGCATCCATGGCAGATGGCCATTCAACCTCTGCTTTCAAACCTCCAATGAAGTAGAGTCCACAACCTCCGGAGGGTGACTGTTCCGCTGTCAGAAAGTTTTTTTTTTTCCTACCTAAAGCAGGCATGGCCAAACTTGTCCCTCCAGCTGTTTTGGGACTACAACTCCCATCATCCCTAGCTAACAGGACCAGTGGTCAGGGATGATGGGAATTGTAGTCCCAAAACAGCTGGATGGACAAGTCTGGCCATTCCTGACCTAAAGAAAAAGAAGGACCTATCAGGTCATTCCAAATAAATACAGTGGTACCTTGGGTTACAGATGCTTCAGGTTACAGACGCTTCAGGTTACAGACTCTGCTAACCCAGAAAAAGTACCTCATGTTAAGAACTTTGCTTCAGGATGAGAACAGAAATCGTGCGGCGGCAACGGGAGGCCCCATTAGCTAAAGTGGTACCTCAGGTTAAGAACGGTTTCAGGTTAAGAACGAAACTCCGAAACGAAATAAGTTCTTAACCTGAGGTACCACTGTAGTCACATTTTGGGGTCTGGTCCTTTGAATTAAAAATGACTGTTTCCAGAATTACACAGCTGGATAAAGCCAGTTTCAATCGAAGGCTTTCACAGGTCCTTTGAGGAAATATGTGATAGCAATGAGGATATCATCCAGAACAGCAGTGAATTACAATCAGGTCATCCAGTGCATTGAACTAGGCATCTTCTCATTTGTACACTGGGTGGGGGTATTGGTTTTTGTTATTAAGTTTTGTATTTTTATTTTGAGATTTTATGTTGTAAACCTCCCTGTGACCTTCAGGTGAAGAGGAGTATATAAATTTTAATAATAAAAATGATGGTGATACTACACTGGGTACACTTCATTATGAACTCTCCAGACTGAAGAAAAGGAGCAGTGTTTTCTTCCCAAGTACCACCTTCCACACAGCCCATTAGTTGCCCTCTGATGTGGCCTGTTATCATCATCATCACTTACGTTAATTATTGTTTATTAAATAACTGCCCCCAGTCAGGCTTGAACTTTGCACAAAAAAGGAGGCTTGCATGTGTGACTCCTTCATCTCTCTAGGTATCTCTGCTTGTTTGTCTGCCTCTCTATCCAGCCTCCGCTAGTCCTTTCCAGTCTTCTAGCATCCATGTCCACCAACTTTTCCATCTCCTGCTGCCTGTCTTCCCTCTTCAGGCCTCCTTCAGATGAGGTATTCATTTCAGACTCTGACCTGTAATGTCTCTTCCTTCAGGATGATCCTCCTGAACTAAGGTCCACTTAGGCCCACCTGTGGAATCTTCACAGGGCCAGCCCACCCAAGAGGCAAGGTGAGGCAAGCACCTCAGGCAGCAGGAGGGAGCCGGCGTTTGTCTGCAGACAGCTTCCGGGTCATGTGGTCAGCATGACTAAGTCGCTTCTGGCGAACCAGAGCAGCACATGGAAACGCCGTTTACCTTCCTGCTGGAGCGGTGCCTATTTATCTATCGTATTTTTCACTCCATAAGACGCACTTTTTTCTTCCTAAAAAGGGGAAATGTCTGTGCATCTTATGGAGTGAATGCATAGTCCCTGGTGCCAAATTGCCCAGGGGCAAAAAGCAGATCATGCTTCTTCTTCTTTTTTCTTCTTTTTTTCTTTTTCTTTTATTAATATATTTTTAAAAAAAAAAAAATTGAAAGAGGGAAGTGGTGTTGAAACAAAGCCGCTGATCGTTTGCTGATCGGGGAGAGAGATAAGGGACGCTAGAGATAAAGGAGGCTGCCTGGGAAGGGGGGAGGTAAAGACAGCAAACTTGCAAAGGGGGGGAAACAGGAAGGCTAAAGCAATAAGGAGAGAAATTAGAAGAAAGGGAAGAGCAAAAAACTGCTCCAGCTAAGGAAAAGACACTAAGCCAAACAAAAGGGAAGGGAGTGTTGAAAGGAAACAGCTGATCGGTGGGATCGGAAGAGAAATAAGGGACATCGGTGGCTGACTAGGAGGGGGAAGGTAAAAGCCCATGGATCTTCAGGATTTTTACATTGGGTCACCCCAAATTCACTATCAGATCACATGGCATGTCCATGGCTACAGCCTGCCCCCCAAAAATCATGCACCCACTGTTGCCTGGGGCTGCAATGGTGCAAAAATGTGTTTACAAAGCACAGATCCACATGGATCCTCGGGATTTTTGCATTGGGTCACCCCAAATTCACCATCAGATCATATAGCATGTCCATGGCTACAGCCTGCATCAAAAAAATCACGCACCCACTGTTGCATTCAGAATATTTTTTTCTTGTTTTCCTCCTCTAAAAACTAGTTGCGTCTTATGGCGTGAAAACTACGGTACTTGCACTTTGACGTGCTTTTGAACTGCTAGGTTGGCAGGAGCTGGGACTGAGCAACGGGAGCTCACCCCGTCGCAGGGATTCAAACCGCCGACCTTCCGATCAGCAAGCCCTAGGCTCTGTGGTTTAGACCACAGCGCCACCCACGCCCCTCAGCCGTGGTAGGGTTGCCATATTTCAAAAAGTGAAAGGCCGGACAAAAAAGTTGTTGATTTTTCCGTACATTCCAGCGTTTTCCACCAGGACACTGTTTCAGATGGCGAAATCCCAGCATTGTCCAAGAAATTCCAGATGCATGGCAACCCTATTGTGAGGGACCCTCTTCACCCAGAGGAGAGTCAGGTGGCTGCAGAGGGAGAAGTAGATGGGCAGCTTAAGCGAACTTATGGTGCTGGAGAAGACTCTTGAGAGTCCCATGGACTGCAAGAAGATCAAACCTCTCCATTCTGAAGGAAATCAGCCCTGAGTGCTCACTGGAAGGACAGATTGTGAAGCTGAGGCTCCAGTACTTTGGCCACCTCATGAGAAGAGAAGACTCCCTGGAGAAGACCCTGATGTTGGGAAAGATTGAGGGCACAAGGAGAAGGGGACAACAGAGGACAAGATGGTTGGATAGTGTTTTCGAGGTTACCAGCATGAGTTTGACCAAACTGCGGGAGGCAGTGGAAGACAGGAGTGCCTGGCGTTCTCTGGTCCATGGGGTCACGAAGAGTCGGACACGACTAAACGACTAAACAACAACAACAATCTTAGAATGCAATCCATTATTTGAATCCCAAGTCCCTTTATGCTAGATTTGAGGGAACATGTGGAGGATACCAGCCTGGAAAGCGCTGATAACACCAAGGTTGCAGGTTCAATCCCCATATGGAACAGCTGCCTATTCCTGCATTGTAGGGGGTTGGATCACATGATCCTCAGGATCCATTCCAAATCTACAACTCTATGATTTTGTGACCTGTGCCTTTCCTTCCAGCCAATTTCAGGAACACTGAATTCAAATTCTGTTTGAAGTACAGTGGTACCTCGGGTTACATACGCTTCAGGTTACATACGCTTCAGGTTACACTCCACTAACCTAGAAATAGTGCTTCAGGTTAAGAACTTTGCTTCAGGATAAGAACAGAAATCGGGCTCTGGCGGCACGGCGGCAGCGGGAGGCCCAATTAGCTAAAGTGGTGCTTCAGGTTAAGAATAGTTTTAGGTTAAGTACGGACCTCCAGAACGAATTAAGTACCGTATTTTTCGCACCATAGGGCGCACCCAGTTTTTTTGGGGGGAAATAAAGGGGGGGGAATTATTTTCCCCCCAGGCGCGGGGCTGGGGCGGGGGACGCTCGAGCTTCCCCCGACCCCAGCCCCCAAACAGGCAGCTCTCTGCAAGCCATGGGAGCACTCCCGCTGCTTGCGGAGAGGTCCGCGAAGCTTGGAGAGCATGAGGGGTCGTGCGCACCGACCCCTCTCACTCTCCAGGCTTCAGCGAAAGCCTGCATTCGCACCATAGGACGCACACACATTTCCCCTTCATTTTTGGAGGGGAAAAAGTGCGTCCTATGGTGCAAAAAATACGGTACTTAACCCGAGGTACCACTGTATTTCTTTCCCAGCTCGTCTTCTAATCTACACAAAATGAAAAAGGAGGTGTGCAAGGTTGTGAGTGCTTTCCTTCTCTTGTGTGCTGGGACTTCATAACTGCATTGCATTCTTCCTGATTACCACATGCAACTAATCCTAACAGAGATGCTGCGGCTGAAGAAAGAAGATACTTTGTTCAGTTTCCAGGACAGGAGAGAGAGAGAGAGAGAGAGAGAGAGAGAGAGAGAGAGAGGCCCTACCGTGAAACTCCTGAAAGGTGTTTATTTTTGGACACCATTTCCCAACCCTGGTGCTCCTGTCCCCGGTGAGCACACCGTGTGAAAAGGCACAGTGCAGCTTTCAGACTGCGTCAGTACCGTCTAGTGTGTGAGAAGAAGGTAGATTTTGATGCCTGATTGACCTGAACTCCTTCCAAGTAGTTTGCTAAATTCCCACCGGTTGAGAAACTGCAGAGCTAGGAGGGCAGAAGATGGAAACCACAGGCCACGATAATTGTACCAAAGCCTGCTGAGATTTTCTTAACCACTTCCAGTAAAAGGAAAACGTCCCCTAGTAACAGGGGCAAGTCCCACAAGAAGGACCGAAACACTATGTTCACTCATATATGAATAACACTTATTTTATCACATGAAGTTATGGATCCAGGTGCCCTAATGGAAATATGTTGGGGGTTTTAAAAAAGGATTAAGCAAATGTTTTGCTGGGTAGAGAATTTCCACTTTCCTACTAAAAACCCTTCATATGATGTTTGTGAAGGTGCCAGCTTAACATTACAGACTGGTTTTGCTACGGCATTGATACTGCTAAATAAATTACTTGTGGGGTGCAGTCACCACCCTACCTGTGCACGGCCAGCAGCGATGTTGCTTTTATGAGCATTGAAAGCAAAGTATTTTTTGCCCAGGGGAAAATGCAAAGTTTTTTTCTGTATCCTGTGTATCAGTACAAGAAATATTCTAATGATTATAAAACACTCACTGGTAATCCTGGGAAGCTGACTATTGTGGCCTGGCACAGCCATGGCCGTTTGGGGGCCGTAGCCATTGTGTTCCCACAAGGCAAGACACAGTGATAACAGCAAAAACCTTTATTGAACTACATAACTGGACACAGAAGGAAAACAACTGCTTATATACATTTCTGGAGGCCTCGGCCACTCCCACTCCCAACGTGATTGGCTGTCTAAACTTCCAAGCTGTGAGTCATAAATCAGAATTTAAGGGCCAATGGCAGAGGCCCAAATCCTGACATGCTCTGTGATTGGATATCATGCATTGAATCAGAACACAGGGGCTTAGAACCCTTAGTCCAGACTCAAGATCAGGCAAACACAGACCATTGAATACATAACACCCCTCCAGCAGCCATGTTGGCCCCTGGGAGCCTTAAACTGGCCAGTCGCAGGCAGGCTGGGAGGTGCGGCCTGGCTGGTGGACCTGGGTGGCCTAGGCATCACTCAGGTCCGCCACCCACACATATAAACCAGCCACGTCTAACAAGCAGTTTAACAAGCGTGTGGTTTCATAAACAGTATCCGTCAATTACATTCATGGGGTGCCTATCCAGTCCTATAACTTTCACTACCTGCTCTCACTCACTAAACCACCTCTCCGATATTTACTTGTCTGCCTAGCCCCGAACTGTTCCTGGCTCAGCCTATTTCATTACACTAACTCAACCTACCCACAACTCTAGCCCAATTCACTCCCACTCCAACCAACCAGCCAACTCCCAACAAACTCCTCCCTTTGCCCCTCCCAAAGCTTGTTTTATAGTCCCACTGACTCCACCCCCCTGGGTCCTAACTGGGCAACCTGTTTAACTATTTCACCTCCAGTAAGGTAAAGGTAAGGGGACCCTGACCATTAGGTCCAGTCGGGACTGACTGGGGTTGCGGTGCTCATCTCGCTTTATTGGCCAAGGGAGCTGGCATACAGCTTCCGGGTCATGTGGCCAGCAGGACCAAGCCGCTTCTGGCGAACCAGAGCAGTACACGGAAACACCGTTTACCTTCCCGCCGGAGCGGTACCTATTTATCTACTTGCACTTTGAGGTGCTTTCGAACTGCTAGGTTGGCAGGAGCAGGGACCGAGCAACGGGAGCTCACCCCATAGCGGGGATTCGAACTGCTGACCTTCTGATCAGCAAGTCCTAGGCTCTGTGGTTTAACCCACAGCACCACCCATGTCCCCACCACCAGTACTCTCTCATATATGTTAGCGTCACAGTGAGATATTGCCAACCCCCTTTGGAGTTAGTTGCAGATGTGAGTGGTTTGGTGGTGAGCCAGCAGGAAGTGGCCAGCTTGGATGGCAGAAAAGGCATTGGGTGGATCCCTACTTGAAGGTGGGGGTTGGGAGCCCATCCCCAGTGCGAGGGGTCCAGAAGGGAGTACCTGGCCAGATACCCTGTCAGAGGCTGATGGGCCTTAGGCACCTCTCCAGAATGGTGGTCCTTGATGGTTGCCCCAATTTGATGCATGTCGCAGGGTAATCTTTAATCCAGAGTTGACCTGACCAAAATAATCAACCAGCAGCTGGGCTGCTTGATTCAGGATACATGCCCAGTGCCTACAACTTTGGCTGGGATAGCTCAGTCGGTAGAGCTTGAGACTCCAAAATTCAGGGTTGTGGGTTTGAGCCCCATGTTGGGCAGAAGATGAACCTCGTCATCTCTTCCAACTCTGCAATTCTGATTCTGTGAAAATGACTTACCTGTAATCAGTAAAAGTTATGGCCTATTCAAACCCATGTTCGTTGTCCTGTGCCTTTATTAACTTGTCTCACTGAGGGCTTCAACAGTCGTGGACTCACTGCACCTGGGCCTGCAACCCGAAACATTTTTGGTTGTAGGATCTGAGTCAACCTCATAAACTTTCTTATCAAAAGGGGAAATGTCATATTGTTTCCTACAGCTATTTTAACCATAATCTCCTCCTTCACTTTCATCTATCATAATAGGAGGAATAATGTTGTCCCTTTCATTTACTAGTTTCTAAGGCTTCCCCTTACATTCAGAATATTTCTGCTTCAAAAAAACAAATGCATTTTCCCCTGTTCTTGAAACATATCATTTAACTTGGCATGCTGTTCCCTAAAATTTCAGTATTGAGTCTAAATGGCTCTTGCTATGCTTATCTTCAGATTCTTCTCTTTTTTAATGTGCATAACTCCTTAAGCAATATTCTGATTTCTCTCAGCTAATGCCCAGTTTCAAATATTACAAATACTACAAAGAAAGCTGGTGGGTCAATGGCAGAGCCGAAGGTCCCAAATTGTTGGGATTCCCTGCCTGAAACCCTGGAAAACTACTGCCAATCAGTGTAGACAATACTAAACATTACAGGCAAACCATGAATAAATTTGCAACAGACTTAAAACGCATCAAAATAAATGTTTATTATCCAGTATATGATCTGTGGATCATACCACAGGATGAGATGTTCAGCAATGGCATAGCCAGGCTTACAAAAGAATGCCACCGGCAGTGCACACTTCTTAGCAATATTCCTCTGTGAATAACGCAGTAATAGACAAAGCTTCAGTGGTTCCTATCCAATCAGCATTAACCTTGGAAGAACTTCACCTTTGACATTAAATTCCCCCATGCTGAGAGAGCAGCTCAGTCTCCAGCAAAGGAGGAAGGGAGAAATGGGGAAAGCTTTAAACAAAAACACTCTGTTGCAACGCAAAAGCTGGTCTGGTTGAGTTCTCTGTTTGCAATGCACTCCAAGCACCGGGGAGGCAAAGTAAAGAGGATGGTAAGTAGAAGATCACCCTCTACAGAACTGAGAAATTAAAAGGCTGGTCAACTCATGAAAGGTTCAGGGAAAGGGTGGGGAGAATGTTTTCTATTAAGGGCAGCATTCCTGCAGGAGAGAGTCACATGCCATCAGTGAGTGGGGTCAGAGCCAAATGTGGGTGGGGCAGGGCCAAAAGTTGGGGGCCACCCTCTCTCTCTCTCTCTCTCTCTCTCTCTCTCTCTCTCTCTCTGCGCCATACTCTTTTCTCAGTCCGGATCGTGACTTTATTGTTCTAGCCAAAGGCCATGAGAAACCACTCTGGGAAGCTCCCAGCAAAATATTAAAAACACAATAAAACCACAAACATTAAAAACTTCCCTGTACAGGGCTACCTTCAGATGTCTTCTGAAAGTCATATGGTTACTCATCTCCTTGACATCTGATGGGAGGGTATTCCACAAGGTGGGCGCCACTACCGAGAAGGCCCTCTGCCTGGTTCCCTGCAGCTTCACTGCTCGCAGTGAGGGAACCGCCAGAAGGACCTCAATGCTGGACCTCAGTGTCTGGGCTGAATGACAGGGGTGGAGATGCCGCTTTCCTTTAGCAACTGGAATGGATCCCTTTAGCAACTGAAGGTACCACTGAAGTATAACAGAATAATAGTCTCTAGGGCATTGCTTTCATTATACTGCTTTCATTGTACTGTTGTTTTGGCCTGTCCATGTCATGCCCTGATGTTGTCCTGTTTTGCATATCTGGGTCTGACTCTGAATCTGTGAGAGTCAGGGGAAGAGGCTGTGCATTAGCTAGTGTCAGGCAGCAGAGGAACCAACCCCCACAGCAGGTTGCCAGGAACGGATAAGACAAGGAAACATCCTTACTGTTATGTACTGAGTTGAATAGGATCCAAACTGCAGCAGTCTGATTGGTCCTAGAACAATAGGATTCAGAATGCAGCAGTCTGATTGGTCCTAGAACAATGCAGCAGTATGATTGGTTGGCAGGAACCACCCAATCATGCTCCAGATAGAAGTGAATCCACAACCTGATTGGCTTACAGTAGAATTCCGGAATTAGCCAGTCATGTGCAGCCCATTGTGTAAATAATGTATATAAAGCAGATACTTTGAGGGGACTTTCATTCATTCCTCCTCACCACTATGAGCTGAATAAAGAGCATGAAATCACTTTGCGACTCTGAGTATATTTCACTTACCATCTGCTTTTTATTCAATATTTACAGAGAGAGGCTTGAGAATGCCGCCTCTTGGAATAATGGCGTTGTCCCGAGTAATTCTCCACCCCCTTTTCTCCCACTTCCTCATTCATCAACAGCGTGCACGCACACGCACACACCTTACGGTTGCTGCTTAGGGCCATCTGTCTCCAAGCTCTTTGCTCTCTTACTTTTAAGGCTCTCCTGGTTCTGGGGGATGGTGGGTCTGGAATGCTTTCTAGTGATAACGTGTCAGCTGCTCCGCCTCCTCCTCCTCTCCCGTTATTTCCCAACTTTTCCCCTCTTCCTCTGAGCTGTGACCTCCCTCAAACCCCTGTTGTAATTCTGAACTGTCTTCTTCTTCTCTGGAAGGGTCAGGCTGAGGAGGTTGTCTCCACCATTTATCCTCTGCCCAGTCCCTGACAGCTAGCCTGGTGAAGTTGTTAGCAGATCTCTCTGTACATATATATCTGTAATTCAAAGACCAGAATAACTCTATGAAGTAGACAGCAGTTTTCAGCTTTGTCTTGTGTCTGGAGACCATGAACACTCTGTTACTTTGAACTGTGTGGGATAGCACAGTTTGGCTGGTCATGTAAGAAGCAGACAACAGTGAGCCTACATTCTTGCGAAGCTGAACTCATTGCACTGTCATATTCACTTTGGATTGTGAATGGTTGTTGCAACTGTCCTGTTTGACTTTGCTAGCTTCAGAGAGTTGCAAGCAAAGAACCAAGTACTTGCAGATAAAACTACATCATGTAAGGGAATGTATCCAGAAAGGACTTATTCAGGTGCCCTCCATGCCAGGAAACGAAATTCCTGCAGATCCGTTGTCGAAAGTTGTTAATAGGGAACAACTTCAGGTTTATGTACAGCGGTTGCAGTTAGGCTGAAATACTGCACCATGGGTTACATGTAATGGGGGAGGATGTTGGGAGATTCCATTCCACCCTTTGCTGCAGATATGTGGATTGTTGCATGTCACATGTCTATTTACATCCCAGCACAGATTGCTGGCGTGAGCGGAACTTCCGCTCTGTATTGCTTTTGTTTTTCAGTCTCTCTCCGAGAAAAACGGCAAGGAGAGAAGCCATGTTTTTCTTTGTCCTGATTTATGTATAATAAATGCGTAGTTTAGTATTGTGTCCGTGCCTCAAGCTTCATCTGCTATGAAGTTTACACTACCGAGTAATGTGTGCTCAAGCCTGCTCTGTTGAAGTCACAGACGCACGTTGGGGAGCAGAGGTCAATGGATCTCCGCAGTGGCAAGGCTGAGAGGGGAGACACTCCAGCTGGCTTTTCATCCCTCAGTTCCGACAGAGTTTTCCCCTTAACTGAGGACTCTGGAAGAAGCTGTTCTGCTGGGAGCAGGAAATCTCTGAAGACCCTGCATCACACTGGTTGAGGTGTGGTGAACTACCAACTGACTTCCACAAGTCACCAACTCTAAAAAGTCATGGTTATGAGTAGATCTTCACAGTAAGGTGTTGGTAAGGTCAGAGGGATGTGGAGAAGTCTTGTCCAAGACTTCTGGACGGCAACACTTTGGCTACCCTTGAACTAGATGGTCTTAGCTTGAATCAACCCCCTGGCTGGGGAGGGCGGGGTATAAATAAAATTTATTATTATTATTATTATTATTATTATTATTATTATTATTATTATTATTACATTCCTGTTCTTTGGAGAAAAAACACATGACAAAATCCCTAAAGCTGAGAACAACTGGCAGGTAAACAGCTTACAAAAAGAAAAGCTGCAGTGAATACATGGAAGCGTAATGAACACTTACATGAAAATCGGGGGAAATTCAGGATGATGGGGAAATGCAACAATTTGTACATGTTCACATTTTTCCTCCTTTTGGTATTGACAGTTTCCATTTTTCTTATTCAGATGACTTTAAAATTCATGAAAAAAGTTCCTAGCCCCCGATTCTGATCTGTAATAAAGTTGCATAAAGTTCATTAGATATTCATGTGATAGTGAGAACGGTTTTGGTGGCAACAGAAAGCTGACAGCTCACAGACAGCAGCCACTGATCAGGCGAACCGTATTGGTGATGCACTTATAAAATTACTTATTCATAATGCAGGCATGGAATACAATGAAAAATAAGGTACATTATGTTAGAAAGCATTTTATTGTCTCCTTCTGTATCTCATTTTATGCCGAAGCTCGTAAATGGATTTCTTTCTAATGACATAGCCGTGTTATTATCAAAGTGCATATTGTACTGCCCAAGATGAAAGCAGCATGTTTGGAAATCCAATTACAAATTCTTTCAATCAAAAAAAAAACTACTGTGAAAGCATTTGAACATTCCTTTAACCCAAAAGGATCAAAATTACAGGTAAAATGCGAGTTTAATGTGGAGGGTTGTGTGCGCTTTCGGTTTCATATTTCTATTTCGTTTGTTAACTCCATTTAAAAAGCAGGTTAGGACCTCTGGCAGTTTGTTCCCGATATGGCATTATAAATCTACAATGGGAATATACATTAATTCTGTGAATGGGCGTTGTAACGTTAAGTAGCTTTCTTCAGATTAAAAATATACTCGTCACCTTATAGTGTGTGTTGGCAAAGTAAGGAAAACAATGGCAAACAATCCTCTCCCCTCCTGCCCACCCTTTCTGGTGCAACTCTGTAAAATCATGACTGAAAATAATAACTCCTTTACAACACATAGACTTGCTATGACTCTAATGCCCCCAACATTTACTCGCTCATGTGAATTTGCTAACTATACTCTTGCTACTATTAATGCATAGTGGGAACTGGAAGAAAACACAGAACAATATCTATGTCTCCACTGGATCAATTGGGACCCTGTGGTGCAAGCAAACATATACCCAGGAGTTCACATAATCAAACCCCTCCATGGCCAAAATATTTGTGGGAGGAGCATAACTCAATGCCAGAATATGTACTTTGGATGGAGAAGATCCCAGAATCCAATCCCTGGCAACTCCAAGTGCCGCTGGAAAAGACCACAAGTCTTAGACCCTGGAGAACTGATACCCGTCATTGTAGGTGATGCTGAGGAATTCTGGACTTTTTGCAATAAGGAAAGTGAGGCAGAAACGCATTGAAAAGTATGGGGTAACCTTTGCTTTGACACGCATCATCTAATCCAATCAGGATGAATGCTCAGTAACAAGTCACCTGGAAGCACCTCAAGTTATGGGAGGGAAACCCCTCATGCTTCTTTCTTTCCTGTTCTTTGGGTGCCAGGAAGTTCATCCTCTTCTTTGGCATTTAATGGCATTTGATAACTGGTTCCAGCTTTTAATGGAGTGCCTGCTATGTTAGGATTATGAGTCACCAGAGCCTTTCCTTCTGCTTCTTTATTCATTACTGTTTTTATTATTATCTTGCTTTCCTTATGCAAAAGTTGGGATACAGTGGTACCTCAGGTTAAGAACTTAATTCATTCCGGAGGTCTGTTCTTAACCTGAAACTGTTCTTAACCTGAGGTACCACTTTAGTTAATGGGGCCTCCTGCTGCTGCCACCGGCGGCGGCGGCACACAATTTCTGTTCTTATCCTGAAGTAAAGTTCTTAACCCGAGGTACTATTTCTGAGTTAGTGGAGTCTGTAACCTGAAGCATCTGTAACCTGAAGCATCTGTAACCTGAAGCATCTGTAACCCGAGGTACCACTGTATAGACATTGCAAAAATAAGTAGCTGATGAAATGCTCATGTAGAACACAGAAGGGTGGATTTCTGAGAGAGCAGGTAAGCCTTTGTCTAATAAAGGCTTTGTTTAATAAAGTATGTTTCCAGTTTTAATTCAAGGGGAAAATGAGCCTCAGCTACCAGGATTTGGGAAAACAGTGAAATAAGCAGCGTCTGGACAGAAGTACAAATTCCTGTCAACCTCACTACGAACAGTCACTGTATATCACTGAACTTTTCCTTCCTTTCATCCGGACAAATCTTTGTTCTTCCACGATGATTGTCAGCTCAGGAGGGGTGTTATTTTTAAACATTGCTTATTGCATGGATGGAACTGGTTGCCACTGCATCTTCAGTGAACTGTTAGGAGCCCTTGAAAAACTCTGTCACTGTAACTTCTTTGTGTGTGCTCAGAATCTCCTGTCACGCTAACATGATGTTCAGCTATCATTCCGTAATAGTTTCTCTAAGCTTTTCTGTCTCCCATCCAGGCTTGGCCTAGCCTCAGCATATTTCTATTTTATTCCTAGCATAACATCAGTTAGGTCATCATTTGTCGTCTTATTGAAATCACTGATACACTTGACTTTGTGTTTCAAAGTTTCCATTCCTTCCGTAAACCATTTTTCTGTGTGCATCGTCTTCAACCATTACAATTTATTTTTTTATAAACAAGTAGAGAGGGTTCCTTCAGACATAACAGCGGCTACCACATATCCAGTCTTGAATGAGCATTTATTCTGATTTGTTTGTATGGCACTTATATTCATCCTGCACCCATCCTGATTTTTCTGCAAGGTATTTACACATCTTCCCATTAGCCATTTATGCATTCCACACTTTTCAATGCATTTCCCCATCGTCTTCCAAACTACAAAAAGCCTGGTTCTTTTTTCAAGTTGATTTGTTGTGTTAAGGAGACAGAGCCCCTTCAATGTGCTTTAATTCTACAAACCTAAAGTTCCATGATGCCTGAAATATACTCGGAGTCAAGAATGGATTTCATGCTCTTTATTCAGCTCATAGTGGTGAGGAGGAATGGAAGTTTTCCCAGGATGTCTGCTTTTATATACATTATTTACACAATGGGCCCCACGTGATTGGCTAATTCCGGGATTCTCCTGTAGGCCAATCAGGTTGTGGATTCACTTCCACCTGGAGCTGGATTGGGTGGCTCCTGTGGACCAATCATACTGCCACATTGTTCTAGGACCAGTCAGACTGCTGCATTTTGGATCCTATTGTTCTAGGACCAATCAGACTGCTGCATTTTGGATCCTATTCAACTCAGTACATAACATTGCCTTTGAAACCTCTTGCAAAATACTGGCAATCTGAAGGCACCAAAAGTGGCATCCGCTGATGTTCTTCTTGGAAAATTTCCATCCCCCAGCATTATTTCATTGCTGGAAGACATTGCGTTAAGAAAGTCACAGGGGAGAGTCTCCAAGACTGGGAGGCATTGTGTGAAATATTGTGCGCCCGGGCGGAGACCCCCAGACAACACTCAGGTGGAATAATGACTCATGACAACGTGTTATGGCAGTGGTGTCCAAACTTTTTTCAAAGAGGGCCAGATTTGATGAAGTGAAGGGCCGTGGGATTGACGTTTTTTAGGATTGAAGTTGTTGAACTTTTTTAGAGTTGAAGTTTTTGGGGGTTTCTTTAGGATTGAAGTTTTTGAGGGTTTCTTTAGGATTTCACCCCAGTAAATAAACTGCCACAGGGGCTGGATTAAACCTCTGAAACCAATTTTGGACATGCCTGTGTTATGGGATTAAAATTGGCCACAACTTTATTAAACTTTCAGATGTAGGAAGACCTTGGCTTAGGCATTGGGCCTAAGTATATACTGCCCAGTCCCCAGCCAGGCATCTGGAGCACATCAGGGTCGGGTCATCCAATCTGTTTAGGGATTGGGCTGGCTCTGGAAGACGTATGTTTAAGCAGACAGCCCCCCCCCCCATTTCACTGCAACACAGGGGAGTGCACTGACAACCTTTCAGGGTATGGCCACTGACTCCCCTCAACACAACCCCTTTAATGGGGAACCCTGGGATTGCCACCACGGGGGAGGGGCGGTCACTGCTTCATACACCCACCCCTTTAGGGAAGATAGACTAAAGGATTCTGCCCAAGGCCTATAACCACCACTTGAGACCACAAAATCGTGGTCTCGCCACAAAGACTACCTACACCTGAAAAAACCCTTAGCAGTCCGACAACCATTCCAGGAGGCCATGCTTGATGTTGTCCAATCAGTGTTCATTTCCTGTGGTGGTAAGGTGCACTCCGTCAGGCCTAAAAATATCCCTTCTGTAGGTTTTAATGTCCAGATGGTTCACGACTCGGCCCCCAAGACGCAAGATTGCCGAGTGGATAGCCCTGTTAATTTTTTTCCTTTTTTATATATATAAATTTTTATTAAGTTTTTCTTTAACAAATAATTTTGACAACCATGTTTACCAATTTACAGTTTTTGAACTTCCACCAGTACCTCCTTCAATCATCCATTTTTCATATCTTTACACATTTTCTATGTAGTATTGCCGATTTGATAATAACCTTCCATCTCAGTTTCTTTCTTACAATATACCTTGGTTTATCACAAAGCCTCTTTAAAACCCACTAGCGTTGTCTGTTCATCACATACAGTTTTCAGATATTCCGTAAACCTTCCCCAGTCCTCAATGAATTTGTGATCTTTCTGATATCTAATTTTTCCAGTCATTTTATCCAATTCTGCATAATCCATAAGTTTCATTCTCCACTCAGTCAAGGTCGGTAGTTCCTCTTGCTTCCATTTTTGGGCCATTAGTATTCTTGCCGCTGTAACTGCATATTGAAACAGTTTGAAACTGTTAATTTTTTTCCAATGTGTAATTCAGCCTGGATGGTTTGTGAGCACTCCACCATTGCAAATGTGGAATGTGTTCTGACCAACAGATGGAAATGCTAGGGCGCATGGCATGGAGTTGTTCCAAGTCCGTGATCGCTGTTTTTGCCAGCACAATGCCTTTGCGCACAACCAGGGTAGGCTTCACCCCCTTTTATGCTTAAAGAGTGGACCCAACCCTTACTTGGTCCGCTCCCCTGGCTACGCCTCCCCGGTTGCGATTGGTTCCTGGAACTGAGGTTTGGTGAGAACCTCAAGGTTTACAACTTGGGGAGGCAGTCCAGGAGTGCTCTGCCAGGAGTCACGTAGGATTGGGGGTGCTGTGCGTGAGCACGCAAAGGGTGCCCTCCATTTGATGTGAAGAGCGGTCACTTTCTTTCATCATGAGCCACGGATAAGCATTCCAAAAAATAGTGTGGTCTACTTGTGGAATAGTGTGGTGTACTTGTGGGACGTGGGTGGCGCTGTGGGTTAAACCACAGAGCCTAGGACTTGCCAATCAGAAGGTCGGGGGTTCGACTCCCCACGACGGGGTGAGCTCCGGTTGCTCGGTCCCAGCTCCTGCCAACCTAACAGTTTGAAAGCATGAAGTGCAAGTAGATAAATAGGTACCGCTCTGGCGGGAAGGTACACGCCGTTTCCGTGTGCTGCTCTGGTTCGCCAGAAGCGGCTTAGTCATGCCGGCCACATGACCCAGAAGCTGTACGCTGGCTCCCTCGGCCAATAAAGGAAGATGAGCGCCGCAACCCCAGAGTCGGCCACGACTGGACCTAATGGTCAGGGGCCCCTTTACCTTTACTTGTGGAATGTATTGTTTTAGGCTACAGAGGAGCAGTCCTATTTTTAATGCTTTCCCACCAGAGTGGAGCCCCTAAGATTCTTGGAAGGTGCCTTGTAGACCTTCTTCTGGCAACTCCTGCAGCCAGGCTGGTGCCAAACGTATTGCTCGGCTTTCCTTTGGACCACATCAGCGAGGCAGAGAGAGAGGGGTCTTGTCATTTAGGCAGCCCAGGACCTCCAGACACACTGCCCAGGCTTGCACTCCAGAGAGGTCACTTCAGTGATGATAATGCAGTGGTTGAACTTCACCCCCCAGAGGCATACTCCATTATCTCTGGAGGTAGACAGATGCCGACAAACACCATATATGAAACTCCGTGTGTTGCTCAACCATATTGTCTCTCACAGTGGAAGACACCGGAAAGAGTAGGAAAGAGGCACAATGCATTTGAAATGAATGGAACCAGTGCATTTTGCAGATAAAGGTAAAGGGACCCCTGATCATTAGGTCCAGTCATAGACAACTCTGGGGTTGCGGCGCTCATCTCGCTTTATTGGCCGAGGGAGCCGGTGTACAGCTTCCGGGTCATGTGGCCAGCATGACTAAGCCGCTTCTGGCGAACCAGAGCAGCGCACGGAAACACCGTTTAGTTTCCTGCCAGAGTGGTATCTATTTATCTACTTGCACTTCATGCTTTCAAACTGTTAGGTTGGCAGGAGCAGGGACCGAGCAACGGGAGCTCACCCCATTGCGAAAATTCAAACCACCAACATTTTGATTGGCAAGCCCTAGGCTCTGTGGCTTAACTCACAGCGCCACCCATGTCCCTATTTTTTGCAGATAGCATGTGCCTAATTAATCAACAAACTAAGTTGAATCAACAGTCCACCGGTACAGAAAAAAATTGAAAGTGATATGGGTCACCACCATGCTGAAGTAGGAAAAAGGTCTTACCCTAACTCTCTAACTGCTATGGTTACTGGGGAGAATATCTAGTTTTGGCCATTCAGTATCTAAATATAGAAACTGCCTGCCATTAACAAGAGGCTGTTTGATCACTGAGCACCAACTATCTCAGCTCATGGCCAATTCTGAAAGCCTCTGATAGTTTCAGAGGAAAGGAGAAGACTTAGCTGCTTCCAGGCAGAGACCTTTAAAATTTGCAAAAGATTTATGAACTTATTCATTGACATTAAAAACTTGGGATATTACTTATAGTTATGGGGAAGATAACTGGTGGTTTCAACGACTGAGGGCAACCAGAACATTATTTGGACAAAAGGACAATCTTTGCATATGTTTAAACAGGGAGCATCCTATTACAAATGAATTTCTTGATACTATAGTATACACCGTGAGATTATTACTATCTTTAAGTAAAGGGAAATGTTTGAGCAAATGTGTGAAGGAGGGAACACAGACATATATATAATGCGGTTGTCCAAAAATGAAGAATATTAAAGGTAGTTATATTAATGGAAAATAGGCTACCTGGAAATTCAGAAACATTTTCATTAGAGAATATCCAGTGGACTAGATCCAGATTGAGGGAATTTAGTTGCCACTGAAATGAATGGGGCTTCACTTAAATTGGAACAAACTTTTCAGACTAATTTCAATGGGAGCTACATGGAACTATTGTACTGTGAATTCAACTCATTATCTCTCAAGAGGTTCAGAAGGTAACAACACAAGAACAGACCTCTGCAGCACCTCTCTGTCTGTGGAACGCTCTCCCCAGGGAAGTTCATTATACACCTTTAGGCGCCAGGCAAAAATGTTCTTTTTTAACCAGGCCTTTGGTTGATCCAATTTACATCCTATGCCCTTTTAAAATGTGGGTTTCAGGGGGGCGCTATTGGGTTGTTTTTATTTTTATTAGGTATTTTGTGGTTTTATATCTTGATTTTATTCTGTGAACCACCCTGAGACCTCTGGGTAGAGGGTGGTATAATAATGATGATGATGATGATGATGATGATGATGATGATGATCCCAACAGGGCTCTTCCAGTTGAGTATGAGCACAGCATCCACATGGAGAATTGTCCAACAGGGGTCATAGAGCCTTGGCGGTTGGGATAGTTGTTCAATTTGCCACTGGGCAATTTGTGGGTACACACAGGCAACACAATGGGCCACAGTGGGGGGTGTTGAGCATCTTTGCATGCCTCCCAAGTCCCCATACAGCCCTCCCTCCATGTGCTATGCAAGTAACTTCAGAGCACAAATAATTTGCAGGGCACATAGGTAGAGAGCATAGCATGGCTTGAAAGAGGATATCAGAGGCACACACAGGATCCCCATTCCCTGTGATGGCTCCTTGTGCTATTTGCCTGCGTACCCACATACTCTCATTGGCAAGAAGAAGAGGGAAATTGAAACAGGGCTCTCTTGAGCTTGCCGCAGCAAGCATGGAACAATCCCTTATGCAAAAACACAAGCTGGACTTCTCTGAGGCCAGTTATGCTGCATCTCTAGCCCACTTCAGAAGAGACACCCATACATTCAGTGGGCAAATGGAGGACAGAAGGGGCCTCAGAAGACTGTGAAGAAAGACCAGAAAAGAACTGTAGATGGTGCAGAGATACAGTGGGCAGGCTTTTCTGAACGTGGGAACATGAAACCCATGAGAGCGAGTAATTTCTGGCACACGCTTTGGGAATAACAGCAATATTATATTCAAAGTAAAATGCCCACAGGCTCCCCAAATGCCATTTAACTGCACTGAAGAAACACGTTGAATGGGGAGGTTTATTCCAGGCCCCAGTGGGATTTGGGTTTTAGTTATAATCATTCACCTGTTTTTAATACTACAGAATGCTTGAATGTTGAAGAGCAGAAGGCAAAAAGCGATTGAACCATGAAGAAATATGTACAGGGACAGATATTGATTGAGAGGCCTAGATTCTCTTTCCATTTTGTTTTCCCTTCTGCTATAGTTGTATATAATTTAATGCTATTGACCATTAATGTTCAGAACAGTGTAAATTTTGTTTGTGAAGGGCTCTTTTTCTCTGAGTGCTCGGAGGAAAAAACAAAATCAGTTACCTCTTCATCTAAGATAGTGTTTCTTAGACTTCTGATACCTGATGCACACTTTTTTCTTTAGTGATGGGTAAAGAAAAAGTGATAGATAGATGATAGATGATAGATAGAGATAGATGATAGATAGATATAGATAGATGATAGATAGATAGATAGATAGATAGATAGATAGATAGATAGATAGATAGATAGATAGATATAGATGATAGATAGATGATAGGTATAGATGATAGATAGACAGATGATAGATGATAGATGATAGATAGATAGATAGATAGATAGATAGATAGATGATAGATAGATAGATAGATAGATAGATAGATAGATAGATAGATATAGATAGATGATAGATAGATAGATAGATAGATAGATAGATAGATAGATGATAGATAGATGATAGGTATAGATGATAGATAGACAGATGATAGATAGATGATAGATAGATGATAGATAGATAGATAGATAGATAGATGATAGATAGATAGATAGATAGATAGATAGATAGATAGATAGATGATAGATAGATAGATGATAGATGATAGATGATAGATAGATAGATAGATAGATAGATAGATAGATAGATAGATATAGATAGATGATAGATAGATGATAGATAGATGATAGATAGATAGATGATAGATAGATAGATAGATAGATAGATAGATGATAGATAGATAGATGATAGATAGATAGATAGATAGATAGATAGATAGATAGATAGATGATAGAGATAGATAGATAGATAGATAGATAGATAGATAGATAGATAGATAGATAGATAGAGATAGATAGATAGATAGATAGATAGATAGATAGATAGATAGATGATAGATAGATGATAGATGATAGATGATAGAAGATAGATAGATAGATAGATAGATAGATAGATAGATAGATGATATAGATATAGATAGATGATGATAGATAGATAGATAGATAGATAGATAGATAGATAGATAGATGATAGATAGATAGATGATAGATTCCTCACATTTCTGTTACCATCTTTGAGAATGTGATGGTGCCCAAGCACTTTCCCCAACCCCAACAGCCTGTTGCCTTTTCCACAAAGTTAACTGGTGGTGGGAGCAGTAAGACAAAGAAGGCTGGTATTGGGGTCTGCATTATAGAATCATAGAATTTTAGAGTTAGAAAGAACCCTGAGTGTAATCTAGTCCAACACCCTGCAATGCAGGAATCTTTTGCCCAACGTGGAGCTCGACTGAGCTTTCGCAGGCTTCTGCCCAAGAACATTGCTGCACAATTGCTTCACCCATGGAGCGTTCTGGGAGCCAATCTGGGGCTGCTCTGGGGTGCAGGTGCCACCCCATGAGCAGAGATGCTCTCCATTGATGGAGCACTCATATTCCCAAAGTCCCTCATTCAGACTTCGGCTAATTATAGGACTGCAAAAAATCTAAATAAATTGCTAAAACTAAAGAATGCTTGTACAGTACAGTTGCACTCTCCAGATGTTTAGGACTACAAGTCTCATCAGCTCCAGACAGCATGGGGTTGATGGGAATTGTAGTCCCAAACACCTGGCCAACACAGGGTTTGAACTAAAGCTATATAACATAACCCTCACTAAATCTACTTTCTGCTGAATTCAATGGGGCTTACTCCCAGGTAAGTGGGGTTAGGACTGCAGCCTAATCTATTGATGAAACTTTGCTGTCCTTTTTGGTCTGAATTGTGGTTTTTCGAAGCTACTGGAAGGGCCCACAGAACCATTTCTATATTTAAATGTCTGTCAAATGTTCAAAAAGAAATCTGCATTTCATTTGAGTGTGAACACCGTGAGCTGTGTGCTCAGAGCGTCGCCTCTAATGGAAAAGTCAGGTCATTTGCTCAGGTATGATGCATTCCCTCTTGAAAAAAACATGATGATTTGTCTCTTTTTATTACGTATTATTCTGATATACTGCTAAATAATTAAGGTATTTAGAATTCAGAAATCTGTGGTGCTGCCGCACAGTAAACAGAGATGATAATAGGAAAGGATTAGGAATACTTTTACTTAGATTTTATACAGTCCCTAAAGATTTCACGGGAGATGTTAAAGTTATAAAAGCACCAGAAAATCATTTTTAAAGCTCTGAAAGATTCATTTGATTAAAGGTGGAAACACTTGGAATTCTTTTAAAGTAGGCTACAAAAGTAGAAAAAGAAGGGAAGACATGGCAGTGTCATACAGAAATAACAAATGTTCATTACTTTGTGTCTAAGAGTTAAGAATTTATTTCACTGCACGAATCGGAACAGTCTGCGTTTCGCAGAAACTTGAGTGCCCTTGAATTATACGACTGAGTCAATGATTAAATTAATTGTGTTTGCTTTATTTTGTAATCTACCCCGCCTTGCTATCTTGCTGAATTATGGCTGGAAGAACACAGTGTTCTGGGAGAGTAACCTTGTTATGGCAGAACTAGTTGTTACTGAAGATGCAAGACTGCCATTGAAAAGGGCATCCCTGTACACAGTGCCCCACTGCTCCTCTGTAATGCCCAGTGAAATTCAGTGGACGATATGGGATTAATCACACTGTTAATTGCCCCTGTCCCACTCAACACCATTGACCTCTGCTCAATTGAAGGCAGAGAACCACAACGTTGTTGCATCATATGGTGAGCTTCAAACAGGAATGGGTGCATCAGGGCCAAGGGGACACAAAATAATAGTAATAGGAACAGCCTATATTTATACGGGTTAACTGTGCCAAAAGAAATTATTGTGGAAATAATAAATGTTGTTGTTGTTTAATCGTTTAGTCACGTCTGGCTCTTCGTGACCCCATGGACCAGAGCACGCCAGGCACTCCTGTCTTCCACTGCCTCCCGCAGTTTGGCCAAACTCATGCTGGTAGCTTCGCGAACACTATCCAGCCATCTCGTCCTCTGTCGTCCCCTTCTCCTTGTGCCCTCAATCTTTCCCAACATCAGGGTCTTTTCCAGGGAGTCTTCTCATGAGGTGGCCAAAGTATTGGAGCTTCAGCTTCACGATCTGTCCTTCCAGTGAGCACTCAAGGCTGATTTCCTTCAGAATGGAGAGGTTTGATCTTCTTGCAGTCCATGGGACTCTCAAGAGTCTCCTCCAGCACCATAATTCAAAAGCATCCATTCTTCGGTGATCAGCCTTCTTTATGGTCCAGCTCTCACTTCCATACATCACTACTGGGAAGACCATAGCTTTAACTATATGGACCTTTGTCGGCAAGGTGATGTCTCTGCTTTTTAAGATGCTCTCTAGGTTTGTCATTGCTTTTCTCCTGAGAAGCAGGCGTCTTTTAATTTTGTGGCTGCTCTCGCCATCTGCAGTGATCATGGAGCCCAAGAATAATAAATATGGGGGGCCAAATTTTGTCCTACCTTAGGGTTCCATATTACCAAAGTTCACTCCTGGGTCCGGGGGGGGGGGGGCAAATTTTGTCCTACCTTAGGGTGCCATATTACCAAAGTTCATTCCTGGGTCCATTCCAGTTTCTACAGTTCCTTATCAGTTTGAGACTATTTTTCAAAGCAACACCCTCTTGAAAATTCATCACCCTTTTAGTGCTGGTTGCTCCTGATACGCACCCATTTTGTACGCAATTCCCTTAACAAAACACATTTTTGCACAGCATCTTTCCCTAAGGCAATTGCTTTTGCATGTTATTTTCACACAAAAATGTATTTACATACGCTACTGAGATGGCCCATTATAAAAGCAACTGTGTCCAAAGGAATTATTGTGAAAATAAGAAATATTTGGGAGGGGGTGCCATATTTTCTCCATGCTCAGGGTGCTCTGTTACCAAAGTCCAGCCCTGTTCGCATCTCTAACCAAAGAAGCTTGTATGTAGCTGGTTTTAGAGATCCACACTGTCAGATTAGACAGGATTGGTCTAGATGAAGTTGTGGTCAGGCATTGCCTGAAATGGGCAACTGCGTATGCTCATATGTAACATCACTAGCACAAAATGTCCCCTACCACACACCCCCATTCCCATTCTGATCCTTTCAGTTCATAGGGACTAGCTGCTGGTTGCTAGCAGCAAGAAGAATTGCCTCCCCTCCCCTCATAGGAGACCCCTATGAATCTGCAATTCACATTCTCAGGGGACAGACTCCATCAGGCAAGGCCTCCTTCCACCTGCCTTGCTCCACCCTGTAGTCTCTGCTTCTCAATTTGTGTTGTATTATTTTATGTACTGTGGCTTGCCGTTGTTTTATTGATTATAAAGGTAAAGGGACCCCTGACCATTAGGCCTAGTCATGACCAACTCTGGGGTTGCAGTGCTCATCTTGCTTTATTGGCCGAGGGAGCCGGCGTACAGCTTCCGGGTCATGTGGCCAGCATGACTAAGTGGCTTCTGGCGAATCAGAGAAGCACACGGAAACGCCGTTTACCTTCCCACCGGAGCTGTACCTATTTATCTACTTGCACTTTGACATGTATTCGAACTGCTAGGTTGGCAGGAGCTGGGACAGAGCAACAGGAGCTCACCCCATCGCAGCGATTCGAACCACCGACCTTCTGATCGGCAAGCCCTAGGCTCTGTGGTTTAGACCACAGCGCCACCCGCGTCCCTTTATTGATTATAGTTTAGAAATTATTTATTGTACCTGTTGAGTGGATTTCTGTTTAACTTTTATATGTTATTATTATTTAGTAACATTCTAATGATTGTTGAATGTTACTTTTTGATGTAGGTTGCCTATTTTAAAGTTGTGTTTTATTATCACATTTTTGTATTGCATTAGATTGATATAAGATGTACATTTTTTGTTTCTTCAGCTTGCGAACTGCTTTGAGTATTGTAAGATAGAAAGACGGTATACAAATTAAAAATGATGATGATGATGGGAATTGTAGCTCTGTTTGGGCACTAAAGATCCTAACAGCTCTCCAACACCTTTAACAAACTACAGTCCCCAGGATGCTTTGGGTGGAAGCATGTGGTATGATGCTGCTTTGAATAGATAGTGCAGACAGAACCTTAATGTGTGGTTAATGGGTGACTGACCTTTTGATTTGAGTGTTTAGCACCACCACAGATTGCAAGGTGTGAAGACACCTTTGCCGCTATTGTTATAGTGGCGTTAGCTTTTTTATAATAAAAAAAGGTTGTTGATTTTTTTAAATTATTATTCATACCCGACCCAACATGGCTTCACAAAGTCCTTTAAGGCACCTAGCAGCAGAATACATATAACAAAGAAAATATGGAAACAGTATAAATTTAAAACACATAAACTACAACGATAAGCTACATCAGAGCAAAATAACTGAAAAACCTGGCCAGCAATTTTGTTATTTTAAAATAATAATGCCAGCTTTTGCATCAAGGTCATTTAAGAGATTAGATAAAAAATATGCAGAAATATGCATTACTGGTCTTGGGAGAAGGGTGGCAAAGAGGTGGCAAAATTCAAGATGAGAAAATAACTCGGGTTAGTCGAGGCCCCAGGAAGCTGTGTTGAATGCCAGAGAAGTCAACAGGGAGACGTGACAGGAGAAGCTGGTGACAGGTAGCGTTTCAATATTAACGCATGCAAAGCAGAGCACAGTGGAGGGAATAAATATATTTAACTTCTCACCTGCTCTAAGCAGCCGTCCAAAGAATTTTCAGAAGTTGTGTGGAACCCAGAATGGTACTCCAAATTGTAGGACTTGGGAGCACAAAACATGCTCTCTCAGTGGCGTAGCGTGGGGATGCAGGGGGGAACGGCTGCACCGGGCGCAACATCTGGGGGTTAGGGTTAGGGGGCACAAATCCACAGGTTAGGGGGCGCAAATCCATGGGTTAAGGGGCGCAAATTATTTGCCTTGCCCCGGGTGCTGACAACCCGCGCTACGCCACTCCGCTCTCTTCACAGGTAGATACAAATCTGTTTGGCCTGGGTGGGCTAAAAACCTGGTTTTCCATAGAATACCAAAGAAATTACCAAAGCTAAGTGATTAAACGGAACCAGAAAGGGTACAAGACAAAGAAATAAAGGCATCATGAGTTGTATAATGAAGTTATCCATCATGCTGCCTCAATAGGAACCTTACAATAAAAGTTGGCTGGCATTGGGGATATGACTTTACCTGCAGGTGTAAGTCTTTTCCAGAAGGGAAGCTGCATCCTGGTAATTCATTCTTCCATCCTTTTCTCCTCCCACCTGATTATTAATATAGTGGTAAAGGTAAAGGTAAAGGTACCCCTGCCCATATGGGCCAGTCGTGTCCGACTCTGGGCTTGCGCGCCCATCTCGCTTAAGAGCCCGGGGGCCAGCGCTGTCCGGAGACACTTCCGGGTCACGTGGCCAGCATGACGAAGCTGCTCTGGTGAGCCAGCACCAGCGCAGCACACGGAAACACCATTTACCTTTCCACTAGAAAGCAGTCCCTATTTATCTACTTGCACTTAGGGGTGCTTTCGAACTGCTAGGTGGGCAGGAGCTGGGACCAAACGACGGGAGCTCACCCCGCCACGGGGATTCGAACCGCCGACCATGCGATCGGCAAGTCCTAGGCGCTGAGGTTTTACCCACAGCGCCACCCGCATCCCGCAATATAGTGGTACCTTGGGTTAAGAACTTAATTCGTTCTGGAGGTCCGTTCTTAAACTGAAACTGTTCTTAACCTGAGGCACCACTTTAGCTAATGGGGCCTCCCACTGCCACCGCTGCACAATTTCTGTTCTCATCCTGAAGCAAAGTTCTTAACCCAAGGTACTACTTCGGGGTTAGCAGAGTCTGTAACCTGAAGCGTCTGTAACCCAAGGTACCACTGTATATCCCTTACCCTTTGGAGACAAGAATCACTATCATTCCCCCAAATTTATCTCCAGTGGAGCCCTATCTATCCACCATATGCAAACCCACGATTCCTAAAGTCAGTAGATTTCTTTTAAAAACAAAAACAAAAAAAAGGATGGAAAAAAGGAAGTTTGCGTAGGAACAAATTGCACCACTCCAAGAGTAATTCTGCAATTCAAACACTACAAACAGATGTTTCACTTTATGCTAATATGATGAGTGGGATTCCCTCCCCTCCCCTAAGAATAACCACCACAGCAACAATGTTCAAAGGGTAAGATCCTGCATATAATAAGACTGCTTAGAATCCATTGAGGGTTGTTAAGCAATTGGGGGGGGGGGGGTTGTATGGAGAAGTAAGTTAGATATTTTTTTCAGTAGCAGCCAGAATAGCTTTTGCTACAACGTGGAAAAGCAGCTGGAGTCCTGATAGAAAAAGATCACTGTGTAAACTATGGGAACAAATTAAATAAACCAAGTGCAGTGTTAAGAACTGCTAAGAATTACAAAAGAATATTAAACAGCTGTGATCCTGTGTTGCAATTTATAAAATCGACATTAGCTGAATAAGACAGAGATGGATCGTGACCATTGTGAAAGTATGCAGGTGTTGGTGCAATAGCAAAGAATTAATATGGAACAGGTTTTTTATAGCTAATGTGGATTACAATGTTATTAACAGAGCATGGGAAATCTGATGTTAACGATATCTCTTTGATTGTTTGTCTTGTCATAGGTTTCTGAATTTAAAAAAAAAATGGGAGAAGGGGAGTCTATGTGTGGAACGAAAGCCAATTTTAGTGAGAAATATGCAATATTAAAGACAAACAAGCCTTTCTGATGTCTCCAGTAGCTATCTACAGCAACGTTGCCCAAAATTCTGATAGCAGAGACACCCTTCTAAAAAAAAAATGGAGGCACATTTCGCTCTGAAAGGGGTTTGTACAGGGTATTTAACCCTTGGCCTGGGGACTTGATGTGCCCGATTCAAGCAACTATTTCCGCCCCCCTCCAAACATCATGTTTTTGGCAACGGTAGCAAAAAGCTGGGGAGAAGTGTGTAGACACATTTCTGGCATGGGCAGAGATGTCTGAACTCCTCCCAACCAAATCACACACACAAACACACACAAACAGCCATTAGATTAATCACCTGAAGAGCAGTGAGGGGGCAGATCTGCACCGATCAGCTCATAAGGGGGAGCTGAGTGCCTATGTGTGAGCATGAAAGAGTGTGGGGTGACACCAGACACTTTTTGGCCCATGCACCCTGGCATGTGACCCCCCAAAAGAGCTGGCAAATGATCAGTATGGTCCTGGAGCCATGGGTGTCTGTCTGTGGGCACAGGGGAACTTGCTCCCCTTGGAATCTGAAGTGCATTTCTTTTCATGCACGCAGATACACACACCCAGGACTGTAATGTCATGAAGCAATGCTAGATAGCTCAGTTGGTAGAGCATGAGACTCTTAAATCTCAGGGCTGTGGGTTTGAGCCCTGCGGTGGGCAAAAGATTACTGCATTGCCCCCAGTTGGAATAGACAACCCTCCTGGTCCCTTCCAACTCTACAGTTTTTTATTCTAACAAGAGGTTTAGAGTCATCTCTAAGACTATTCCTATTGATATTAGCTGCCCAGCTCAGCTTCTCTGCACCTCCCTGGGGCAACAGGCAGCTCAGATGAATGCAGCTTGTTCTGATCTAATGATGTTGCTTCTGCAAATGTTACAAGCTTCGAAAACCTAGGAAATGCAATGATCATATAAACAAAGGAGCACTGGTGCCTTTCTATGACCGGGTGAGGAGTTTCAGAGTGCTGCTGAACTCAGCTCTGCTTTTTGAGGGGCAGGTGGGGTGCTTATGACTCAGAACAGAAACCAAAAGTAACTCAGAAGAACAGAAGCCAAAAGTGCTGACACAGTTCTGAGAAAACAGTGGTACCTCGGGTTAAGAACTTAATTCGTTCCGAGGGAAGACAAATGGCAATACAAATGAAGGGAATGCGTATTGATGAGATAAATATGGATGATTGTCAGAGAAGCTGAAGGAAGTCCAAAAAGTGATAATTTGTTAAAATTTGGATAGAAATGTACAGTTGTATTGGAAAATTAATAAAAATTTATATATATAAAAAAAGAACTTAATTCGTTCCGGAGGTCCATTCTCAACCTGAAACTGTTCTTAACCTGAAGCACCACTTTAGCTAATGGGGCCTCCTGCTGCTGCCGTGCCGCTGCTGCACAATTTCTGTTCTCATCCTGAAGCAAAGTTCTTAACCAAAGGTACTATTTCTGGGTTAGCGGAGTCTGTAACCTGAAGCATCTGTAACCTGAAGCATCTGTAACCCGAGGTACCACTGTAAACATATTTTTTAATTGGGAAACAGGAATGCAGTGCTACTGTTTGAGAACATCCCAACTGAAAATACTGAGAAAGCTACCCGTACTGTACAACTCGAACAACAGGAAGAGGTGGATAAAGGGAACTATGTAATGAAAGCAAATCCTCCATCAGATGTGTTAAAATTTGAGTTGCTTACACAATGCTGGACCCCTCCAGAAAGTTGTGACTTCAGACCAAGAGAATTTCACCATTAATGGCTAATATCTTCTGGTGTTTTGAAAGGACTTGTATGTCCTCCTTTCATTCATATTGGCAAAGTATGACTTTTCAACTTTCCAAAGGGCATGAATTGTTGATATTTTTGTTTGGCGACCATTTCTTTTCCCCACCGAATCCTCTTGGGTAGGGCATCAGCTGAAATGAAGAACTAGATTAGCTTCTCAGTGAGGAGATGGTTAGCTTCTAGACTGGAAGTGCTATTGAAGGAGGTAATAATCATAATAAAGCAGCTCTGTCTCTTAGACACTAGCTCTTTGTAGCATCGTCAACAACTTGTATTATCATCAGCCTAAAAGCAGGTTTTAAGTTGGACAGCATTACAAACTGAAACGATTGCAGGGCTTGCATTATATTTTGATTGTGAGCACATTCTTATCATCTTGTATACACATTGCATTACAATTCCATACAGGAAATTGTTTTGCAAGATGGTGATCCATATATTTTATAGGTCACTGTCACGAACTTTCGTTGCTCTGTTCGACTGTCTGTTGGGAATCAACTTTCTTTCTTATTGTTATTCTGGTTTCTGGAGAATAAACCATCATAAGACACCTTAGCACAGTTGACTTTGTGATTGTAATCCACTGTGAATTTTCTCATTGCTCAGTGACCCACAGCGCTCCCCTTTGCCAGCACAGTAGGTGGGGGGGTAGTCCACAGAGTTATCAAAAATGTGTCATAATAACTCTTAGTTCAAAGGAGTTCTCTGGGATGCATGCACTTCTGAGCAGGTGTTCATAACTTATCCTCCTGACAACAAGTTGCAATTCCTTCCATCCCACTCTCTTCTTTTACACCAAGTTCCTGCAAACAACAGGTGACAGCAAACTTGTTTCTGGACCATAGAACTTCTGGTTGCAAATGAGGACTCAGCCATTTATATGGAGTATTCAGTCATAAAGAATTAAACCTTGCTCTCTGTTACTGGCTGTTGGAATATGATGCCATGAAGCAATCAATTCATTTTCATAATTTATTGTAATGTTAATAGTTGAACCAGTGAAATTTTGCCACTTCAAGCTGCAGGAGAGGGTTGTTTTTTTAATTGCTATTTCACATGAAAACCTACATACCAGGGACACTGCTATGAGACTGTATCCAGAGGTCACAAAGTGCTCTCTCAGGCTTCTGGTGCCAACACAGGTTCTGAACTACCAACAACAACAACATTCATACTGCCCATTTGGGCACAGGGTGGTTACCTTTTTCTCCCTTGAAAACTACAAGGAGGAAGTTGGAAGAGTGGCGCTCCTTGCCACTTCCTGTTTCAGCTCTATGTGCTTTTCAAGACTCAGATTAATTCCACTGGATCCAACTTTTACCCAGATCCCTTGAAAAGTGAAACACCTGCATGTGTTCAATTTCCCTTTTTGTCCTGGTGGGATGAGGGTCCAGAGGAGCAAACAGAGATGTTGCAAGAAGCGTGGCACCCACAGAACTCACTCAAAAGTCTAAATGTCCCCACGAGCGTTAAAAGGTTGGCATGCACATATACACATACCATGTGGTCTTATGATACAGTACCTGTCCTGGCTTTCACAGCAGGGCAAAGGATAGTAGGAACTCTTGACATTGTTTCCACCAAAGGCTTAAATGCATAAATCAGAGTGCTACATGTGTCAGGTTACATCATAAACTGAGATATGTGGCTAAGCCCAAACTGGGACATTAATTCAACAAGCATCACACACCCTGTATCTTCTATTTGAAGAGTAGGATGGGCACAGCTATTTGTGAAGCGAGCAGCCCAAGTTCTGGGACTGGGCGAGCAAATGAGCACTTTTTCAATTAGACTGACTTGGGGACAGGGGCATAGCCAGCTCAGTCTTGACAATAAATGGAGCAATCATGTGACTTGGTATAAGGCGGTTCCCCGTGTCCCTAAATACCTCCTTGTTCCAGGATAATAGTGTCTCCAGGACTGGCCCTACCATTATGCAGAGTAGAGCAGCTGTCTCAGGTGGCAGCAACCAGGCAGGCAGGGAGCTGTGCGAAGGAGCTGGAGGTCAGAGCTGTAGGGTTTGTAGCCAAAACGCAAATGCATGTTTTGCTAGACAAGAACAGGGCTAGTACACAGAGAGTTCTTAAACTACCTAGAGAGGACCCTCTGTGTGCTTACTTCCCCTGCCTACTCTGGGTGGGAATTCTGTAACAAACCTTTTATACTTCCTCCTGCCTTTGAGGAGACTCTCTCTGTACCATGCTTCCAAACTAATCAGACATGTGTCTGGGAGCTCCAAACACACACAGCCTTTTTTGGGGGGGTGACCCACAGCCTATACTGAAGCCAACTTTTTTATTTTGTACCTAAGAAGTTTTTCTTACCTGTCTTGTATTTGCTGCCTGCATTGAAATGTAAGTAAACATTTTTGTTTACCTTACTAAAAAGTGTGGTTCATTCTCTGCAATTGGGGTGAAGACAGGAAGGTCAATAGACCACAAATAAAAGGGATGGAAAGGGGTATAACTGCCCAATTCCTAAGTTTTTGTAAGCTGCAAAACCTATAAGGGCTTCACAGTCTGCTTACTTTTTTGTATTTCTCCCACACACATGGAATGGGAGGTTTAAATTTTAATGTATATATTGAATCCTCAATCCATCTCCCACATAAGAGTTATGTGTGCCATGTAACTTGTCCTGTTTTCTCTGCTGCCCTTAAGCACAGTAGAGGACACTGCGCATCCCTGGCACTGAAGACAGAGTCTACTTCTGCGGAGGAACACCATCTTGTCCTTCACAGCAGACAGAAAAATGTCTTAGGCCAGCCGCGTACCTCCCCAAAGCAGCCCATCAACCTTCATAAGTCAAGAACTCTACTCTTTAAGCATGGACCAATGGTACCAAATCGTATGGGAAACAGCCCTACTAGAAAAATTAACCAATCAACTGAAACTGACACAGGGACAAACAGAAGAAGACGCCTTCACCCCGGTATGGCTCCCCTTTATCACATACACAGCCCGACAAGACAATGACAAAAATCTGCCAACAGCATACAAATCAATATGGCTAACCTGATCCAAAACACCCACTCACACATGAAAACAAAGATCACCACAGCCAGTCACAAACAAACAACCACACCAAACCCTACATACATTAAGCAAAATAGAAACATTTTGTGAAATTATACATCATGATGGTGGGTTGGGGGAATGGTACAATATGGTCGTTGGTGAGTGGAAGCTCTCATGTCAGTGGAAAAGCCAACACTGGGTGCACCTCAAATGGTTCAGGAAATATGTATTTACACAACCCTGTGAAATGTGAGCATAATATCTGCAAATGTAGGTCTCATCAAGCCACTTTTATGTTTCCCTGGCCTCTTTATCATGTGTCAACTGGAAATCCATAATATCAATTTTTGACTGAAGGCTGGCTTTAATTACAATTTCTTTTACAGGTTTCAACAGACTTTTTTTTTTTTGTATCACAGGAAATGAGAGCACTTCTGCCTCTCCAGCTCAAAAAGAGAAAATGAAAAGGTTCTTAAATGTATAAGTAATTTTAACTGATTCATTGATCTGAATACTTTTTAAAGTAATACTGTAAGTATTTCTGTCACACTTTGAAGTTGAGCTGAGAGCTCGCTTCCATCCCTTAGGGTTCCTTTACAACCATTAAGAACTTGTACCTTTTATCTGGTGCCTTCAATTAATTGAATTTCAGAAATATTCCAAGATGTTGGGCTTTTCTTTTTTTAAAAAAAAGAAAATTATTTCACTCCTGGAGGACATTCCTCTGTGATTTATTGTTACAGTAATTAAAAATACTCAGTATTACAGTGGTCACTGCTGAAACTCCTGTCTGCCCCTGGCTATATTTTGGTTTAACTTAAAACATATATGGGTAATGTGAAAGACTTGTCAAGCCAAGCAAAATTGTCTCATTCTCTTTATGTATCTTTTTTTCCAGAATCCTAGCACCATTTTAGGCTGAGGTTCAGTGATATTATTTACATGACAGTGATATGCAAACACAATTAGACTCCATGTCAGAAACATTTGAATAACAAATGTTTGTTACAGTAAATTGTGCTTCCCTCATTTCTCTCTCTCTCTCCCTCTCCCCATCTCTCTCTCTCTGTATTTATAATCAGTGAAATATATATATATATGTTATTCTGTAGCAATGATAGTTGTGAGTGTTCAAGAGAAGTCTTTTTAAAATGCTAATTTAAATCATTAGCAGACAGTTTTGTTCAAGCAGTTCCTAACAGGAAAATGTAAATGTTGCATTAATTATTGTATAATAGCATAATTGTCACTACCTTGTTAACTCTCACATGCTATCAACCCCATTTAAAGATAATGAACTCGGGTCAAGCCAATGGCGAGCCCTTATGGAGAATAGACTGTTTTATGTCACCTAAGATGTGTTAAGTGACTGCCTAAAAATGTACAGTGTAAATGCAGCAACGTGTTTGGAAACTTGCATGATATCCCAGCACATCCAGCCATCTGCGAGCTCTTCATTGGCTGCATCCACCAAACCTGGGTTTGTTTCTGTGTAATGGCTGAATGCAGGTGGCACTGTGGTCCAAACCACTGAGGTTCTTGGGCTTGCAGATTAGAAGGTCAGCAGTTCGAATCCCCACGATGGGGTGAGCTCCCATTGCTCTGTCCCAGCTTCTGCCAACCTAGCAGTTCAAAAGCAAGCCAGTGTGGGAAAATAAATGGCATTTCCATGCGCTCTGGCTGCCGTCACAGTGTTCCGTTGTGCCAGAAGCGGTTTAGTCATGCTGGCCACATGACCCGGAAAGCTGTCTGTGGGCAAACGCCAGCTCCCTTGGCCTGAAAGTGAGATGGGCGCTGAAACCCCATAGTTGCCTTTGATGGGGCTTAACTGTCCAGGGGTCCTTTACCTTAGGGACACTAGTGGACTTGTCATGCCCATGTTATCCCCGCAACAAGGCTCAATTTCTGAGTGACCTCCTCACTTATACAACTGTTCTACTCTGTTGACTAGGCGCCGTGTTAATTCACCCTAGAATGGCCTGCCTCACACTGGATTCAGAAGCAAGAGGGTGTTTGCAACGGTCCTACTTAAAACTTAATAATAATAATAATAATAATAATAATAATAATAATAATAATAATAATAATTTGATATTTATACCCCGCCCATCAGGCTGGGTTTCCCCAGCCACTCTGGGTGACTCCCAACAAAAGATTAAAAATACATTAAAACATCAGTTTTAATGAATGAATGCTTGCAGCCCAGAAATGGAAACAAGAGGAAATACCGACAATAGAAGATTGGAGACTGAAGCTGACTGACTATGCAGAATTGGACAGATTAACCAGAAAAATTAGATATCTTCAAGACCAAAAGTTCATTGAGGACTGGGGGAAATTTGTTGAATATCTGAAAAGAACATGTGATGTACAAACAACACTGGTGGGATTTCAAGAAGCACTGTGAAAACAGAGATATATTGTTAAAAAAAACAAATAGGAGTGGGAGGGAAGTTCAATGGCAATATAAACAGAGAAATGCGTAAACTGAGAAATATTTATGGATGATTGTCAGAGAAGCCGAAGGAAGTCTAAAAAGAATCAAATTTGTGAGAATTTGTTAAAATTTGACATAATTGTATTTTTGTGTTGGAAAATAATAAAAATTATTTATAAAAAAAAGAATGAATGCTTGCAGCCTGACCATATGTATGTTTATTCAGGAATAAGGGCTTCTGGCTAAGGCAGAGGTGGTGGTGTGTATTTCTTTCATCAGGCTATGCAACTAGGATGGATCCATACTTAGCCATACTGAGAGGAGATCCCATTGACTCCATGGATTGATTTCTCAAGTTCTCGTTGCAGTGGATGAACTACAGCCTCGCAATTCCATATGAACCGCATCACTCAGTTGAAGAGCACATGGCTTGTGCGCCGAATGTCTCAGGTTCAGTTCCCACCATCTTATGGCTACGTAAGGATCTACACTTGGATAACTGAGTTTCATTCATTTATATGACAGGTTACATTCCAAACAAAGTAATTCACCCAGAATTACTAAGGCTGTGTACACACTAAACCTTTAAAGCACATTCTTTCCCTTCAATGAGTTATGGGCACTGCTGGGTATTGTAACTGGGGGGGGGGGTGAACTATAGTGCCCAGAATTATCTGAGGTAAAGAACGTGTTTTGAATGTGCTGTAAAGGTACAATGTGTATACAGTGGTACCTCGGGTTACATACGCTTCAGGTTACATACATTGCTAACCCAGAAATAGTACCTCTGGTTAAGAACTTTGCTTCAGGATGAGAACAGAAATCGTGCTGCGGCGGCACAGCGGCAGCAGGAGGCCCCATTAGCTAAAGTGGTGCTTCAGGTTAAGAACTTTTTCAGCTTAAGAACGGACCTCCGGAACGAATTAAGTACTTAAACCGAGGTACCACTGTACAGCCTTAGAGTAGACCCATTGAAATCAATTGGGATTGTCAGTCTTGAGGACTATCTTAATTCCTACAGACTTTAGCGGGTTTACTCTATGTATGACTAATTCCAGATTCAACCCATTCTACACAGAGCTTTCTTTAGAAAACAATAGGGAGACTGGTTGCCATTCAGGTAGGTTTGAGAAATCCTTACAAACTGCCGGTACATGTGATTGCCCAGATTGACCACCAATTATTTTGGAGAAACATTTAACCCACTCAGAGGCAAGAACTGAGTCTTCCTGTGATGATCTCACTGAATTATTATCCCAGGTCACCAGTTCCCAGAATTTGTCTTCTCTCTGTTCCATTACTGCTAGTCCCAGTTCTTGCCACTGGAGTTTCCTATATTCAGCTTTCTTGTTTTTCTGCAGTGTCAACCTATATTTAATCAAGTTTTCCATGAATTCATGGAACTTTCTGGGCCTCTTTGCACTGACTGTCAAACCAGCTTAGGTGTATTGATTGTGTGTAGTTTATAATTGTAGAAGTTATGGAACAGGGCCTGCTCATAAAAAGTTGACACAAGATCATCAGATGATTACTATATAGTGTTTCTTGAATATCACTGCTCAGTCTATGAGACCATTTCATACTTTCCAAGCTCACATTCTGCATTATATTAGAGGACCTGTGGAGACTGATATAGTGGTACCTCAGGTTACAGACGCTTCAGGTTACAGACTCCACTAACCCAGAAATAGTACCTTGGGTTAAGAACTTTGCTTCAGGATGAGAACAGAAATCGTGCTCCAGCAGTGCGGCGGCAGTGGGAGGCCCCATTAGCTAAAGTGGTAGCTCAGGTTAAGAACAGTTTCAGGTTAAGAACGGACCTTCAGAACGAATTAAGTTCTTAACTTGAGGTACCACTGTACTGGAAAGTGGTCTCTTTCTATTCTTTCTAACACTTCACAGGTGTTCACAAAGGTGGACAATGACACTATAATGTGGTTGACAGCACTTCTACCATGTTTGTTCAAATATGTACACCACCCCTTCAAAACATCTGCAGGGCTCCCACGAAGGATATGTAAATTATTCTGGAATACGAATTCCAACCGTTTCATGCCCTGAGCATCATATTTCTTGTCCAAAGAACAATGAGAGATTAGGGGAAAGGGTTAGGTGCCCTTTTCTCACTGGGAGAGAAAGGCGGGATATAAAGTAAATGCAATAACTAATAGACCTTGGCAGCCAGTTCTTTGAGAAAAATGCAGCATCAAGAGGGGGCAATATAAAACAAAGAGCATCGATTCAGGTTCTAATCCTGCCCTGGCTTCCTGTGTTGCTGCTTTCCAAGCTACTCCTCCCCGCTTGAGGTTTCACAAATATGCGGCAGCTAGACTGGTGACTGGGAGCGGCCGCCAAGACCATATAACACCGGTCTTAAAAGACCTACATTGGCTCCCAGTGTGTTTCCGAGCACAATTCAAAGTGTTGGTGCTGACCTTTAAAGCCCTAAACGGCCTCGGTCCAGTATACCTGAAGGAGCGTCTCCACCCCCATCATTTTACCCGGACGCTGAGGTCCAGCGCCGAGGGCCTTCTGGCGGTTCCCTCATTGCGAGAAGCAAAGCTACAGGGAACCAGGCAGAGGGCCTTCTCGGTAGTGGCGCCCACCCTGTGGAACGCCCTTCCAGCAGATGTCAAAGCGATAAACAACTACCTGACATTCAGAAGACATCTTAAGGCAGCCCTGTTCAGGGAAGTTTTTAATGTGTGATATTTTACTGTATTTTTGATTTTATGGAAGCCACCCAGAGTGGCTGGGGAGGCCCAGCCAGATGGGCGGGGTATAAATAATAAATTATTATTATTATTATTATTATTATTATTATTAAACACCCCTGTCATTTCTCTGCTCCAAACTGCCCCCTCACCATGTTGCTTTGAAGAGTTTGGATTTGATATCCTGCTTTATCACTACCCTAAGGAGTCTCAAAGCGGCTCACAACCTCCTCTCCCTTCCTCCCCCACAACGAACACTCTGTGAGGTAAGTGAGGCTAAAAGACTTCAGAGAAGTGTGACTGGCCCAAGGTCACCCAGCAGCTGCAGGTGGAGGAGCGGGGAAGTGAACCTGGTTCACCAGATTACGAGTCCACCACTCTTAACCACTACACCACACTGGCTCTCTTTGCAGTGAGGTAAGAAGCCACGAGCTTTTTCTCACACGTGGTTGCTTCTAATCTAAGATATATTCCATGTGTGTGAACTGGCATTTCCTGTTCAAAAACCACAGCCCAGAACTTTCTGAAGCTGAAGGATCTATATGCTCGATTTCCATCTCAATGGCTGCATTAAAGAAAGGGAGCTCTAGTCTCACTGGGAAAGTGGCCAGAACAGGCAATCTTCTGTGTTTCCATCTTCCCATTTTTAAAAGCTCTGCACCAGTTTTGTACAACTGCAGGTTTGGATGAATGCAGGTCAGTGCCAGGTAAATAGTTAATATTTAAATATATGCGCTGCCAGAATTCAAATTAATAACTTTCCTTTCACTCTGAAAGCCCTGAAGGGCTTTCTAATGTATTTCAGTCCTTGCAACATCACGTCATGAATTCAGCGTGAGGAAAAAGAAATGTCCCCCATTGCAGGTCCTTGTACATTAGGCTCAGTGTTGCTATTTGGAGATGAGCAAGAAGCAGTGTACCAAAACCACAAGGGAACTCAAATAGATGCAGTGGAAATTTGATGACTTATTTCGGCCTTCGCCAACCTGAATGCACTCCAGATGTGCAGCTGCTGGGAGTTGTAGTCTAAAACATCTGGAGGGTGCAAGGGTGATGAAGGTTGGCTTACTCACTCCTCATGCCCTAAACAAGCTCGACTTCACTCCTTCTGTTTAAGCAATTGCACTACTTGAGGGCTAGATATTTTTGTTCTTGAACTGTCCTCCTTCTTTCCCTCCCCATCACAGACATTTTGTATGAGTTACAAGGTTTCTATGTTTAAAATAGGAAGATTGATGAGCTAACAGAGCTAGCCTTCTTTGTCACGATACAACTTTGTAAACCGTGTGAATTTTTCATTTGGGATTCTTGTTTAAGTTTCTGATTCCGAATTTCTAACATTTTATCTTCAGATTTCACAGTGAAACTCCTGGATTTGATTCAACACAAAACTTGGAGGTTTGCCTTACCTGTGGGCAGATGGTGATTAAACTCCAGTGTCAGTGCTAGAATGCAGGCTGCAGGATGTCAAGTCAGGAGCAGGAATTAAAGTTTCAAAATATGAAGTGTCTGCTCCTTCATTCTTCAAGCAGAAAAGGGAGTGAAGTCTCACCCATGTTGCAATATGGAAATACTGTAATTCTACTGGCCTACATTAAAGGATTCTTTGTTAGGATTACAGAGATTTTGTCCGTGAAGCACTTTGGAAATCTTAAAGTGCTATATAAATATAAAGTGTTTTTTTTTTCATATTTCATATACCATAATGTGCAATGATACAAACTGTAACTGTTTTTTTTCCCCTTTTGAAAAGTTCCAGTCCACACTTCTGACTGTAATAGGCTTTTGAGTGACTTCACAATTCTGAATATCACCAGTCCAAACAACTGATATCCCTGACTTTCTCTCTTGCTCCTCCACCTTTAAATGTAACAGGCAACAAGAAAGGCAAAAGCAACTTGATCCTTGGAAGTAAGGTTTGCAGAAGGCCAGAGAGCTTATTTCCAAGTAAATGTTTTTCGGATCAGCCCGTAAAAAGTTGTTTGCCCTTCTACTCAGAAGTATACACCAGCAACAGCTTTAAAGACTTTAGCAGGTTGCAGGGATTACAGCGATACGAAGGCTCAATTCCACAATAAAGGCAGCCGTTCTAAGCCGATTTATTCAAAAGTAAATTCATTATGGCATAAGCTTTTGTGGAGTGCAGTCCACTTCGTCATATGCACGAAGCGTTATCCTGAGTTGCAGGTGCATATATCCAGCGGGGTGGGAAATGGGCCGGATTCCATGAAAGCTTATCCCATAATCAATGTGTTAGTCTTGAAGGTGCCACTAGACTCTCTGTGGTTTTTGCTTCAAGAGACTCGCACAGCCTCTTGCAAAAGACTGGTCTTTGGGGATTCTCAAAAGTGAGTGTGATTGGAATAAGTAGTGCTCGCTTCAAGTACAGTGTTCCCTCAGGTTACATACGCTTCAGGTTACATACGCTTCGGGTTACACACTCCGCTAACCCAGAAATAGTGCTTCAGGTTAAGAACTTTGCTTCAGGATGAGAACAGAAATTGTGCTCCGGCGGCAGCAGGAGGCCCCATTAACTAAACTGGTGCTTCAGGTTAAGAACAGTTTCAGGTTAAGTATGGACCTCCGGAACGAATTAAGTACTTAACCCGAGGTATCACTGTAAAGGTAAGCGGGGCCATTAATTCAGAGGTAGCCATTCACAAGGTCATTTGGCTTTTAGCTCCCTTGATTTCTGTTGAATTCAGTCCTGTTAGGTGGCTTTGGCAATCATGGCCTTGATTATGGCAAACCCCTTAAAATCAGGGAACTGTTATTAGCCAGCCAGCACATACTCCACTCCTGTTTATAGTTTCAGCAGGCAGAATCACGTGGGCAAAGCTTTCGTTCCCTTTGGATTGAACTACTTTGTTAAGCATTGCAATTTTCAAAGGCAGCAGTGGGGAGTGCGCTTGAGGAAGACTCCTAGCCTGCATTCTTCTCCCTCATCTACTTGTTTTGAATCTGGAAAGAGGGTTCTTTCTTCCTAAGATGGAGTTTCCTTTGCAGTGATACAGGACAGGAAGAGCTTTGCCATTTAATTCTACAGAATGCATCAACTGGGCCGCAGTGTGTTTTAGGTTGGGGACCTATATTTCAACCGTGCGAACCGCCCAAGCACAAATAAAGAACAGCATTCAGATCCCAGGGGTAATTTCTTATCTTCCTCCCAAGATAAAAAGGCATTAGATATAAGGTCTTTATTTCCAGGCCTCGATTAGAGTCCCCTCCTCCTGCCCCTGTGGATCTGTTTTTAGTGTTACCTCTTTCTGCTCCTCTGCCTGTTTCTTCCAAAGCTGAGAAACTTCCCATCTAATTGGATCTGGACCCTGAATGAAAGATTCCTTCTGGATAGATTTAAAATTGCAGATTCCACATCCACCTGGTGTGCTAGAAGAACGGACTTTGGCAACTTCAGACTGGGGGATGTGTGTTGTATGGCCCAACCTAAATGCCCATTAGGAGGAAAGGAAGTAAATAAAATCTGGACACGACGCTGGTCTGTGACCGTATTAATAAATTCATTCATTCAAAATCTGGACAGTGCTCGGAGGGTTGGAATAAGATTAAGGGTGCAGTCCTGTGCTAATATACATGGAAGTAAATCCCATGAACTCAGTGGGACTTACTTCTGAGTAGACAACACAGAGAATCACACTATAAATCTGCAATCCTAGGCACACATATCTAGGAGTAAGCACCACTGAAGACAGTGAGGCTTACTTCTGAGTAAAGATACCTAGGCCTATGTTGCAAGGTTGCAATTCAATGGGCATTTACTTGAGAGCAAATCCCATTGAACTCAGTGGAACTAACCTAATAGATTTTCATGGGATTGCACTATAAGGCTAAATGGTTTTCACAAATTTTGATATTGTTGTCAGCTTCTTGGTTGCTAGGGGCACAGGGTGTGAGCATCTTTCCCAGTCGTGGCTCCCTGTGGAAATGGGTCCCAAATAATGCTAAGCTGGAAATGGGTCAGAAATAGCTTGGGACAATGAAAGTGCTGCAGAAATGAACCAATGAGCAGTTATAGCATAGTTGCTAAGAGAGTGGGCAGTGATCTAGGAAGCCTCGGGTTCAGATCTCATCTCAGCCCCCAACTAGTGTTTGATGACAAGCCTCGGTGCTCCCCCCCCACCTCCCCTACCTCCATCCGCAGGTAATCGACCTACCTTCCAGGGTTGTTGTAAGGGGATAGCTACTACGACGACGGTTCTGAAGAACTTGGAAGATAATCTAAAAAGCTATAAAAATGTGGCGCCTGGTTTTTAAAGAGCGCGTTTGCTGGTCTTAGGGATGCAAGAGGACTGCCCTCCCTCCGGACTCGAACCGGCGGAGCTGTGACCTGCGCAGGCAGCGGCCGGCAGCGCAAGTTGCGAGCGGGGGGGGGGTAGCAGCAGCAGCAGCAGCAGCAGCGCGCGAGCGAGGGCAGCGTTGGAAAGTGTTAATCAGGAGGAGGAAAAGGCGCGCGGTAAGCGCAGCTCTGCACTCGAACGTCACTCCGGTGCAGGGGGTTAGTGAAGTGACTGTGGCGCCTGGGGACTGGAGGCACTCACTCGTCGGACTGACTCCAGTCAGGTATTCCATACACTGAGCAATGTCTCCATTAGCGCGCTGCTGTGGCTGCTGCTCTCTCCAAAGCGAGCCGCTGCGAGCGAGGCGGAAAGACGCGGCCACCCTTTGCCATGGAGAAGCTCTGGCCAGGAGATCCTAGGCGCAGCCCGGCGTGATTGCAGGTAACAAGAAAGAGAGGCACTTCCTTGCTGGCGGTGCGCTTGCACCCCGGCTTCCTTTCCGCCCATCTTTGCGTCCATCCATCCACGCGCACCCCAACAATAGCCTGCCTTCTGCAGCCAGCCGGCTGGGAAATCTCGGGCTGCCTATGGAAGAGAAACTACGGGCGATCCATCATGCGGCTTGGGCAGTGTTTACCTAGGGCTGAAGCCGCCTTACACGCATGCTTTTTCTCTTCTCGGCGCGGGGATGGGGAAAGGGAAAGGGTGTTCGCGGTCATGCAGAGTGCAACTTTGGTCGGTTGCTCTAGGAGACTTTGGGCAGGGAGGCTGCGTTGGCCAAGAAAGTTTGGTGGACGTGGAAAAGGAGCCCAAGCTTGGAGGACCGTGAAGGCGTGGGGAGGGCACCCCTATGAGGGAACTGCGGGTGTAAAGTTCCTCTGTTTGGCGGGGGGTGCTTTAAATCGCTTCTGTAAACTCGGCGCTGGTCGGTGCAATCCTGTAGTTGTTTACTGCGTAGGAAGTCCCACGGAGTTCAACGCGGCGGACTCACAGCCAAGTGGGTATAGGATTTCAGACACAGTTTCTAGCCTGAGAAGTGGGGCTGCTTAGAAATCGAGCCCGAAAACTCTGTCACCTCCCCCGCCCATCCCAATCGTGTTATTGTGCATGGTTCAGGAGTGACTGCAAGGCACTCTGCACATGTTCGACGACACACTTTTAAAATCTCCGGTTTCACAGCTTTGGGCTACGACTGCAAAGATTCCGGCGCTGACAAGAACTGGGTGGGTCTTCCTTCTAACCTGGTCCTCTGGGGAGGTGTTTTTGGAGAAGCGCCACAGATTCCTTACTGTAAGTCGAAGAAAAGGGGGGGATTTAATGGGGGGAGCCAAACACATTGGCAAATGAATCCCATTGATTAGTTGTTGTTGGTAACAGGAGTAAATTCGCCTTGGTTATTAGCCAGGCCGGGAGAATAAAACGGTAAAAAAACCTCCGTGCGGATATATGCGTGAAAATAGGGGGTTGGGGCTTCTGTGTTAGGTCTGGCCAGGCGCCTGTCTAAAACCAGTTTGTCCACACGCACTGGTTGATCCTAGACCCTCTGCAGGTCTCTGGCTAGTTCAAGTCCAGTGTCAGGTTTGGTGAGGTCGCCGGCAAGGAGATACCCTCAATTTTCTAGTTTACGCTTTTTCATCCATTTTACAAAAAGGAAAGCTGGAGAAGCGCCGCTAGCTCCGAAGTCCAAAGCGTTGGGAAAGGTTTTTCCAAGGTCGCGGGCTCCAGATCCTTTTAACACCCTTCTGGCCCGATCCAAATCCTGTTTACGGGAAGAAGTCCCACTCCTTTTATTTGGGATTCGCCTCCAAGTTAATATGCGCAGGAGTGCAACTTAGATTATTCACTTTTTGGGTGCTGGTTGAGGGGGGGTGTTTGCAGGGGTTGGGGGCGAAGATGCGGCGGATTAGGGGTGTCTTGAGAAATTGTAAATTCGGAACCAGAGGAAGTGGTTAGTCCTGGGCCATTCAGGCAGAGAAATTTAGGGCAAAAACAACCCGATGGTTATGTTCAGATCAATTTCCTGCCGACCTCAATCAGAGCAGCTACCTGACCTGCTAGGGCCTGCTCCTGCACTTCTCTTTCTTTCAAGTTTTCTTGGGGAGGATTAAAAAAACAAACCAACCAGACATTGGCTTTAGTTTCTTGGAGAAGAACGATGAAAAAAAATCTGCAGAGATTTAAACCCTGAAGACGCTGCACACTTCGCTCTGCTACGCTGCGTATTTGTTGTTGCTGCTGCTGCTATTGTTTTTCAAGAAATAGCACCCACTCCTTCTGATTTTGGGAGATGTGTTATGAGAATTGCGCTGGGTGGTCTCTTTGGCAAAAGAAGGGCTTCGCTCTGGCTGCTCCCTGTTACGTGTAGAAGTCAGCTTCTTGCCTTATGCGCAAAAGTTGTTGTTTTCCACAGGATAGCGCTCAGACCCTGGGTCTCTTCGTGAGCGAGGTACGCTGCTAAACGCAGGGACTGCCTCTAGGACACTGTTACTTTCTAGCTTTGCTGATGAATGGGGAGATACAGTAATGAAATTCATCCGAATGCCTTTCCTCCTAAAGTGGGGCGTTTGCGGGAAATCTCACCTCCCTCACACAGATTTATGAGGAGCCTGGAAACAGGGCAGCGCTTGGCGTGGTGTTTGCTGGAGGAGAGGGGAACCTAGGCTGTATGGGGGAGACTCGAGGGAATCATGATCCCACTTTGTTCTTGGGGGGCTGACTTCCGATTGAGTGTGTGGAGCTGGAGCCACGCACCCTGCTATTAGGCGCGTTGAAGCCAGTCCTGCCGATCTTGCGCGTGTCTATTCCGGCACGAGACTCGTTCATTCCAACGCCTGAACTTCCAAGGAAGCGTGCTTCAGGATACAAAGGTCAAGTTGCAATCCTATGGATACTTACCGAGGGCGGGGAGGGGGGCGCCACCACTGCACCTAATTAGACACATTCCCAAGTCAATCAGCACGGGTCGTGCTGTTACTCCGAAGTCAAGGGTGAGGGCGAGTAGTTAGCAACCCACCATGACTTTGTAGTAGAACGCTATGGAAGTCCCTAGCCAAAAAAGAAGGAAAAACGCATTTATTTATACTGAGCACCTAATCAACAGCGCGATCCTAGACTTGCTGCGTTTATCGTGGGTAAAGGATTGCAGTTCAAAGGGTCCCAGGGAGGAAATTTCGTCTAGAAGCGGGATAGGATGGCATGGATCGTGGTGGAGAGGCTATGTTATGGATCCAGAAACGGGCGAGAAACTTCTTTGCTCCGTCTGCCAGTGCAGGGTGATCCGGGTGGAATTGTTTTGAGTATTTGAAAAAGGCGTGTGTGTGTGTGAAGATGGATTTGCAACGTTGCGGTTTGGCGGAAGGGGGGGGGGGAGAGGAAAAAAAACATTGCACCATCCTCTGTAAAAGTTGTCTGCTTCAGTCAGCTAATTGCAACGTTTAACGCTGAACTCCTTTGGAGATCTGGGAGGCTGCACCCCACCCCCGTCCCCTGGAGGGCGACGCGCCTGCGTGTTGCAGTAAACACCCCCCGCCCCACCTCCTGGTATTGTATACCTGCAATGTATAGCCTGCGTGGCTCTCGGGTTTCCCTTTATCTTCAGAGATGGTCCTCGTGCAATCATTTATTTATTTTATAAAAACGGGTCTACTCGAAAGTAAGTCCCATTGAGTTTCGGTAAGTCTTATTCCCAGGTAAACGAGCACAGAATTGCATCCTGTTTAGGACCACGGTCTCTAAAGCTGATTTCCTTAGGAGTTACTTTCATCGACTGGGCTGTGCCTTCTGAGTAAGCCTGGCTAGACCTGCAGCTGCCACCATCCCCAGTCTCCATGAAGTACTTGCAAACTTTGGCTTTCGTTTCTGAAAGAGGTTCCTCCATCCAGTTGGCTGGTTGGCTGGCTCCTTCATCAGCTACAGGCAGGCTACGAGGAGGAGAAACAGTTTTAGAAATGCAGCCGGTGGGGGGAATAAATTAATATCACAGCCTGCCCATGAAGCAGCCCCCCCGCCCGCCCCCATGCATTTATTTGTAAAGCGTCTGCGATCCCTAAACTACTGGAGCTGCCGCCATGAACCGCTCAGTCGCTTTAAGTGATCTGCGTGCCGGAGATTCCTGGGGTCTGATACGCTTATACGCCCTGCAAATATTATACAACCGCTGCAGTCTTATGCCTCCTTCCGCGAAAGTTCCACCAATGTGTGTTGCGACCTCCAGATCTACCCAAATAAACTTTACAGTGCAACTCTGGTCATAGCTTCCCAGAAGTGGACTTGACTCCGTGACAAGCGTGCGCAGGATCACAACCCTGTTTGCGGACTAGAGGGTGGGACACCCCACATATTGCGCGCGATACATCTGTGTTTGGACATGTGCTAGACGTATTTATTTTCATTTAAAAGCCGCAGGCGGAGCGGAGAGAGATAGCAGAAGCCTTTGGGGGGGGTGAGAGGGTGTTAACTCTTTCCTCCCCAGTTTGGTCTCAGTTCCTGACGAACCATAGTGGGACTTGCTTTAAAGTTTAAAAAAAACCACGCACGTGGAAATGGGCTGTTCCTTGGAAGTAGGGCATATTCATTTGAGTAAACATACAATGCGGGTGGAAAGTGGTGATCGTCCGCACTGTCGTTTAATGTGACTGGTTAAGTTTCCAGCCCATTCATTCTCCACTGTCCATATGACGCTCTCCTCAAAATCACTGCTTTCCCAGACTTTCCTTTCCCTCATACTATCCACATTAAAGGACAGGATCGATGAGCCCAGTGTCTCACTAAAGTTCCAGGGAACTAGCACAGGTAATCTGAAGACATCCCTTGTGCCTCTTACTCCCAGGTAAACGCGCTTAAACTAGGTTCAGGGTGGCCCTCTCTTTTGAAGGGGCTGCTGAGCTCCTTTGCTGCCTTCTAACGCGCTCCTCCAAGAGCCAAGGCTTTGCCTCGGTAAATTATAGCAATTACGCAGCAGATATGATTATATTAGGTGTACTGCGGTCTCCAGATAGTCATCCATCACCCTCAATCGAGCTGTCAGAGCGGGCAGATTCGTCCCTGGGAGGCACCAAGTCTTCCATCTGGGAAGAAGAAGGGAACATCATCATTAATTAGAGTGTGACCCTGGGGCTATTCACATGTCTGAACCCAGGCAGCTCTCCGAGCAAGTCTGCACTCCTTTCATCCCTCCCTCCCCCGCCACAGCTGCCCTCCCCTCTCCACGCGCGCAAATACGCACAGAAACTCGCCCGCCCTGGGTCTGGCTAACTTCCCCACTGCAAGTTCCTCTCTAGGCAGAGTATCCCGATTTTCAGAGATTGGGGGTTTTCTTTATACCCTACCCTCCCCGCTCCCCAATACAAACACATACACAAAAGGTCCTGGAGGAAAATTATATGTACTGGACTTTCCAGGAGAGGCCTAGATAAAGGTGACAAGGTGAAGGGGACTGATGGGGTAGTGAAACCAATAGTAATGGTATGCCAACTTATTAATAAGAACTTCTCTCTTTTAACCCAAAGTAAATGCTCCTCTGAATTTAGCGGGAGTTACTAAGGAGGGTAAGAGTCCACTCTCACCTTGGAAAAAAATGATTAAAAAGAATCTTTTTGCTCATCCCCCTGAAATCACTTACTTTCAAAAAATTGTTTTCCTGGGTCTATCCAATGGCAGTCATATTGTAGATCCATTGAAGTCAGTGGACTTAAGGCTTTATCTACCCTGAGTATGACTGCTGCTAGATATCCCCTGCTGTTTTATGGTCAGAACTAGAATTTAAGTAGAGTAATACTATAAGTAAATTAATCCTTTAGGATTAATAAACATGCCGGAAGTCAATCACACAGGAGCTGTCTTCAAAGCGAACATTGTTGCTGAATTTATATCCTGGCCTTCCCTCTAAATGGGACAGATGGTAAATATCCTGGGGAGAGAAAGAGAGAGACTTTCAGCCTAGCCAAACCATCAATAGTTTGCATAGGGTCCTATACTTTTCCTAGGTTTCGCCTAGGGCTTCCATGACCCTCCATGCAACCGACTTCCATAAATAGGAAGCAAATTCAAACCAAACTTCATTTGCAGCGTATTTGCCTTTTGAATGCAGTTTTCATCTTTATGGTGAACCTTCTAAAGTACAAAATTCTTTGTGGTTTTACCTTGTTCCTTCAACCAGAATATTGTATTCTGTTAATCCCACTCGACTGATGGCAGTATCTGAAACCATCCTACTGAGCATTTAGCTCTTTCCAGCTAAGGCCAGCATGTTCACTTAGAAGGAAGACTACAGAAAAGTCTTGAAGGATCCAAATGTTTAGGATCACACGCTGAGAATGAGAGATCCCCGACTTGCCTGAAGAATCAAGGGCCTTTGAGCCCTAGACAGCACCCAGCATTGCAGAAATTCCAGCTCCATTAAAATTAATTGGCGTTTTGCTACTAACATCAATGAAATGTGCATTGCTCCTTCCAACTTGGGCTAACAACGAAGGACAGAAATCAAGAAAGACCAAATATCATTCTCATTAAACATTTAAAGCACCACTCCCATTAAACACTTAAACTTCCCTAGTAGAATAAAAAGGTCTAACAAGAGGCTTTGGCAGAAATCTGAGATCTACAGTTTAATAAGTCTCCAAGAAAATGACTTTCTGGTGTAGTCTTATATTTGTAGTCATAAACTGAAATAAGAGTGTATACACAGATCACATAGTAAATTAGCCACCTCTTAAACCACTTTACGCATACTTTCAGGAAAGGTAGATTTTCCTCCCTCCCCTCTTTTCCAGTTCAAAAGTGGGAGTGATAACTATTCTTGAATAGTTCGTGTGAAGTTTAAAGGGCTTGTTGTGAATGTATCTTGGACAAGAAGCCAGAGATTATCCAAGGGTACGAAAAGGGAGGTACTAAGGAAAGGCCTAGCTCTGCCTTCTGCTCTCAAACAGAATCTCTGGTCAAATATCAGAGTTTGTTTTAAAGAGAGGTAGTGCTGTCCTATGATCCCATGTTATAATATAAACTAGAGACTCTTGGACATTGGGATTCTGGGGAGCTAATGGATACCAGCTGGACATTGAGAGAAAGGGGCACAGTTTGATAAAACTGTATGGAAGTTGGACGGTCACAGGTAGTGAATCTGTATGACACAGAGAGGGAACCACATTTATTTCATCTATTTCTGTGCTGCCACTCAGGAAAATGTGGCTTAAATTAAGGACTGAAAGCCAGGTGGGACAAAGCTGATTTATTGTTTCTCTGTCAGAGATCTGAGGGGATCATTGGACATGTGAGAGAGAGCACACCAAAGGAAGGGTAGAGTGCTTGACAATATGGAGAGCCATATTTATTCCAGGAAATCACAACTACAATTGGGGTGGTATTCTTTGATTAGTCTCCTGATTAAAAAAATATGAACTAGTTTTCATATTCGACCTACCTAGAAAACTTGTATATTCCTGCACAACAAAAAAATCAAAACCATTAAGAGAGAGTTTGAAAGTTACCTTAGCACAGGTAGTAGGGAAAACAGACTATGAACCAGAAAATCCCCTCCCCTATGAACTTGGTAAGAGATTTTAGGCCAACCACCCTCTCAGCATGTCCTGCACTGCAAGACCAGGATACTGACCAAGCTGTAGCTAGTGGTGAGCCTAAGTATCTCAGATCCCAGATCTTTTTCTCCATGCCCCAAGTGTTTCCAGTGGATAATAAATTCAGGGGGAAATGAAAGGGTTGGTCTTAATTGACATTAATTTGAGGTATAAGAGTGTAAATTTGGGGAACTACATCAGTTGAAGATGACTTTCTCTTAAGATGAGTTGGAAGTAATGAAATGGGATAATTGAAGGGGTGCTTAATTGATTTAAAGCAGGATCTGTTGGGAAATTCACTTTACTACTGGTTAAATGAATTAAAGAGGAACACATCTGAAGAGGATACCAGTTAACTGGAATTTTAAACTAAGGTGGCTTGGATGAGAAATTAGTTGACTTTGCTGTCTATAGCTGCACATAGACATTTAAGTTAGCATATGCAATTTTTAATGTAAATTTGGACCTGTGCCCCAATTATATATATATATAATTTAAGTACCTGGAAACACTCAGTTTTGCATTGCTCTTGTAAGGATTCCTGAGATAATGCATGCGAAGTAGTTTGAAGATTGTACAATGCTGTATGAATGTCAGCTGTTGTTTTGAGTATGGATAGATGCTCTCGCTTTGCAAATCAGATCTGGCCTGAGTTTGAAGATCACTCTCTCCCTGCCACTCAACGGCCTGAAGTTGTGACCTCTCCTCACTTTGGTTTTCCATATCTCCCCACCCCAAAAAGTTTCTTAAAGCCTAAAACGTCTAACATAATGTCCGTTCAGCGCAAATGCCCATTCCTTGCCCTTTCCTAACGTGCACTTTGGTGGCGGGGCTTCGTCCTTCTCCACGTGCTTTGACTGTCAGCTCCGGAGCTCGTTTCAACTGTTGATTTAAAAGCCTCGCTTGCGCGCCTGCCCTTCCAGCGGCCTCGTTTGTAAGTGGGACTGATGACTGCAGGGCAGGGAGGAGTGGGAGGAAACAGCAGGCAGCTGCTCATTAATTAATTTCTAATTAAAAGTGCTGACCACCCTTCAGTGGTTCGGGGGGGGGGGAGAGAGAGACGACACTGATTTCGCCTCTCCAAACTATTGATATCTGAGATGCAGTTATGAACCACTCAGGACCTTGCCATTTTGTACCTTTGGGGTTCGCTTTCCTTATCAGCGCAGGAGAACTCCCTGAAATAGCGACCTGCCAGCATGCTCCGAGGCGTTTGAAAACAAACTTTCATCCTGGGTATTTGGTTTAAATTCCAGGCCGTGGTCTACCACAAAGGTGCACACAAATATGCGAGCGAGAGGCAGTTTCTGTAGGTTTTTTTTCCCCTTCTTCTTCTTGACGTCAGATGTTTGATTTGACATGTGTGTTTGAGCTAGGAGTGGTTCTCTTCCCCTCCCTCCGCCGATGCCTGTGTGTGGGCAAAATATGTATTTTCCCCCATGAAAGCTCAGAGCAATCGTGCCTTTTATGTTGTTCGTGTTGAAGAAGCGCCACGTTGCCTAGGCAGATCTTTTTAAGATCGCGAGTTATGTGCGTGTGTGTGTTGTGCGGGGGAGGGAAGACAACCCCCCCCCAACACACACACACACACACACACACACACACACACACAAATAGTTTCAGGTTCAAGGCAAATGAATTCAAGATGGTTTTATGCTTGGTTCTCTAAGCCCCTAGGAAGCTCGGATTATCCATCACTCGGGGCCACACGGCACAGCGAGGCAGCCTGCGGAGCCCGCGGATCCAGCGCCTCTCCTGGTTGTTCCTGGAGCTTGGGAGCCCCCCGTGGCCATGTCCTACCCCCAGTTCGGATACCCCTACTCGTCTGCACCCCAGGTAAGTCCTGCCGGACTCCCATCGCATCTACGCCCTTTCCTTTCACTGCCCTCCCCTGTGAAGGCGCGCGGGAGAACTCCCATCTCCTGGGAGGCGCTTTTGTAGGGACCTAATCTGCTTCAGATCAACTGGGGGCTGGGGGAAGGGATGACCCCCCCCCTTCCCCAAGAGCAGTGACTGCCATCTTTACGCGGAAGTAAGGCCCCCGTGAAAGCAAAGGCACTTACTTCCAGGTAAAAGGGAGACTGTCGCCTTGGTATCCTAATTCTGCGGTGCTCTAACCACGAACTGGTTTAGAAAGTCCACCTGTCCTGGATTCATCGAGGCTTACTTCGGAGGAACCTTGACCTAGAGTGAGAATGTTAACAGTGAGGGGTAGGGAGTTAAATTGGAGTCAAGGGGCGGGGTATCGTTTAGGATTGGGTTGGAGAGCCCCGTCCTGAAATTTGGAAGGTCTCTAGTTTCAGAGGGGTGCTAGCTAGCCTGCAACAAATTACTCCCGCAGCGCGCTAAAGACGGAAAGATCTCAGGTGTTCATTGATCTCAGAGGGTTTTACTTACTGCCCAGAGGTGAACGGGGGCAAGGGATAAGAAAGAAGCAGCTCGTCCACGGACCTACTCTGAAGTAAGCGGGTGGATGGAAGCCGATTCAACAACCACAACAAGTGGCCGGTTCAAGCCAGATTCATGGGCCACTTCGTTTACTAGGAACTTGGGTGGGGTGCGAGGTCGCTGCAGTCAGGGGCCCTGTATCAGCTGAGGCCTCGGCTCAACTCCTTTCTGGATCGTACCCTTAAAAGAGAGCAGGACCGAACTTCTGGGACAGAAGTGGGTGTTGGAATCTGCAGTTAAAACAAATGTTCAATTAGCTCTCGCGAAGGATCTGGGATTAAACTTCGTTAACATTCTCAGTACTTTTACTCGGAAATAAACGTGTTCTAGAACCGAGACGGATGTATGTATTGATGTTAATGTGAGCGGTCTAGCTCGCCGGAAGAATGCATTAAAAACTGAAAAGTATTTTCTTTCTCTCTCTTTCTCTTTAGTTGACAAGTGTGAACTGGAACTAGGTTCCCCCCCTCCCCAACCGATCTTTAAATTTCTCCCCGATCCACAAACCAGTTAAGCCACTGGGTTTAACATAATATATAAGGTACTTATTTAAGATCACTAACGGCGCAATCCCATGCAGGTCTATTCAGAAGTCAGCCCCATTGAGCACAATGGGGCCTGCTCCCAGGTAAACGTGTATAGGATTGCAGCCACTTCCTTCCACTGCTTTTCCCTTCCGCTATTCGGCCTGGGTGCCCCCCCCCCCCAATCTTGGGAGCTGAGGATTGCAGACGACCGTTTCATCGCGCGTTTCTGTGTGATAACACGGGTGGACCGCGCTGTCCTGAGTTTGTGCCCTTTGTAAGGTCGGATAGAGGGGGTGGCGGTTGTTCCGGATTAATTAACGTGAAGAAGAGATACACATTAAAACCAATGGACACGGGAGTCAGTGGGTTGTGTGAAAGCTCACTGATTTGGGACCAAAAACGGCCTTCGCTAGAACTGGTTGGTAGATCGGCCTGTTGGATGCCATGGCTGTCAGCTGCCCCTTCTAAGATCACTGCCCTGTCTTCTCTCGTCCTAGTTCCTGATGACCACCAACTCCTTGACCACTTGCTGTGAGACCACCGGCAGGACCCTCACGGACTCTGGGGCCGCAGCCTCGGCTCAGACCCCCGTCTATTGCCCCGTGTACGAGAGCAGGCTGCTAGCCACGGCCAGGCACGAGCTCAACTCGGCAGCTGCCCTGGGAGTCTATGGGAGTCCCTACACGAACACGCAAGGCTATGGCAACTACGTGACCTACGGGACGGAGGCGTCGGCTTTCTACTCCTTGGTAAGTCTTCTGCGCAGCGAGCACGACTTCCACCTGAACGCATTGACTGGGCAAGAAGGAAACCCCATTGTCCCATTACCAAGGGACTTTTGCTCTTCCAAGTCAGCAAACTGAGAGAGTCGCAGCTTAGCTAGAAGCTTCACCGCTCAACTCGGTCCCTAAGGACATTAAGGAAGCAAGTAAACCTCATCAAGTTAAGCCGGAGGGACTTAATTTCTAGTTATGCACTTTTTAATAGAAACGTGTGTGTGCTGTGCATCCTCACGTGTGTGTAGGTGTAGATAGAGTTAGAGATGTATCACTAGTACAAGCAAACCTGGAGGAAACACAAAATGTTGCCTATTTTATTTATTAAATTTCTATGCCGCCTTTCATCCGAGGAGCACAGGGCGGCTTACAATATAAAAACACAAAACGTAGTAACAAACAATAACAATAATCCACAGAGAGAGTTTAAAAGGCCATGGGTTGTTTAATCAGCCAACGGCTATGTAACCTGTTTATGTGCCATGGGGTAATCCGAAGTGAATATGAATCGGGGCTGTGAGAAACTTCAGTCAATCATAGGCGTTGCTAATTCAGGTGTCTAACAACACGGAGATCAGCCTACAACTATGTAATTAGAGATAGACGGTAATAAGCTCTGAGAAACTATTGTCTGGTGATCTCTGCGATCCAACTACTTCATTAGAGATAAATGATAAACGCTAAGACATCGTGGCATTGCTGATCTCTGTCTGTGTACTGAAACTGACCCAAGAAAACGAATCTGGAGTTGTCACTGGAACAGGAACTCGAGGTTGCTCACCGAATGTTTAAATGTAAAATTATGCATAAAATGTCTGCGTTAAGAAATTAACTTTTCGTATACTTCCCTGTGTGGCAAACAAGTCACGTCCCATCGTCCCATTAATTGCAATTGCCCCCCTTCTTTTTATTTTTTTGGGAAAGTATGTTTATTGAGGATTGCAGCCTGTTTTAAGAGAGCACTTCAACTTTCGCACCTCAGTAAACTCCAATCCTAAAAAAAGCTCAACAACTTCAATCCTAAAGGTTAACAACTTCGGTTGGCCCTTTGGTCGGCTTTCACGGCCCTTCACTTCATCAAATCTGGCCCTGTTTGAAAAAAAGTTTGGACATCACTGCTCTAGGTCAGTGTTTCCCAACCTTGTGCCTCCAGATGTTTTTGGCCTACAACTCCCATCATCCCTAGCTAGCAAGACCAGTGGTCAGGGATGATGGGAGTTGTAGGCCAAAAACATCTGGAGGCACAAGGTTGGGAAACACTGCTCTAGGTGATATTTGGCCCTTGCTTATCCCTAGTTTTTTGTTCTTGGAGCCCAGTGTGCATAAAATACCATTCTTAGTCGGATGAAGGAAAGCCCTGGACTCCAGTGGATTGCAGAGCAGTGGCGTAGCGTGGGGGGTGCAGGGGGGGCCGGCCTCACCGGGCGCAACATCTGGGGGTTAGGGTTAGGGGGCGCAAATCCACGGGTTAGGGGGCGCAAATTACTTGCCTTGCCCCGGGTGCTGACAACCCACGCTACGCCACTGTTGCAGAGGCTAAACCAGCTTTCCTGTGAGTAAATTCCATGGCAGGAAAATAAGGTTTCCTCTGAGTAAACGCGCATCAAATCGGGCCAAGAGGTGCTAACACTGAGTCGGTGGACAAGAGTACAAGGAACTTCGTGTTCCACTCCAATTAAGCGCAATACAAGAATTGAAGAAATGTAAGCACCTGTTGAAATACAATCGATGCCAGTCTACTCGGAAGTAAGCTGTACTGAGTTCAGTGGGACTTGTGCCCGAGTTTGCAGCCCAAGTTTAACCCCCTGATAGAATTACAGAAGTGAAGAGTCGGGAGGGCCCGAGGGTCATCTATCCCAACCCCCTGCGATGCAGGAATCTCAACACGTGGCCTCCCATCCCATTTGAAATCAAGCCGGATCCTGTTTAGTTTTGAAAATGTGCTAGAGGATTTTTGGGTTTTTTGCTCCTCCATGTGTTTCTCCACTGCAAAAATAAATAAAAACGTGTCCATTTGCGCGTGTCTCCCCTCCTGCCCCCCACCCCCACCCGCACTGCCCGTGGGGGAGGGGAGCGCTGATAAGAAGACGCCTGTGCTTTTCCTGTTGCAGAACAGCTTTGATTCGAAGGATGGGAGCGGATCTGCGCATGCGGGAATCACCCAGGCGGCTGCATACTACCCATACGACCACACGCTCAGTCAGTATCAATATGACAGGTAAGAAACAAACCATCAGCCGTTCATTGAGGGGCAGGAAAAGGCGGTGGGGGCCAAGGAGGGGGAGAGAGGAGAGGAGGTTAGTTGCGCTTCTTAATCAGGAAACGTCTTCAGCTTGTGCTTTTCTCAAAGGACCAGTAGGAAACGAGTGTGGCCAGAATAAGCCGCCCCTGTATCAGATTCAGATGATCTCTGATCTCACCAATGGAGCGCTTGCAAGACGGGATCCTGAACGCATCCGAAGCAAGCATGGAAGCGCGCCTCCTTGAGAACGGGCGTGCTTTGCAGCAGAGGCAGCTCACCAAATCAGGCACGAGGAATCGGTGTAGCGTGCACGTGTGAACCTGCCCTGAAGCGGCTCAGACCCCATTGACTCCAGCGAGAAACCAAGGCGCCTAAAAGCCAACGCATTCCCGAAAGAAAGAAATGGGTTTAAATGGAGCTTTAATGGCGTCCGCTCTTTATCTCTATAAATACCAATAACAAGTTATGTTTCCGTGTTGTCTGCACGAAACGAACCTGTTCTTCGTTCTTCTGCACTGATCCGGAGCTAGTTTTACACCTCTAATCTCCGATTCGTTTTGGAGGAGCCCACAGCGAATTCAAAAACTTTCCTTTTGACCTCTTTCATTCGTCTGCCAGCCCGATCTTAATCTGAATGACACCCCTCCTCTCCTCGCTATATTTCTTTGGAAGCAAGTCCTCATTGAGTAATGGAGACCGATACTGTGACCCGATCCGTTTTACGAAGAAGTAAGCGGATTTGCCTGCGGCACTCCACTCTGTTGAACTCCAATTCCCATCAGCGTCAGCCAGCCCGGCCAACTCGATAATGGGAGTTGTAGTTCAACAACAACTATAGGTCATCCGGTTGGGGAAAGCCTCTTCTCCATCCTTGATCTTAATCAGGTGTGGGGAACTTTTGGTCCTCCAGATCGGGGTTTCCCAAAGTTGGGTCTCCAGCTGTTTTTGGACTACAACTCCCATCATCCCTAGCTAGCAGGCTCAATGGTCAGGAATGATGGGAATTGTAGTCCCCAAAAACAGCTGGGGACCCAACTTTGGGAAACTCTGCTTCAGATGTTGCTAAACTCCCATCATCGCTGGTCAGTGGCTATGCTTGCTGGAGCTGATGGGAGTTGTAGTCAGGCGCGGGAGGGGGAGGTTTCCATACACCTGATGTTCACGGAGTCGATCTCAATTAGCTCCCATATGCCATTTCATTCGCACGCCTCCGCTTTCCACAGGATACAGCCTAGTTCTGCACATGCGGAAGTCCAATGGCTTTGATACCCAAAGTACGAAGTGAGAAAGGAAGGCCTTCATTGGCATAACACAATAAATCTGAAGGCAAGGCGAAGTCACACGAGCGACTTACTCCTATCACTGACGTTTTATCTTCTAGCGTTTTCAAGTATAGCATCCCTATAAGCTGGTGGATATTGTCCAGGGATAGTAGGAAAGCGCTGTGGTTGACTTAGCGCTCGATCTATGCGATAGGATCTGCGCAATCACAGCAATAGATCCGTATGGATTTAATCACAAATACCTCTTCCCGACTGGCTTCCACGGGCTACATCACACGTGCACGCGCATCCTTTCTCTCCGCTTGAGTAGGGCACACTTCATTAATTGGGATCTGAATGCATGAAACCGACTCAGCTGAAAAACACTGTGAGATGATAGAGAAGTTCTTTCCGAGACCTATTTTTGACGACTCTTTAGCCCCTGAGGTAGCCAACCTCAAATGATCCAGCCCTTGTTATAAGTATAAATTGGACCCGTTTAACAACACGATGCTTAAGGTGCCAGGAAGTCCTGCCTCTGTTGAGCTCGCGATGGTTCGTTCACACGAGCAAGACGTCACGTTGGCCTTTCACTCATCGTTTGGCACGTGTGAACCAAAATGTTCGCTCATCTCCTACTGGCTTCTCTTTTTATTTTTACATGGGCAGGTTGGGGGCCGCTTTTTGTCACTCCCCCTCCACGTTTACAAATGTGCCGAACAATTTTATATTTCTTCTTCTTCTTCTTTTTAATCTTTGGTGCGGTTATTGCTTTAAAACACACACACCAAGATTCTTCCTTACGCTGTTCCAACCTTTTAAGCCCACTGGGTGCTGATGACCTTTCTTTAGATGGTGTGCATTAAATATTCAGGTATAGCCCAGTGTCTTGTGCAGCATATATATATCGAATGGGTAGAGAGAAATTTACTAATAATAAAATAAATACTTTTATTAATAACTGCGCCCTGAGGTTACTTCGGTGGACCCTCTCAGAGCGCTGGAGCAAGAGTAGACTTTTTAAAAAAATATTGTTATTTTAGCATATCCATTTTGCAGGAGTTGAATTTTGGATGCCTCTCAAGGGCGGCTGTTTGCCTTCTGAAGTAGACATGCTTTCAGGCTGCAATCCGGTGCAAACTCAGAAGTCACCGGGACTCACTTCAGAGGAAGCGTGTACAAGATCCGCAGCACGCTTTTCAGCAGCCCGAGTGCCGTTGTTTTGAGGCTGTCTATACTCCCGATTTAGATCAGGTGTACATTGGTCTTGCCCCGAGTATGTTATTTGCGAGGCAAGTCCCAAAGACTCCATCCATGATCGAGGTGATCATACCAAGATTAACTGTACGATACCATTTTCAAGAGGGATTTACTCCCAAGTAAGTGTAGGCAGGATAGCAAGCTGGTTAAGGTCCTGTTGATCACCAATTATGTATTCAAACACTCCGTCTTTCTAGATTCTTGGCTTAACCAAGTTGAACCGTTTTCCTGCTAAGACCAGCGCGTTCTGGGTTTTGTAGAAAGAGGGGAAGTATTTAAAGGTGAACCTCGGATACCAGGATCCCTTTCTCGCGGGAAATGGAATTTTGAATCAGACCAATGTGGGTGGTGCTTTCTTCCGGCTCGTTGGCGCTGCATTTTCATTGACACTCTTCCCCCCGCCCTAGATATGGTACCATGGATGGAGGGACGCGGAGGAAAAACGCCACTCGGGAGACCACTAGCACGCTGAAGGCCTGGCTGCAGGAGCACCGCAAGAACCCCTACCCGACCAAAGGCGAGAAGATCATGCTGGCCATCATCACCAAGATGACCCTCACGCAGGTCTCCACCTGGTTCGCCAACGCCAGGAGGAGGCTCAAGAAGGAGAACAAGATGACCTGGCCCCCCAGGAACAAGTGTGCGGACGAAAAGAGACCCTACGAGGACGAGGACGAGGGAGAGGGTCAAGGGGAGAGCTTGAAGAATGAGAAACTCGAGGGTATCTTCCAAGTCTCTTAGCCGTATACTGGAGGCAGGAGCTATCTTAGGCCTGTCGCCCTTCTCTGGGACAAGGATACTGGGCACACGGGGAGGGTGATGGGTGTTGGGAGTCCAGGAGACAAAAAGTATGGGTGTGTTGCCTTTAATGCAATAAAGAGGCTTCTGGATGTGCAGTTGAGCTGCGCTGGGGATTTCGAGAGAATGTCTTGAGGCGGCCAGTGTCCCTTCTGAGTCTGCTCTGCTTTGACAGAGGAAGGGGGCTGTCAAATGAGGGGTGCGCCTGCTGGGCTTTGCAATGGTTTCGTCTCGAACAAAACCTTTAAAAGTTTTGCTTCCTCGAGTAGAAAAGCGCGTCGCTTATTTTGCTAGGCCTGAGCGCAACACCGGCATTTCATTCGGGTTTCAAAACCTTTGGAAGCCATGTACTGCTTGGGTTGCCTTTGGTAAGTTGAGGGACGTTTACGACGCAGTCCAACCCACTTCTTGCTAGAAAGGCACACACAGGGGAAGTTGGATCTCACAGGGTCTACAGGAAATCCTCCCTGTGAGAGCCACGCCCACTGTGTCCAGCAAGACAGGTAAAGGGGCGCAGCCTATATAAACTGGTCACGTCCCCCTATACACATCCCAACTGCCCATTTCTGGTTCCGATTAGTAAAATGTTAACCGCGCATCCTACAGAGCTGTTGTGAAGAGTGAGGGGAAGCAAAATACAGACAGAGAATGGGTGGAGGACTCCTAGCCTTAAAGCCATTGCACAGAATCGTAAGCCCCGTGGGTTATCCAGATCAACTCCCTGCAATGCAGGAACCTCAACTAGCCAAGAACGAACCTCAACTGCAAATGTATCTGCCGCGCCCTGCCCGTCTCGTTTGTAACGTGTCCTCCTTTCCCTCCTTTGCCCAGAGCCGGCCAGCAAGGAGGACAAAGAGTTGGGCCTCAGCGACCTGGACGACTACGACCCGCTGGAGTCGGAGAGCTCCGAGGGCGAGCTGAAGGCTGCGGCTTTCGGCCACGCGGATGGGGAAGCGTGCGCCACCGAGGCCTGCAAGGATCCCTCTTCCTTGGGCGCCGGCACCGCTCCGCTGGAAAGCCCCCTCGAGCGGGCAAAGAGCTGCCTCAAGGACCCGACGGCGGGCGCGGAGGGCTGCGAGGCGGCGGAGTTGCTGAGCGCGCGGCAGAGGAGCTGCGAGGCCAAGCCGTGTTACCAGCAGCAGCAGCTCCTGGAGGCGTCCAGCAAGCCGAGGATTTGGTCCCTGGCGCACACGGCCACCTCGCTCAACCAGGCCGAGTACCCGTCGTGCATGCTGAAGCGCCAGCAGGGGGCGTCCAGTGCCTCTAGCGCCGCGCCGGCCCCGACGGCTGGGGGCGTCTTGGAGAGGCACCCGAAGGATTCCCCCGTCACCAACCTCAGGAACTGGGTTGACGGCGTGTTCCACGACCCGCTCTTCCGGCACAGTACTTTGAACCAGGCCTTGAGCAGCACCGCAGTGTCTTGGGCTACCACCAAAGGCTCCCTCTTGGAGACGGGGGCCCTGGGGCGCTCGCTGGGCGGCGGCGCCACAGCCGTGCTCAAAGGGCAGCTGGCAGGCCTGGCTGCGCCCCAGGACTCCGGCAAAGACTTTCTGGCTTTCCCCAAAGCAGGCAGCAAAATGTTCTGCTCCTAACGACCGACGCCCGCCCCGTCCGCCTCCCTGGGACAGGCCGGGGGAGGGAGGCAAGACGGTGGAATGGGGAGGGGAGCAGACAGGCTGGGCCCCGAGGGACTGAGCGGCGGGAGGTGGAGAGACACACGCAGAGAGAGAGAGACTTGGAGAGAGTTTCCGTTCCAAACCAGAGACGTTTTTTCCGTCGCAAAAAACCGAGCAAGGATTTTAAAAGTTGCTGGTATAAGGAGAGAGAACGAAAAGACTGTCACTTGGCTGCAGCCTTAAGGGATCAATGTCTTCACGGTTATTTAAGTCCATAGCACGTTCCACTAGTTTATAGAGGCGTCCTTCTGCGTTTACCTTGCAAAGTTTACCAGGCGCGAAATTCGAATTCAGCTTCTTGGGGAGGGAGTTGTTTGTCTATTCTATTTTTTCCCCCTCCCTTTTTTTCCTTTTTCTAAAAAACAAAAAAATTGATTTGTGGCATGCCAATTTTAGTTTCTTCTTCGAACTTCCCTACCCACCCACCCCGCCCTCCCCTTCTCATCGTTAGCATCTCACCCACAAAAAAAACAGCACTTCTTCCACCAAGTTGACACATTGCCCGCACACGCGCACACACCGAATTTGAACTTGACAAATAAGCTATGTCGAAAAGGTATGTTCACTCCAAATAAATTGTCTGTCTCTCAGAGGTACCCTATGATTTGTGGTCTGTTTGCGTTGCCTGCGTAGGAAGTGGAGCTTCGACGCCTGGGTCCCAAACGCGTTGGAAGACGCGTGTCTATTTCACGTCCCGTGGAGATGTACGGAATTCCCCAGTCAATAAATGTAGGGCGGAGCGCACTCTTGGAAATCAAAGTCTTGCGCACCTGGGTGGCATACTTTTCCACGCGCAAGTGCGTTTGCAGCCCGTCCCTTTCGACACCCGGGACATACTCCCGAGTGGTAGAGACCTCAGTAGGAACCCACGAGAGGAAAACGGCCCCCTCTAAAATCAACGGTGCATTTGGCGCTGATGTGGTTCTGGACCTTAAACCAGCTTGAGACCCAGCCACCTTGACTTTACCTGGTTCAGCTGCATCACTAGCAGCCGAAACCGAGAATCTCTAAGAGGCTGGCGACTTCTCATTACGCCTTAAAATGTATATGTTCATTTTCACCTGTCTGACTGTAATCTTAGTTTTTAATGGGGGGGGGGGGACTCCAAAAGAATCCTCTCCTGGCTTTTTAATCAAGCGATCATCCTCCCTCGCACCTACCCAGTGAATGCCGGTTCAGCGCCTCCTGTCCCCTCTGTGTTTCCCTTTGGACAGCTGCAGGCGTTGGTGCAGTTTGGCCACATCCACAACAAGGGCCCAAAGCTCGCTCAGGGACATAAGGGCAGGCAGGAAATGGGTGGGGAAATAATTCCATTATTCTGTTCTTTTTGAATTTACCCACTGTGCTATCAAAGCAGAGATGGCACAATCTTTTAAGCAAAAAAAAGACACAAGCCAGTCTAATTGTTTCTATTGCAACAGTTATTCCGTGCGTAGAATAATCACGTGTGGTCTGAAATAGGGGGAGGGGCGAGGCACCCTAAGAGGTTCTTTTACCCTGATATACAGTATGTGTGTATGCAAACCCGGTAGACCTTAATTTTCAAAGCAGAGTTCCGATCCTCAGTCCAGCTTAAGCGGGGACTGCTGTGATGTAAACTGGGGTTCCTTCGTGTCTTTGTTTTCTTTCCGACTAAGGGTGAGAACCTTTGCAGGGTTGCTTTTCACCGAAGCCAAGGAGACTTGCTTCCGAGTAAACATGCATAGGATTGAGTTGCAAGAGAATTTAAGGGAATTCGGTTTCCCCAGAAAACTGCAAGGCTATATACAAATGGTGTGGATTAAGTGGTTAGTGGATGAAATTGCCTAGTTATTTTTAGAAGGGGTGTGTGTTAATATGCTAAAACTTTGTGAAAAGTTAGAATGGATCTCGATAAATGGTTTTGTATAAAAATTGGGCTATAGGGATGCGAAGTCACCGGTGGAGTAGAGATCCCATTTTCTAAAGCTGGTCCTTTTCTTTTTTAATGTGCGCGAAGCAATTGATTCACATGGAACATTTGATGATTTAAACTACTGTTTTAACTTGAAGCTTCTTCGCTGGTACGGGGAGAGAGAATCGTTGGATTCTCTATGAATATTTCAGCACTTCAGGACGGATGGTTTACCGTTTTGACATTAAACAGAAGCTCAGCCAAGAGAAAGAGAGAGCGCTTCTCTCTCTCCGCCCGCCCGCCCCCGCGCACGATTCAGGAGAAGGCTCGGGCGATTTACCATTTAGCTAGAAGAAAGCAGACAGGGCTTTGAAGATCTCGCCTCTCTTCGCAAGTCCGGGGGTGTAAACTTTTCTGCAGGATGAGGGGGGAGAGCCACCAACAGAACTCGCCTGAGATCTGTACCCACAATCCAGAGAAGTTTAAGGGGTTGAGGGAGTTGGAGATGGGAGGAGAGAAAGTGTTTTTAAACCAGTTACAGATAGGTAGCCGTGTTGGTCTGCCATAGTCAAAACAAAAAAAATTCCTTCCAGTAGCACCTTAAAGACCAACTAAGTTAGTTCTTGGTATGAGCTTTCGTGTGCATGCACACTTCTTCAGATACACTTAAACCAGTCTTTCATCGCCTCTCTCGAAGTCCCCAAAAGCCAAGGTGAAAAGGCAATGATTTGTGCCCCCCAACCAGGCTCCAATGGACCCCTACCGTATTTAAAATAGAAATAATTAAAAATTATGCGCAAATGCCACCCTATCCACAAGTTGCCCAGTTAGGTCTAAGTGATGAGATTAGAACCAAGGGTGCCATTTAAGGCTTCTCTAGAGGACACCCTCCTCCTCTTCCTCCTCCAGACCACATGTGATTCTTTCTCTAGATATAGCCCCCGTCTCCGGCCAGCTCACTTCTGCGCCTGGTGCTTTTACGCACCCAGCAACCTTGTTCTGAGCAATTAAATAGGCCTCTGTATGCCAAGGACGCAAATCCCTTTGCTTCTCTCCGCCCCGCACGGCAACTGACTGTTTGACCTTGCGACGGTTCTGTACGGTGGGGGTGTCCAAGAATAAATGGCAACGCGCGCGCTCTGCCAGTGCATTTTTCTTGTTCTTACGGCCGAGCTGCCTAATGCCGTCCGCCACAACACAGATCTCCCAAAACGCCCCGTTAGGGGTGGAGGGTGGCACAAATACTCTGCTAGGGCGCATTTACTGGGAGCAGGTCCCACGCGACACAACAACAGAACATACCCCTGAGTACAAACGGTGGAGATGGTTCTGTTTTCTCACTATCCAAAACAAAGAAACGAAGGTACAAAACAAAACCATCCAACATCACCACCTCCGACCCTGCAGTGCAAGATAAATCCGAAAGGGCACCCTAGATTTCTCCAACGGATCGCGCCAGGAAGGGATTAGAAACTGCCACATCCTCTGTTATTGACAGGAGTCAAATGGAGAAGAAAAACACAAGCGCTTAGTGCTTAAGCGGGTGGCGGACCTGGGCTGGGTTTGGTGCGCCAAAGGGCGCCCAGGTGGAAGGAGACGCACTGGGGCTGGAACTGAACCGAGAGGCGCTCGGACCGAGGCAGCGGAAAGGCGGTGACTGTGCTGCTGGTGTGGCCGCCGTCCCTTCCCTTCTCTCTCTTTTTTTCCTTGCAAGCGTCTGTAATTGGACTGCAACTCCCCCCACGCACTCTACCCGCCCCCCCCTTTCCTCCTCCTTAAATTCCCCCCTGTCATTATATTGACTTTCGCTCCCTCGGATGATATTATCGAAATGAGTGAACCTCTCTGCTGATAGGGGCTGTCAAAAGGCTGAGACAGGAGGCCCCCAGCCTGGGGAAAGGAAAGAGGGGAGAGCGGGGGGGGGGGGTGAGAAGAAGGGGAAGGAAGGAAGGGGGGGCGAGGAAACCCGTTGCATCAGCCAAGATAATTTGAAGTGAAATTTTCATTTTGACAGTAAAAGGGGGAGAGGAGGGAACGCGGGGCGGGGGGGGGGGGGAAGAAACCAGCCTCTTCAATTTCGAGAAGGCTTTGCACCCGGGGGGCGGGGCAGGGAGAGGATGGAGTGGGGAGAAAGGAAGGGAGGGGGGCATCTTACGGAAAGGCACGTCTTGGAGCTGAAAAGGGCAGAAGAACTCGAATTAGTTGTAATAGATAAAAAGGGCACAAAATAAAGAGTCAAGGGTACTTGACAGTAATAGCGAAAAGTGGAGCCTCTGGGGAGATGGCTTTGCAGCCAGAGGCTGGGCCAAGAGGAATTTTAATGCCGTCTGGGCGGGCGGCTGCAGGGAAACGGACCCCGCGGACAGACAAAGCAGTCCGACGCAGTGAGGAGCCGGGGGACAGCGGCTCTGGGTTCGGGGGAAAAGCAAAGCGGGCAAGGGACCTCAAAAGACGGAGGGCTGGTGGGTGCGCAGGCGAGACGGAGGGAAAGCAGCTTCCTCCACGCGCTAAACTGTGGCACTAGCTGTGCCCGCGCAGAGTAAGCCCGCGTGAGACTTTGAAACACATCCCGCGAGAATTATTTCCTGTTATTAAGAAATCGCGTTTTGTGTTTTGTCAGGACTTATTTAGTTCCTCTCTCCTCAGCAACCCCAGCCATTTAATTTTCCAGCACTCCTCCAGCCAGGCAATAATAGATAAGGACATTAAAAAGAGTTTCGAAACGTGAAATGTGGAGAGAATCAGCTAACTACAAATATCTCAGGATTTTATTTTATTTTTTGTTTTCTTTCTTTAAAAAAAATACGATTTGATGCTAACGTTTCTCAGCCACTTTTATAGCTTACCTACTCCCCCGTTCCTTTATTTTTACGCGCGGAATTTTGGAATGGGCGATTAAATAGAGACTTATTACTTTGTGGGTTTGATTGTTTTATCCTTAAAAACAGTGCGGGCAAATAGGTGAAGAGAGGCTGAAGCCCTCTTCTCCAGTCCCGTGAATTTCAAGAGAGTGAAAGCTGTTCTGAAACGAACTGAAACGAACAGGACAACTTTCCCTCCCCGTCACCAACAATATGAAAAGGCTCAAGGTTTCCGGATGGATAATTTCCAGCACAACGCAGCAGAGTATAGGAATCCACACACACACACCCCGCCGCCAGTGTACAGAATAAGTCCTATGGCACAATACATAATTTTTAATTTTGCCCTCCCTGTAAATAAAACAACTTATAATAAACGGGGATAGTGTACGCGGGGAAGTTCTCTTGCGCAAACCGCGTCGAAATGAGCAGGATCTGCGACCCAACGAAACTGACTGCAGGGGGCCTTTCTCCCAAGCGGCACTCCTCTGGGGGGCAAGCCTTGCGCGCAATCCTGCGCTTGCCTGGCGGTGCCCGCGCAGGAGAACTTCCTCGCGGATTGCGTTCAGATCACCCAGCGCCGTGCGCTCCCCTCCCCCCCCCCCCCGCAGCCCCCAGCAAATCCGCATCAGGCTCTGCGAGAAATTAATCTCGAGCGAGCCTGGATCAATACATCTCGTACATACCGACAGCGTTACATACAAATGAAAGCCCAACACCCAGCATCTACCTGGAGGCGAAAAAGCCACCGGAAATTGGGGACTCTCTCTAAACACACACACACACACACACACACACACACACACACACACAGAGCACTGGGGAGAAGAATCGGGGCGGGAAGGGCGGCGAGGGGGGGGGTGGCATTTCTGGGCTTGCAAGGCAGCGCCTCTGTCGCGCACTGGGCCGTGGCAAATTCCCAGCCTCCGCGGAGAGGAGGGGAAATTAACATGGCCTTTTTACATAGGGCCCAAATAAAACTGTAATCAGCGGCGCGTTACATTTCATTAAGAGACTTTGACAGCAGCGGCGGCGGCGACTGGAGCTTCAGTCTCGACAAGGGAGCCGGAGAAAGGGAAAAGGCGAGGGGGAGGGAAGGAGAGAGAGAGAGAGAGAGAGAGAGAGAGAGAGAGAGAGAGAGAGAGAGAGACTGGGGGCTCTCCGGGTCGGAGTCATAAGATAATTCCTTAAGCTCCATTAACAACTCTTAGCCGCAGGAAATGGGCTCCCTGAAAACATCTTCAAATCTAAAAGCTTTATCGACCTCGCAAACCTCGGCTGATGATGGGTCTATTTCTTTCTCTCTTGTCTTTTCTCCTTTTTTTTTAGGGGGGGGGGAGAGACTTAAGAGGCGAGAGAGCCGTCCAGGAAAGCAAATAGGCTTTGACACAACGCCTTCTTAACTGGAGAGAGAGAGAGAGAGAGGGAAGCGGGCCAAACGAGACCTTAAATGATATTTAAAAGGCAGCCAATTAAGATTTCAAATGATTGTCTCCTGAGATCATGCATGCGATTAATGTCACCTGCTCATTTCTTCTCGGCCTCGTCTTTTCCCCACGCATGCATGCAAAATCGCGAGTCGGGGCAGAGCGCTGCCTCTTTCGCCTCGCCACGTCCAGGCAGCGTTGCGCTGGCGAAGAAAGCAGAGATATGAAAGGCTTCAAGCAAAACGCTTCCGCTTCTGTTCTGCTCTAAGTCACCAATCCCTCTGTTTTCTTAGTCACTTTAATAAATGGGTCGTTTAAGTGGTTGAGTGGATCCGTCCACGATTCAGGGCAAATTTGTCTGAAGTCCCTCTTACACACACACAGGCAGATCTTTAAATATAAATATGTGTGTACAATAACCAGAAAGAAAAGGGGTTGTAGCTGTTATAGCTAGTTACAGGTATCTGTTATCAGCAATGACCTAAGTACAAAAATCGTAAATAATAATAATAATAATAATAATAATAATAATAATAATAATAATAATTTACTTGTACCCTGCCCATCTGACTGGATTGCCTCAGCCACTCTGGGAGGCTTCCAACATATATAAAAACATCATGAAACATAAAACATTAAAAAGCTATGGACTATGATGAAGAAAAAGCTCTTTTGTGGCAGGCAGTCAAGTGTTTATGTTGCTAAAGAAAAAACAGCTTAAAGAAAGCATCAAGGTGGTTGGGGGGAGAACCTCATTGTGCTCCCACCCCCGTCTCTCTCTGAAAAATAATGCTTGGTGTCTGTCTATCATTCACCTTCCTTTTTTTAACCGATTCCAGCGCGTGGGGCTTCATCAACTCCTCTCCCTGTAGACCAATGGGAAATGACAAAAAACCAGACTATCCAAAACTTTGTGAAGAAAAACTTGAAATGCTTGGGAGCCCCAGATAACAGCGAGAGCTTAAAGGTAAAGGGACCCCTGACCATTAGGTCCAGTCGTGGCTGACTCTGGGGTTGCGGCGCTCTTCTCGCTTTATTGGCCGAGGGAGCCGGCATACAGCTTCTGGGTCATGTGGCCAGCATGACTAGGCCGCTTCTGGCAAACCAGAGCAGTGCACGGAAATGCTGTTTACCTTCCCGCCGGAGTGGTACCTATTTATCTACTTGCACTTTGACGTGCTTTCGAACTGCTAGGTGGGCAGGAGCTGGGACCGAGCAACAGGAGCTCACCCCGTCGCGGGGATTCGAACCGCCAACCTTCTGATCGGCAAGACCTAGGCTCTGTGGTTTAACCCACAGCGCCACCCGCGTCCCTTCAGTGAGAGCTTACTTTCAAGTTAATGGCCACAGCCCAAGACAGAGTCATGTGCTGAAGTCCCACTGATTTCAATGGGATATGGGTACCCAACTGTGCCCGAATGTACATGTCTATCAATAAACCAGGTGTCAGAGATATGGATAGTTTTTGGCAGGTTTTGGACGGGTCCTTCTTGCATGCTTTCCATAAGCATCTGGTTGGCCACTGTGACAACAAGATGTTGGACATGTTGAGTCTTCAGCCTGATCTAGAAGGGCTTTTCTTATGTTCTTAGATTTACTATCCAGAGATTTTTCTAATCCTTGAAAGAAGAAGAAAATTAAATATCCACTGTGTGAAGAAGTATTCCTTTTGGTCAGTCCTGAACCAGCTGCCAATGAGCTTTGTAGAGTTACATCTCTCCCACTCCCAAAAAGGTTCTAAGGCTGTGAGAGAGGGAGAGAGAAAAATGACCTGCTACTGAGTACCAAATAATCTTCTTTAACAATCCTAATTCATGTAACCTTCACAGATATTTTAATAATCAGATACACGGGCACACAGAACGGCCAGCATCCCATTTCCATGAATTGCTACGAAAAATGCATTTGAGCAGTTGTGTTGTCTTGTAAATGCTTTCATTGAAATTCTTTGCAAGATACGTAAACAAGTAGAGCAATGTAAAACAAACCACCGCCACACTGCAGTATCTAAAACATAAAGAAACAATTACATCAATGAGTGGGTCAAGAGATCATTATCAGGACTTACAACTAAAATAAATACAGCATACATAGTGTTTTCCCTTTTTTGCCTTTTTAATTTTGTTCGCTATGCCAAAGACCAACAGTGCTTTGGAACTGAATCAAGCCAGATAGATCTGTAGGAAACAGGTGAAAGGATTAGACACCGAACTCAGCCCTCCAGCTGTTTTGAGACTACAACTCCCATCATCCCTGACCACTGGTCCTGTTAGCTAGGGATGATGGGAGTTGTAGTCCTAAAACATCTGGAGGGCCGAGTTTGGGTATGCCTGGATTAGACTGTTTTTGTTGGGCATCATAGCTTATAAATGGGGACCAGTAAATGAACTCTTTGCTTTCATTCCCCTCAGCACTGAGGTCCCAGTGAATAGTTGGGGTGACGCCCCCAATATTGGCACTCCCAAAACTGTCCATCCCAAAGGTTTGATTCAGATGCTGTAGTCCTGATTCATGTTTCTCTTCATTCATGGGCGTAGCCAGGACTTTTGTTGGGGGGGGGGGGCAGAACCGACATGATTGGCTACTTAGTTAAGTATTTCTATTGTTTTACTTTATCAGGGGGCAGCTACCCCACCTGCCCCACCCCCCAGGGCATTGAGAAAACTGCCAAGGCATCTGAGGCAGTTTGCAATTTAAAATATTTTAGTAAAGAAATGGTACAAAATATTTTCAGGCCGACTCGGGCAGCTGATTTTACTCCCCTCCCCCTTTGGCCTGCTCTTCCTCTTTTCTTTAAAACATATTTTTAAAAGGCCTTTATTCTCAAAATATGAAGAGAAGAAAGATGCCTGGCTGATCTGAGCTAGGCAATGTTACTCATGAAGCCTGAAACAGTCCCAACCTAGGCATAAGATCCCCCCATCCCCCATAAATATATAGATAGTTGTATGTGGAAGTGAAGCAGGCTGTAAAAGGTGTACATGTCCAGTAGAATATATATTAGCTTGCCAACAAAGGTCCGTATAGTTAAAGCTATGGTTTTCCCAGTAGTGATGTATGGAAGTGAGAGCTGGACCATAAAGAAGGCTGATCGTCGAAGAATGGATGCTTTCAAATTCTGGTGCTGGAGGAGACTCTTGAGAGTCCCATGGACTGCAAGAAGATCAAGCCTCTCCATCATTCTGAAGGAAATCAGCCCTGAGTGCTCACTGGAAGGACAGATCCTGAAGCTGAGGCTCCAGTACTTTGGCCGCCTCATGAAAAGAGAAGACTCCCTGGAAAAGACCCTGATGTTGGGAAAGATGGAGGGCACAAGGAGAAGGGGACGACAGAGGAGGAGATGGTTGGACAGTGTTCTCGAAGCTACCAGCATGAGTTTGACCAAACTGCGGGAGGCCGTGGAAGACAGGAGTGCCTGGTGTGCTCTGGTCCATGGGGTCACGAAGAGTCGGATGCGACTAAACGACTAAACAACAACAATATATTAGCTGCTTTTCAGCACAGCAGCATATGAAAACCATGGAAAGTCTGGCCACAGCTCAGTGGTAGCAGAATTTTCTTCATATATATATATATATATATTCAAACCCCAGCACCTTAAATTTAATGGCATGGGTGGAGCCGAAGGCTGGGAAAGAGCTAGTTTTGGGCTTGGTGGCTCAACAGTGGGGTTCAGCATGTCACCTCGGCCCATTCGTAATCATATGTCAGTGGTGGGAAAGTCAACCCACTGAGATAGGAAAGACCATAGATGAGTTAAGTAGATGTTGGAAGCAACGCTTAGTTCCAAGAGATATTTTTAGAACCAGGGGATTAACATTTCAAGAGCACACAGGCACATACCAAAATAGTTCTGAAAACAATTTCTCAAAAGCAGTACCACGGGCTTCACTGCATTTTTACTAAAGGTAAAGGGACCCCTGATCATTAGGTCCAGTCGTGGCCGACTCTGGGGCTGCGGCGCTCATCTTGCTTTATTGGCCGAGGGAGCCGGTGTACAGCTTCCGGGTCATGTGCCCAGCATGACTAAGCCGCTTTTGGCGAACCAGAGCAGCGCATGGAAACGCTGTTTACGTTCCTGCCGGAGCGGTACCTATTATCTACTTGCACTTTGACGTGCTTTCGAACTGCTAGGTTGGCAGGAGCAGGGACCAAGAAACGGGAGCTCACCCCGTCACGGGGATTCAAACTGCTGACCTTCTGATTGACAAGTCCTAGGCTCTGTGGTTTAACCCACGGCGTCACCCGCCTCCCTCATTTTTACTACTGGATCCTAAATACAGTCATTTGGAATCCCACTGATCCCAGAGGAACTTCTGCACACACATTTTAGGTTGCAAGCTGCCCTGTGATCTTTGGATGAAGGTCAGTAGGCTATACAGTGGTACCTCGGGTTACAGATGCTTCAGGTTACAGACTCCGCTAACCCAGAAATAGTATGTCGAGTTAAGAACTTTGCTTCAGGATGAGAACAGAAATTGCACAGCGGCAGTGCAGCGGCGGCAGGAGGCCCCATTAGCTAAAGTGGTACCTCATGTTAAGAACAGTTTCAGGTTAAGAATGGACCTCCAGAATGAATTAACTCGAGGTACAACTGTATACATAAATGAATGAATAGACTGACATAATTTTGTTCCTTCACCAGTCTGCAGCCTGCCTTTCTTCAAAGGACCTCACAACAATGTGCGGGGGGACGGCTGTTTGGGGGCTTATATTCCTCTTCACAGCAGTCCTGTGAGGCAGATGAACTGAGAGGCAACTGGCCTAAGTTAACTTCACAACAAGGCAGCGATCTGAGCAAGTCATCCACTACAGCACCATAGCAATTAAGTCTCCACATTTACTAACCCCACCCAAAAAAACCCAGTCCACCTAAAGTTTGAGAGCTTCCAGAGCAAGGATGTGTTTGAATCCTTCCCCTGAGCTGCCTCAAATCAGCAAAAAAGTGCCCAACTGGACCTAATATTTGGGGTTGTGTTTTAGTATTAAGCCACTCCATATTGTTGCGTGAAATGTCAGGGATTCTAAACTCATAAGCAGCAGAAGGAATACCAGTCCTAGTAGCTTGTTTCAGTTGTTCTCAGCACTGCCTATCGGATCCAAAGTCTGCCCGAGTGATTTTATTTTGGTTTATTATTTTTTTGGGTTACGACCAGGCAATATTGTTCCTCTTTGCCTAGTGTTATTGCAATTCAGATTTTCACATTTTAATGATCACCTTCATTTATTCTTCTTCATATCTTGATATCTTCCTGATATGTTCAAAATGCTCAATTATTATTATTTTAAGTTGCTGTTGGTTTGGGGTTTTTTTTACTGTAAGCCACTTGGAAGTGGATATTTCTAAAGGCAGGGTGGAATTTATTAAAATAAAATATATTCACAATTGCATTACCATCTAAACTCACATGTCAAAAATGGCATATCCAGAGCAGGATGTGCACTTCAGACAAGAACAAAAAAATTCAAACATTTGGCAGGAAGGCAAAGTTTGTTGCAATCAGAATGATGAATTTTTCACACATTATACAAACATTATTGGAATGGGTGGTGTACAGCGTAGAATTATGGAACACAACAAAAACCATATAACCATAAAACAGTAAACATAACACAATTATAATCTAATCTGATGGTGTGCATGCAATATTACTGATCAGGATTTTTACAAATTCCATCTATGGGGAAATACACAACATTTCATGGGGGGAAACCCACTTAATTATCTACAGTATATGAAAAAAACTTTGTCTTTAGATGTGAGGTCCATCATCTATGAACCATATTCCCCCTCCCACCCAGTTGCCCCCTGCCACTACAATCTGGGGCTACACCACCTTCAGTGAAGTAGCTTTTGTACAATCCAGGCAATTGCTACATCAGTATGGCTGTAGCAAAATGTGCAGGATGTCAATAGATATTTTTACATCATGCCATCAAATCAATTTGTTTCCATTCCTTTAATTATTCAATATGGAGCTTCAGAACGCATGTGCAATCAGGGTCATTATTTTTCTTCTCATCAACTATATTTTCAGTGTGTGTGTGTGTGTGTGTGTGTGTGTGTGTGTAAAACTATACTATGTAACTTAGGCCTAGGTTACAGAAACACCAGACATAGTGGTAAAGCTGTATCTGGACTGTACCAGTGGCAACGCTGGCCTGTGATGGTTCATAGGTAAAGGGACCCCTGACCATTAGGTCCAGTCGTGACTGACTCTGGGGTTGTGGTGCTCATCTCACTTTATTGGCCGAGGGAGCCGACGTACAGCTTCCGGGTCATGTGGCCAGCATGACTAAGCCGCTTCTGGCGAACCAGAGCAGTGCACGGAAACACTGTTTACCTTCCCGCCAGAGCGGTACCTATTTATCTACATTGATGTGCTTTTGAACTGCTAGGTTGGCAGGAGCAGGGACCAAACAACGGGAGCTCATCCCATCACAGGGATTTGAACCGCCAACCTTCTGATCGGCAAGTCCTAGGCTCTGTGGTTTAACCCACAGTGCCACCCGCGTCCCGTGATGGTTCATATCTCTCACCAATAGAGAAAAATGACAACAGGGGGGAAATGTCTTATTAGGGAGAATTCTAAACTAAGAACCTTTCTCCCTGTCATCTGTTTGCTTATGTACATACTGCTGCATCCATCCATCAACCTCTGATTCAGAAGGATTGGGTCCGGCATCACTTTTGCTGCATGTGTGTGCCAGTATCCAAACTCAGCAGAGTTACATCTCAACGCAGCTCCTTCCTTGGGAATGTCTTTGGGGTTGAAGGTACACACAGTACGCAATAAACACTCATGGGCACCATAAAGATTCAGTCAAGTGTCAAGGTTTACTTGACAGGAATAAAAGCATATTGGTAGCAAATATATACAGAAATTCCCCACTGCCGTGTCAAGGCATGCTGAGAGTCCAACAAGAGTTGAAGACTCCCTCTCTTTGCTTCTCTCACCGCAAGATGCAAGCGAGAGACTTGCAACACGTTTTAACTGTGGGAATGTTCAGGGAGGCAGGAGAGGATATATTGTTTATTGATATCCTTCCTAACTTGTGCTAGCAAGTTCCTTTACTTATCAGAGTTTACATTCCCCTTTTACATGCACACCAGATAGCTGGCTGCAGGCTTGTGTAAGCCTCTGACTATACGCAATTCAATCTGGCTTGTCCAGATTGAAATGTGTTCTAATATTTTCCCGGTAAGACCCCTTTGAATCCCTCCTAAAAGAATAAAGACACCACAGTCTTACTCATAAGTAAATAAAAGAAGTTTACTTACACCAGGCAGAGCAAAGTGTGATCCCTGAAGGCAGACTTAGTTACAAAGTATACACATTTGGATCTACCCCATACGGAGGAATAATCCCAGCGACTGCAGGTTAGCAGTCCTGCAGTTCACACGACGAAAGGAAGAGGGAGAAGAGTTAAAAAGAAGCAGGTGTGCTGCGTGCCTTGACCTTTTTGTTACCTGGGCAGGTAAGGTCACACCCACCACATGTAAGAGGAAGGATGCTCCAGACCAGAAGGAAACAGGAAGTTTTATACTGGCTGGACCAAACACTCCCCCTCATGTCTTCTCTAGGAAAACAAGGAATGTTGCATTTGACTGCTACTTATGTATCACATCCCACAACAACAAGTTACACAGAACCATTGTTACCAGTACTTCCTGTCACACTGCGCATGTCCAAAGAACAGTTCCCACAGAAAACGTCCTTGCATAGACAAAACCATCTCAGCCTTCTGCTGCTTCTGGAAACTTTTTCCTCTGTTCTTCTCTGTTTCTGGAACAAATTACTCTCACACAGAGAAAGAAAATATCCAACACATACAGGGGAACATTCAAACAATCTCACACAATCTAGAAGCAGTTTTAGTCCCACAATGATTGTTCTGAAGAACGTCATGTTACACATATTACTGGGTGTGTTTGAAGCAGGGTTGGAGTGGGGATTCTGTCAACCTTCAGATCTTATTGGACTACATATCCCATAGCCCTTGACCACTGGCTCTGCTGACTGTGGCTGATGGAGTCTAGCAACATCCATCACAGCCTCTCACATGCATTTTTTAAAGCATGCTCGCAGTTTCTCTTCACTGCCCTGAAAAGCCCCTTATTCTCAAAAAATTTTGGACAGGGAATGTAGGATTGTTTCAGGCACACAATTCTGTCCGAAGAAGAAGAAGAAGAAGAAGAAGAAGAAGAAGAAGAAGAAGAAGAAGAAGAAGAAGAAGAAGAAGAAGAAAGGTTAAACCACACCCCAACATATATTTTACTTATTTTCTGTGAACAGAGCTCAGGAAATATGAAGAATTCACACAAATTTGGAAGAAGTTACTAAATCTGCTGCCCCCAGGTCAGCATCTCTGGTTGAGGATGAGAGTCTTGTGTGCTGAGAATGTTTTTTCTCTCTCTCTCAGTGATACCACTTTATTTAATTTCCTTAAGCTGCCAAATAATTATTGATTTCACTTCAGGGGTCAATAGGTCTCCAGCTGAAATCAATTGGAGTTTTGCCAATTAATTTCTCTGAAGCAGAACCAGATACTGTGTCTTTACAATTTGTTTTCTCTGTGAAATATTGATGTTAATTGTGCAGATTTCAAAAGAGATAAACAGCGCAATCTGATGTATATACATTCACGGTAAACCTCATGAGTTCAATGGAGCTTACTCTCAAGAAACTGGGTATAGGATTACAGTCATGTTGCCTTAAAAAGCCCTAGTTATAACACAAAGCACTTTTGTGCTGGCACCTTAAATAATGTTCATATTTAAAATGTGAAATGTTACAATTCAGCACATTATTTCCCTGACTACTTGACTGAATCGGATCGTTTAAAAAACCACCCACAACTATACTAAACTAGATGGCTTGTACTTTCTCCCCACCTGCAATATAGATGACAGGGAGACGGGTTTTAGCCTGGCTATTATCATCACCATCAATGTATGAATTGCCTTTCATACAAATTTCTAGACAATTTGCAACTGCTCAATAAAAACTAAAACAGGCTTGCATTTGACATGGTATGGTAAGTCTTTTCTTTTCTTTTCTTTTCTGAAACAATGCTTATTGTTTCAGAAATGCTTATCTTACAAGGCCGTCAGCATTCAGAACGGTCCCTGTATTGAAGTTTTGGCAAAGCACTGATTCATTTACAGGTTGTTGTTGTTTAGTCGTTTAGTCGTGTCCGACCCTTCGTGACCCCATGGACCAGAGCACGCCAGGCACTTCTGTCTTCCACTGCCTCCCAAAGTTTGGTCAAACTCATGCTGGTATCTTCGAGAACACTATCCAACCATCTCGTCCTCCGTCGTCCCCTTCTCCTTGTGCCCTCCATCTTTCCCAACATCAGGGTCTTTTCCAGGGAGTCTTCTCTTCTCATGAGGTGGCCAAAGTATTGGAGCCTCAGCTTCAGGATCTGTCCTTCCAGTGAGCACTCAGGGCTGATTTCCTGAAGAATGGATAGGTTTGATCTTCTTGCAGTCCATGGGACTCTCAAGAGTCTCTCAAGAGTCTCTCAAGACTCTCAAGAGTCATTTACAGGTAAAGTTAATATAAAGGCCGACGATGAATCAACAAGAGCTTCAATGTTTGATACACTGACTTATGGTGTAATAAGGACCAAAGATTATAACTACTTTCCATTCGATCTGCAGATGAAGAAGTCATAAAACAAAACCCACTGGGTTAGAAATTGACAGTACATAATCCGGTTTGAATCAATGACAAAAACTTGCACACAGTTGAATGTCCTCTTGCATCTGGTCATTTTACTAGCACAATCTGGTATGTTTGTGCTTTGCTTTAAAGCAGCAGATACCTAGATTTGCCCGTAGAATTAGGTTATCTATGGAGAAGAGGCGAATAACAACTGGGAATTTAATCAATTTGTTTGTTTGTTTATAAAAGTATTTATATACCGCTGTACCATAAAATATACCACAGCGGTTTACAACAGTACAAAAACATAAAAACCAAACAATATTGAGGCATCTAATCATAAGCCTGCATTTTTATCAAAGCTTATATTTTGATCAGGGCCTGTATCTTAAAAAGAGCTTAAAGATTTTCAAATGTTTCATGCCAGGCAGAAGACCAGCTGCCTAAAGAACCTTGGCAAGATGTTTATTCTCCTGGACAAGGGGGCCCCCTAATTTATAGCAGAAAACAATTCTCAAAGTCATAAAAAGGGAATTACAGGCTGAGAGCCAAGGTTACACTGACCCTACATATTACAGAAGATAAGAAAGCAGAGATAAACATAATTAAGAGTGGGTAAATAGTAAAATAAAACCATGTGCCTCCCATTAAACTTGAGCCATATTTTCCTAAGGTTAAAAGGCCAAGAGCATCTGGCTGGCAGAAAGGAAGAGAGTATTTTGGGAAGTCTTTTCTAAAGTTGTTTCTTTCTTAAACTGAGATCCTTTAAAGATTTCTTTTCCTTTTAAAAGGTTATTTATGTATTAAATATATTGGCTTAAATGTAATTATGCAAAGGATTTAGAAACTAAGAAATGTTAAATCCTTATGCTAGATTCTTATTTCATATAGTTGGAAGAGATCACAGGGGCCATCAGCCACGAGCCCAGCCCCCCCTGCCAAGCAGGAAACATCATTAGAGCACACATATGGTTATCAGGCCTTTGTTTAAAGACCTCCAAATGAAGGAGATCTTTCAATGTTGATGTGAACTCAAGATCCTTGACATCTGTTTAAGATAAAAGTTTAAGATAAAAATTTAAGATTAACCATCTGTTTTGGAAGGCAATAGGGCAAGCAGGGCAAGAGGTGAGCTGGTAATTAAGATTCCTTGTTGAGACACATGTAAGATATATTACTACTTATTTGTCATTTATAGATAGAAGAATATATAGCTTTTTGTTTCCCATTAAAGGGCAAAAGGAAATGGGTGTATCTTTTGTGATTGGTTCTAGCAAACAGCCAATAGGAATTTCAACCAGGCTGATTGGACAGAGGCAGCCACAGGAGGAGCAAGGGGGCTGGATTAAGGAAATATAAGTGCTGGCCAGAAGGGCAGGAGGCCAGGCCAGAGCTTGGTAACCATATACCACTGTGCCTCTCATTTATTTGTCTGACAAATAAATTACTATTTTAATTTCTCTATTGCTGCGTTGAATATTTCATTCCAGCTAAGCGTTAACCACAAGCAGGGTGCTACAATATCATCATGAAAAAGTTTTAAAGAAGTTAAAAGCAAAAATAAATTGTAAACAGCAAACTCTTAAATGCCTGCATAGGCCTGGCAGAAGAGAAAAGTGTTCAGCAGAAATTTAAAAGTTAGCCCAGAAAGTGCCCCCAAATCTCTATTGGCGGGGTGTTCCACAGGACAGCACCGATGACAATGAAGACTCGGCTTCTTGTTGTTGTCACATGAGCCTCACCAACTTGGGGAATGACTGAAAATGCTCCTGCAGATTATCTCAGTGATATCAGAGCAGAAACATAAGGGTTCTGGGATTTCTGAAGTATCCTGGACCCAAGTTGTTCAGGGCTTTGTAAATCAATACAAGATAGTCTGTGGAGGGCCCAGAGATGGAACGAAGATAAAGTCCCGACCAGAGATGAATGGCTGATGAAGATGATGGACTATGCCAAAATGGCGAAAATGACCTGGAAAATCAGAAACCAGGAAGAGAGAAACTTTAATAAGGAATGGGAGAGATGTACAAATTATCAAAGAGAACATTGTAAACAACTAAAAACTTTGGCAGGATTTGAGTAATAGTTGTAATGTATTATAAACGAAGGTAAAAATGGATTGTTTAAAGAAAATTAGAGAAAATATATGATGCAGTTTAAAAAGATTGAAAATGGAAACCATGGAGGGAAATCTAAGGATTCAGGGAATCCTAAATAGTGATGATTATTGTCTAATATTTGAATCTAAATGTGTAGTGTAAAACTGAATAAAAAATATTTTAAAAAAAGATTCTGGAAACTCCCAAGGGCCCCTAGGCAGCATCTCTAGTAAACATGTATGAAATAAATATCATAAAAGCCTCAGCTTTGTATTCTACATGCATATTAATGCTGCATATGCAATGTATATTTAAAGCACATTTAAAGCACACAACTTCCCCCCAAAGAATCCCAAGAACTGCAGCTTACCTCTCACAGAACTACAATTCCCAGCATCCTTAACAATCTACAGTTCCCAGTATTTTGAGGGGGGAGGCAGTCTAGAAAGTGTGTGTTCATGTGTAGCTCTACAGTACAAACACACTAGTTTAACAGGACTTCTCCCAAAGAACCCTGGGAATGGTAGTTTGGTGAGCTGTTAAGAATTCTCTATGAAAAATCCCTTCCCATCAAAGGAAGCTATCCTTGTGAATTTACAATGGGCACAATCTTGCCAGCTTCGCATTTCAAAACCCCCTTTATTCTAATGGAAGGACAATGCACATCTTAAATAAATCATTTGTACAGAAATTAACGAGGCCCTGGAATGTTTACCTTCGCCCGGATCAAGCCCAGTGAAGACGTTCCAAATCTTAATCAAATTTCAGGTCCTTGCAGTGATGTTTACTAAGTAGCCTCTATTTTCATCTGGGCTTGTTTGTTGGTTTCATCTTAAGGTGCCCTAGGATTCAAAGATGGCTGCTCTGGTTACAATTACACTTATCCACAATTAAAGCATTTGCTTAACTATCGCCTACTGAAATCAATTAAACCTTAAATGCTTAATTTTTTTAAAAAATATATATATTTTTTTAATTTTCAGTACAATCAAACAATATTATCCAAATTTTACCTAATTTTAACAAAATTCAAATTTTGGTCTTCCTTCAGCTTTTCTGGTAATCATCCGTTTTTATCATTTAATACACATTTCTTTAATTGTATTGCCATTTATCTTCACTCCTTTTTTCCTGTTTCCTTTAAACAATACCTCTTAGAGTTTTACAGTGCTTCTTGAAATCCCACTAGCGTTGTTTGCACCTCACATATATTTTTCAGATATTCTACAAATTTCCCCCAATCTTCGATGAACGTTTGGTTTCGAGTATATCTTATTTTCCCGGTCAGTTTATCAAGTTTATCAAGCTTAACTTTGGCTGTGTCGTGTCCTTAAATTTGCTTGAGAAATTGCCACCAACACTCTGTATTTATTTTATTTATTGGGCCACCCTCTAGCCATGTTCTCAAAGCACCTTAAAACCAACTCTGTTTAGATCTATTGCTATTCCACCGCTGGCACATCTAGAGCGCTCATTTTTTTCAGATCAGGGAGGTAACAATGGGAAATGCTGTGGAATTATTGATTTAGAGGCACTTACGTTAGCCAAGAGATACTATCTGTTGTTTTGGTAAAAACACAGCTGGGAGAAATTACTGGTACTACAAGCATAAACATGAAGAAAATGACATACTTCCCAACTAGTTCCAACCTCGAGGAAAAGGGCTTGATTGCTGCAGCCAGGAAGTGACAGAAACGAAACACGAAGAATGCATAATGACAGGTCTCTAAAGATCACTCCCTCCGAGGTTCTGCCCAGAGCTATGTGTACCCTGACCTAATTTTTTAAAAAAATAAATCCTGCACCCAGGCAATCCAAATCGTGCACCAATAAAATCTGAATACTGTAACCTCTTGCACAAATGCATCCATTTCATTGTCACAATTTCTGTGAGTGGAAATAAATGACAGACTCCATTCTACTAAGTTTGAAACAACACAGAAAGGATGGTGATGTGGGATGGAGCCAAGGGGGGAAATGTGATAAATAATTTTAGCTCACAAACCAGCAGCTTCATCTTCTGAAATAATCTGCAAAATGGGTCTTTATACCTTTTGGGACTTCCGAAACCAAATTCATACATGCCAGATTTTGGAAGATTTGAGGTCTTACTTGGGAGATATGGAATTGCTGTCACTCCATGCCTTTTGGCCCCTGTTCCTTTATTATTATTTATTAAATTTATTTAAAGTAGTGGAGCCTCAGCTTCAGGATCTGTCCTTCCAGTGAGCACTTAGGGCTGATTTCCTTAAGAATTGATAGGTTGGATCTTCTTGCAGTCCATGGGACTCTCAAGAGTCTCCTCCAGCACCATAATTCAAAAGCATCAATTCTTTGGCAATCAGCCTTCTTTATGGTCCAGCTTTCACTTCATATATCACTACTGGGAAAACCATGGCTTTAACTATACAGACCTTTGTCGGCAAGGTGATGTCTCTGCTTTTTAAGATGCTGTCTAGGTTTGAGACTCCAGTACTTTGGCCACCTCATGAGAAGAGAAGGCTCCCTGGAAAAGACCCTAATGTTGGGAAAGATGGAGGGCACAAGGAGAAGGGGACGACAGAGGACGAGATGGTTGGACAGTGTTCTCGAAGCTACGAACATGAGTCTGACCAAACTGCGGGAGGCAGTGGAAGACAGGAGTGCCTGGCATGCTCTGGTCCATGGGGTCACGAAGAGTCAGACACGACTAAACGACTAAACAACAACAACACATTTTCAGACACAATGAATACTTTCTGCATATGTGCATCTCATTAAGACAGCATCAATGATTTACTCTTTTGTTCAAAACAAATGTGAAAAGAGGCTACAACTGGACTCCAAGCCTGTTTCACTTGAGATCCTCTTGACAATTTTCACCACCCCGTCTCGGAGGAATGTAGACCTCACGGTCAACAACTAATGTATTTCTGCTGGTTTCGTTTGCCTCATGCGATTACCTTAAAAGATCCTTTGCCACATGTCATCTTAATCCTTAGAGTACCCTAAAAGAAGATGAGCAGACTACTTAAGCAAGCTTTGTAAATGTATGCGCCTGTCCATATGTATCAAAGTATACAGCTGCGCTCTGGTTTATGTCACATTTAAGTCCATTAAAAATACATGCATCCTTCTGAATTTAGTCCGATCCAAAATGTGCTACTTTGCTATCCGATATTGCCTTACACACATATGCACACATCTTGGAACACTCTGCATGGAAGATGGGTATTAAAACAACAGGGAGCTTAGGTGAACAGATAAACACGAATGGCAAACATTCATTATAGAACAGTTTCCTGCTGGGACTGAAGCACAACAACCCAGAATCCTCTGGGGGAACCAGGTGACACTGCAGGACCAATCCTGCCCCACTGACAGATATAAAGTTCATAGATCTGCTACTTTCCCTCCATCTGGACAGGAGGCTACCAATTTCTCCCTCTGTGCCATCATCAGATTGATGAGTTGTAGTTCCTGATGCCTGATCTAACCCACGGTGGCCTTTTCTGAATGGTAACAGCTCTCCAGGTCTCCAGCCGTCTTTCACCATCATATGCCACCTAATCCTTTTAACCAGAGATTCCTGGAAATGGGATCCAGGAACTTTTGCATGTTCTACCGCTGAGCTATGGCCCTTCCCTGCATATACTGATAATGTGAACAGGCCTCTTTGGTTTCACTGTTGCACCACATGAACTAAGAATGCACGGTGTTCCATTCAATGGGACTTGCATGGGAGAATTTCCTGCTGAATGATGCTCCTTATTAATCCATTTCTATGTTTAGCGTGGGGTTGTTTTGATTTGATTTTCTGCTTCTAAGTGGTTGTAGCCAATGCTGAAAGAAATACATTCCTAACCAAATTGAATGAATATTCCCAAGTGCTTTTTTAAAACACATGGCAACACCTCGTGGCACAGAGTCATATGCTTTACGTAAGCAACATGTTTTATAGGAGTTGTCTTGAATCCAAATAACAAAATCAAACCTGTTCAACAAGACCTAATTTCCATCCATATAGTAACTGTAGAGAAGCAGTAATTAATTTTCCTTTCTTTAAAACTTGATTGATTGAGCCTTGTATCAGATCATCTTCCATTGGTGGGAAGAAAGATGTGATCAGTATCACAACCAAATTAGCATGTAATCTTCACTTTTTATCTAAAATTTCCACTTGCGTTGCCACCGTATTTGCTTAGTCTTCTCTTCATCCTGGAGAAGAGTGACTAGTGGGGTGCCACAGGGTTCTGTCTTGGGCCCGGTCTTATTCAACATCTTTATCAACGACTTGGATGATGGATTCAAGGGCATCCTGATCAAATTTGCAGATGACACCAAACTGGGAGGGGTGGCTAACACCCCAGAGGACAGGATCACACTTCAAAACGACCTTGACAGATTAGAGAACTGGGCCAAAACAAACAAGATGAATTTTAACAGGGAGAAATGTAAAGTATTGCACTTGGGCAAAAAAAATGAGAGGCACAAATACAAGATGGGTGACACCTGGCTTGAGAGCAGTACATGTGAAAAGGATCTAGGAGTCTTGGTTGACCACAAACTTGACATGAGCCAACAGTGTGACGCAGCAGCTAAAAAAGCCAATGCAATTCTGGGCTGCATCAATAGGGGTATAGCATCTAGATCAAGAGAAGTAATAGTGCCACTGTATTCTGCTCTGGTCAGACCTCACCTGGAGTACTGTGTCCAGTTCTGGGCACCACAGTTCAAGAAGGACACTGACAAACTGGAACGTGTCCAGAGGAGGGCAACCAAAATGGTCAAAGGCCTGGAAACGATGCCTTATGAGGAACGGCTAAGGGAGCTGGGCATGTTTAGCCTGGAGAAGAGGAGGTTAAGGGGTGATATGATAGCCATGTTCAAATATATAAAAGGATGTCACATAGCGAAGGGAGAAAGGTTGTTTTCTGCTGCTCCAGAGAAGCGGACACGAAGCAATGGTTCCAAACTACAAGAAAGAAGATTCCACCTAAACATTAGGAAGAACTTCCTGACAGTAAGAGCTGTTCGACAGTGGAATTTGCTGCCAAGGAGTGTGGTGGAGTCTCCTTCTTTGGAGGTCTTTAAGCAGAGGCTTGACAACCATATGTCAGGAGTGCTCTGGTGGTGTTTCCTGCTTGGCAGGGAGTTGGACTCGATGGCCCTTGTGGTCTCTTCCAACTCTATGATTCTATGATTCTCGGATCTATCCAGTATCTCCAGATAAGCGTCAAGATTTTCCCTGGTCAGTTCTGTTGTTACAAGGGCACTATATGTAGAGGTGATGATGGATAGGTTGCCTCTTCCTACAGCTCATTTCAGATGTCACATGATGGTTTCTCAGGCGCACCTGCCTTTCCCCACACAAAAAAACAAAAAACATCCACAAGTGAATTTAATGAAAGACATGGACAGCACCTCTTTCATTTTTCCTCTGAAATTAATGTATTGCATAGTTTGGGCTATCATTCTGAGAGTTCTTATATATTCTACTTTAGCCAGGAGCTGGTAAGAACATAAGAAAAGCCTGTTGGATGAGGCCAATGTCCCAGGATCCTGTTCCCACTGTGGCAAACCACTGTGGCTTATGGAAAACCAACAAGGACAATTCAAGCACAAACCTTCTCTCTTTTTTAAAAAAATAATATTTTATTAAATTTTAGGAATAAAAAATTAAGAAAAGTACAAAAATGCAAAATCACAAAATACAAAAATACAAACATAAAAACATAAAAAAGAAAAAGATAGAAAGAAAAAAGGACACATACAAGAAAAAAAAGAAAAGAAAAGACAAAAATCCCTCTTTTTTAATCTCTCATCTTTGATTAACTTATTTTCCTGACTTCCTCACATCTCCCTTTTTTGTATCCCTTTTGAAATTTGATTCAGCAAATTCATCAACCCTATTTAATTTATCTATTTATCTATTATGAATCCAATCTTAACCTTATTGCTAGAACCCCTTCAGTTCAAATCAATGCCATCAACATTCAAAAATTTTACAATGTTTCTGTAAATAAATTTTAAATTTCCTCCAATCTTCTTCCACCAACTCTTCTCCCTGGTCTCGGATTCTGCCAGTCATCTCCGCCAGTTCCATATAGTCCACCTTCTCTCCTCTTCTATGGTTCCCAGAAATTCAGACGCATTCCTGCCTTCAGGGACGGCCGCAGATCGTAGCCATTGTGGCTAACAGCTATTGATAGCTGAGAACATCTCCTTTCTACTCAGGTAGCATCAAAGTTGCTATAGCAGTAACAAAAACATGCACATTCATTGCCTTGTTTTCTGAAACCTTGTGTCCTTTCGAAAGCTCCACACATGGCCTCTCTTTGCTAACCTGTGATTGGTAAGTAACTATGTTTAGGCTAATATCACATTGGCTACCAAAATGCCCGATCCTACAAGCCAGTAGGTCATCTTTGCCTTTGTTCAGGGAAGAATATGGAACGCAGAATTCCAGCTTGTCAACACCTCCCGTGCCATCTGCTCTCTTGGCTGCTTCAAGCATACTTGCATTGCGTTCAGAGAAGTGCTCTCACTTGACTATAAATTGTCTTATAACAAAACCCAGGTACCGAGAGAGAGAGAGAGAGAGAGAGAGAGAGAGAGAGAGAGAGAGAGAGAAGTGTGTGTTCCTATGTTTGTTTTACTTTCAGACTGTTGTGATGTGGGGTTTGTGATTTAAGCTCTCTTGACATAATATGCTGGAGACAGTTCTCTAGTAACACTTCTTTATTAAAGCAAACAAGACTGAGACTTGAGGAGGGGAGAGCTACATTTATAGGGACAGGGAACAAGCTAGAAAGGATACATTTTGGAGGGAACAATATCAGGCAATCACAGTCCTGCCTTTTGGAGGAAACCAATAAGACAGAGGATCCAAATACAGCAGCTTAAATGAACCAATAGTAGCTGTACCCTCTGGAACCAAAAGGCAGTTACTTTACCCTAAAGCAATACAGACAATAATAGGCAGATATAAAATCCTTTGACTCAATACACAACTTGGAATCTGCTCAGACTGAAAGTTAAAACATGTCCTGGGTTGGTTTCACTTCACATAAACCCATCAGCCACATGAAAGCTGCTGCCCCATGCTGTGGCAATGCTGTAATGTCGGCAAATACCTCAACCCAACCAACTGTATGGTTCTTTCCTATCCAACCACTACCCTACTGGTAGGAATGACAACAATTGGGTGGGAAAGATTTGCATAATTGGCCCCGCCCATGCAATTCCACTAATAATACCCGTGCTGTGTCAAAAAGGTTTCCTCTTTTAGTTTGTTTGTTTTGCTTCAGTTGCTGAGGAAAGAAATCAAAGGGGAAATAAATCTTCAGTGAAATTCTCTTGGGTTTGGTATAAGGTTTTTGATCCGCTTACCTTACTATGGAGGCAGCTGACGGGTGTTTGTAGGATGAAATAAAAGGATACTTGCCAGTGATGCAAATTCTGAAGCCTTCCCAGGTGACCACACCTCAATTATAGCATAGGAGCTTTGCTTCTATGGAGCTTTTTCACATTGGAATGTGTGGGTAGCAGCCAGGGAGGCTGCAGAGGGACAAATAATTGCTTACTGGGGAAAAACACACATAGCATCTCTGAATGGGTGGGCAGGTGGCACAACATGGCCCTGCTCGGCTCCAGTGGGGTGAGGGGGTTGCTTTGGCAGCACTGGAGGCAAGGGCTGGGCTGGCGCAGTTGGCTCCACTCACTCTTCACATCCTGCCATCGCCCAGCATGCACCCACCCACCCGCACCCTGGGCGCCGGCAAACCACGCTAGGCTGCTGCATATATTGAATCTAGCAAGGTCTAGCTCTCCAGCAACACTGAGGCCGTTCCCCTGCAAGCCAAGACAAGCTGAGAATGCTTCAGCCCTTTCTGCCACAGAGTGAGTAGGAATAGAGTAGTGGTGTCCAAATGTAGCACCCTGCTTGTGGTTAACGCTTAGCTGGAATGAAATATTCAACGCAGCAATAGAGAAATTAAAATAGTAATTTATTTGTCAGACAAATAAATGAGAGGCACAGTGGTATATGGTTACCAAGCTCTGGCCTGGCCTCCTGCCATTCTGGCCAGCACTTATATTTCCTTAATCCAGCCCCCTTGCTCCTCCTGTGGCTGCCTCGGTCCAATCAGCCTGGTTGAAATTCCTATTGGCTGTTTGCTAGAACCAATCACAAAAGATACACCCATTTCCCTTCCCTTTTATGGGAAACAAAAAGCTATATATTCTTCTATCTATAAATGACAAATAAGTAGTATATATCTTACATTTGTCTCAACAAGGAACCTTAATTACCAGCTCACCTCTTGCCCTCCTTGCCTTATTGTCCTCCAAAACAGATGGTTAATCTTAAATTTTTATCTTAAACAGATGTCAAGGATCTTGAGTTCACATCATCATTGAAAGATCTCCTTCTTTTGGAGGTCTTTAAACAAAGGCCTGTTAACCATATGTGTGCTCTAATGATGTTTCCTGCTTGGCAGGGGGGCTGGGCTGGTGGCTGACTTAATTTCAGGATAGTTACAACTCTTACAACTATATGAAATAAGAATCCATCATTTCTTAAATCCTTTGCATAATTACATTTAAGCCAATATATTTAATACATAACATAGGTAGCTTTTTAGAAGAATAAACCTTCTCAAAGTAAAAAGGAAGGTTTACAGCCTCAAAATAAAAATAGAAAGAAGCCTCTTCTTCTGTTTACACCCCTCCTTCTCCAGCCAAGCCAGTTGCTTTTTCCCATTTGCTCTTGACCTTTTAACCTTAGGAAAATATGGCTCAAGTTTAATGGGAGGCACATGGTTTTATTTTACTATTTATCAACTCTTAATTTAACCACTCTTACAGCTTAATTGTACTTTGCAACATGCAAGGTCAGTGTCCTCGCTCTCAGCCTGTAATTCCCTTTTTACGACTTTGAGAATTGTTTTCTGCTATAAATCAGGGGGCCCCCTTGTCCAGGAGGATAAACATTGCCAAGGTTCTTAGGCAACTGGTCTTCTGCCTGGCATAAAGATTTGAAAATCTTTAAGCTCTTTTTAAGATACAGGCCCTGATCAAAAATATAAGCTTTGATAAAAATGCAGGCTTATGATTAGATGCCTCACAAACTTTTTTCAAAGAGGGCCAGATCTGATGAAGTGAAGGGCCATGGGGGCCGACCAAAGGACCGACCAAAGTTGTTGAACTTTTTTTAGGATCGAAGTTGTTGAGTGAAATATACTCGGAGTCAAGTGTGGATTTCATGCTCTTTATTCACCTCATAGTAGTGAGCAATGAAAGTTCCCCCCAAATATCTGCTTTATATACATTATTTACACAATGGGTCGCACGTGATTGGCTAATTCTGGGATTCTCCTGTAGGTCAATCAGGTTGCGGATTCACTTCCACCTGGAGTTGGATTGGATGGTTCCTGTGGACCAATCATACTGCTGCATTGTTCTAGGACCAATCAGACTGCTGCATTCTGAATCCTATTGTTCTAGGACCAATCAGACTGCTGCTTTTTGGATCCTATTCAACTCAGTACATAACATTGAGGGTTTTTTTAGGATTTTACCTCATGAAATAAACTGCCACGGGGCTGGATTGAAACGACCAGCGGGCCGGATTAGGCCTCCAAAATGGACATGCTTGGAATAGGGGCTTTGGCAGAGAACTTCCCTGACCATTTATCTTGGAGTCAGCAGTTTAAACACATCACGGGGAGCGTTAAGCACATGCTCTGTTCTCAACCGCTGAAACCAGCGGCATTTAAAAGTGCCTAACTCTGTCTGGATCTTGCCCTTTCTTCCCTTCCAGTAGTTTGTGCATTTATTTCAAAGTGTGATGCCAGGAGGGAAAAGCCACTGATAAGGCAGTATCTGGGAGGCTCAACAAGTTATCTGCCTTGACCTTTGGAGAGCAAAAAGGAAAGTGTTGTCACTCCAGGGAGATGTAGAGGTCAGGCGAAGCACGCGGGCAGCCGGTAACTTTTTTTAGAGTGTGTCAGAACCAGGGCAAAGTGAAGACAGACTAGACTTAATCCTTTAACCTAACCTGTCAAGAAAGCATCAAGCCAGCCTGCCAACTGTGCAACCACCTCATAACTCAGAAAGGTATGCATGATTGCATTTATGCATTTACGATTGGTAAAGGGATTTTATGGTGTTGATATTCAAGGTATTGTGAAACCCTGACCACGTCTCTCAGTCTGAAAACAAAAACAAAGGGAAAATGGGAGTTATTCAGCCAAACACACAGTCTGGTGATATGCTCCACAAATGTAATTATGGCTAAAAGGTGAGAATGTGTAAAGGATTATTTAATGCCAGACACAGCTGTAATATTTTAATAAAGAAACAATTATTCATGCCATTAAAAAAAATCAAGAACACACACATTTTAATACATTCTTTACACATATAATGATGCTAGGCTAATTTCTCAAACATGTTCACTGCATGCATAAAAACAAGAAGAATGATTCAACAAATATCAATGGGAGAAAGTTACGTATGAATATAATGCAATAGGTCCTGAAAAAAATATTTAACTTTGGCTGCATCACATACCGTAATTGTAAACCCATCAGAATGGTTCATATTTATTTTTCTCTAAACTCACTTTGTATATTTTGTGAAGGATTGCAATTAATAATATTTTACTTACTTGGGATTCAACTGAAGTAAAGTACTGTTAAGACTGCTGATTTCAATGAGGGGGCTTTGAAACACTTCTTTAATTCTCCTGTTGAAATCAGGAAAACTTGAAAAGAGCATAATTTCAGATGGATTCTGTTCTTAATTTATAATCTACTTCCTTGTGGCCACAGTGGTAGGCAAGCCATTTCAATCTCCCACACCCTCAAGGGTTTGGATGTTGCAGACAGAGATAAAATTCTACTGTACTTCTCAAGTGAAAGCAATTGTGCTCATAAAATATTTGGATCCAAGCCATAATCTTTTGTTAGTTTTGAGATAGCAAATATTCCCTGGAGGTTTGAATATTCCATAAATGTTCCATGTTTGTTGTCTGAGTTTTGGCATCCAACAATTTTACCAAGGCAGCCAGCATTTGGCTGTAAGCAACTGACGTGAAATAGCGTTTAATAAATGTTCTAGTAGGTCCCTTCATAGCAGGGGGAACCAAAGTCATCAATTTTGAAAATTTTGAGGCTGACAACAGAATGTAAAAAGGCATGATTTTAATTTGCTGAATTTCAATGGTTTTTGTTTGTTTGTTTCCCAAACAAATGATTTGCCCCATTGCTTGGACAACTCTTCCAGCTTTGACTTTGCTCAGCAGTGATGAAACTGTCTCATTCTGATGATGCGTAGAAGACCCAGCAGATGCAAATTCCCGGGAGGGAAAATATTTAATTCCACCCCTTCTGAGACCTAGAGATATTCATCACACCCAAATGTCACACTGAGATGGGAAGGAAATGTCTTTTGGTTGCTCTGATGAAGGTAGCTGGGTGGCCCAAGGTTCAGGCATAATGGTCCATGGAAAACAAGTCCTACAAGGACACACAATGTATGTCATTCCTCCTGTTTCTAGAATGGCTTACTTCACAGGAGCACCATTTCAGAGGCAATGAGGGGAGCAATGAAAATTCAAGGACAGGAAGGGAAGGATCCATAGGTCTTGGATATATTCAAGGTTGGGAAGGAACGGAGTGGAGGCTGGTTATTAGGGCAAATGATGCAGCCTCAGCCAGACCCCATTTACCTGCTGTTATATACTGAAGTTCTCACTCTGGGCCAGCAGGGGGATACTGCAGATAGTTATGCAAATAAGGGATCGAAAGTGACGTTCAGTGATTGGATAGTTTTAGAAAATTGTTACAGTTACGTTGTACTGGAGCTCTATATAAGCAGGCTGACTGAACCCTTCAGTTCAGTTCTGTTCTGGCCTCTGAATAAACAAGAGCTGTTTGAAGAATCGCTGTGTCGTGTGATATGTTCACCCACAACTTAACACTGGCGACGAGGATGGGATCGATGGACATCAGAGCACAGCCAGATGCGGCCACCCTCTGAGCTGAGCTGAATCACTGAGCTGAATCACTGAGCGCAATCACTGAAAGCCACTTTCGATCCCTTATTTGCATAACTATCTACAATATCCCCCTGCTGGCCCAGAGTGAGAACTTCAGTACATAACACCTGCCTTCTTACTTACAGTCGGAGAGGATGGCAGCATTTTTTGTCAGCCTTGCCTTTTGCCTTGCGCTTTCTAGGCACACGTCCGCACTATAAAGCTCCATGTCCAAGCACTATTTATTTTTTGCACCACCACTTTACCCAGGAAAAATCCACCCTTCAGGAGCATACCTAGGGGATGGTTAGGTTGGCCCTCGCCAAGGATGCAGGCTCAGGGTGATGCAAAAATTAAGCATCTCTACTCTGGCTCAGAGTGGCCAGGAACCCACATACCTATCTGCACACTCCCTGGGCTGCTCCTCCGCTGCTTTGGGCAGCCGGGCTCCTTTGGGTGCCTCGGCAGAGAAATCTGGTCATGTAACTCCTTGCCAAGGACTCAAGGGAGCCTAGGTAAGCTCCGCCATCCTTTAACACTGAATCAAAACAAACAACAATTTGAGTTTCTTGCAGATTGCTCTGGGGCAAAAACAACAACAACACTTGGACACAGAGCTTTAAAGCATGGACCTGTGGCTAGAAATTCAGCACAAAAGGAAGTTTGGGGGAATGTTGACCCTGCAGAACTCAGCAGGTAGGATGGAGCCCGAACTAGAATCAGTTGGCTCTGCCTGTCACTGGCTGTGGCGACACCTACTGTTAGCCTCCCTGCCCTCTGCTCAATGACACCAATGGAACGAAGGATCCATCGAAAGTATTTATTGTGATAACTTTGTATGCCTCCTAATAACCAGCTTTATATTGAGGTCTGACCACAAGTGATCCGAAACACAAAGGGTTTGTTTCGGCTTCCCATCCACGTCTTGCTTCCCATAAACGGCCTGCGACGACCCACCCGCCACTGCCATTTTAAGCCCAGCTATTCATTCACAACACTTACAATTTGCAACAGTTGTTATCAAGTGTAGGGTGTGAACCAGACAATGGTTCAACAAGGGGATGGAAGTGAATTTCTTGTTTCAGCATTAGAGCTGGTAAAGAAGATCATGTGTTAATTAAATAAAAGACTAAACGGGACAAACCTTTGAAACAGCAGGCATAACATTTAAGAACAAAGCCAAAATGGCAGGGGAAAGGTCAGAGAAGATCAAGTTAAAAGCTAATAGTGGTGCTTTTTCCATTTTATTATTGATCAATAGGACGCCGGGTTTTTTCTTCCCAGCGAAAATGCAACCGCAGAGTTATTACTGACCTTTTCCTCACCCTTCCATTGTGTATAAAATCACAGCAAAAAAACAACAACTTCATAAGCCCCATAGTTTTTCTAACAGAAAGAATGCGTGTGTCCAGAAAAATAATGTAAGATGTTTATATCTTCGGAAAATAGGTCTTTTCAACAAACCCGCTTCCCTTTTAATTATAGATGCCAGAGCCTCTGGTTCAAGGAGGCTTCCGCTCAGAATCACAAATTGCATGCAGAAAACTCAGCAGTCTCTGCTTTTGGCATTTAAATGAGTAATTTGACAGCTCAATCCTGAACGCAGAAAATGAACACCAAAAAAATAATAAAAATGTTTTCTCCACAATGGTGATGGGCCCCTTTAAAACATAGAAATAGTCTAACCTTTCCTTTCCATGGATCAGTTTTATTCATCAGCTTTATCTCGAGGTCTAACAGAAGAAAATGGGTGCATTTCAGATTAAGATTACCTAACCACTTAAATTGCATCCCCCCTCCCCCGCTTGATTCCCCCCGGGATGAGACTCCTTCCTAGCCCACGTAAATTGAGCATTTCCATTTCTTCCTGCAAATCAGTCCTCGAAACCTACTTAATGCTAATCACAAACTGAAATTAAGTCTAAATGTGTGTAGCTACATGAGTTCTCATGCATCTTTTATCATCCCGGTCTTCCCGATCCTTCTCCACGGTCCAAAAATGAGACCTGGTTTACAGAAAACTGTTTTTGCTTTGGAGATTTGCATCTGGCACTGAGTTTCCCATCTCTCCCTACCTATACGGCAGGGATGGAGAAACCAGGACTTTCCAGCTGTTGCTTGATTAAAACGTCCATCTTTCCTTTGAAAGACTACTTAATTCAACCACTGAAGGAGGTGTGCAACGAGATTATGGAGGGGAAGAAGGCACCGGAGTCGTGGAAAGAAGCTTTCATCACACTCATACCAAAATCCGAAGCTGAAAAGGCACAACTTAAGAACTACCGTCCCATATCCCTCTTAAATGTGGATTATAAAATTTTTGCAGATATTTTAGCCAACAGATTGAAAAGAGTGTTAAATGAAGTAATATACAAAGATCAGGCAGGCTTTCTCCCAGGTAGACATTTGTCTGATAACACAAGGAACATTATTGACATATTGGAGCTATTGCAAACGAACACTAATACAAAAGCAGTGTTAATTTTTATTGATGCGGAGAAGGCCTTTGATAATATTTCTTGGAGTTTTATGAAGAAAAATCTTAAGGGAATGGGTGTGGGACGAGGGTTTGAAAATAGTTTAGAAGCGATCTATTCGGAACAAAAGGCAAAATTGATAGTTAATAATGTGGTGTCAGAAGAGATTAAATTAAAACTTCCATCTTTCCTGGCCATTTGCCATGCTGGCTGGTGCTGGTAGGAGCTGGAGCCAGTGGCGTAGCGTGGGTTGTCAGCACCCGGGGCAAGGCAAGTAATTTGTGCCCCCTAACCCGTGGATTTGCGCCCCCTAACCCGTGGATTTGCGCCCCCTAACTCTAAGAGAGCCAGTGTGGTGTAGTGGTTAAGAGTGGTGGACTCGTAATCTGGTGAACCGGGTTCGCGTCTCCGCTCCTCCACCTGCAGCTGCTGGGTGACCTTGGGCCAGTCACACTTCTCTGAAGTCTCTCAGCCCCACTCACCTCACAGAGTGTTTGTTGTGGGGGAGGAAGGGAAAGGAGAATGTTAGCCGCTTTGAGACTCCTTCGGGTAGTGATAAAGCGGGATATCAAATCCAAACTCTTCTTCTCTTCTAACCCCCAGATGTTGCGCCCGGTTCGGCTGGGACCCCTGCACCCCCCACGCTACACCACTGGCTGGAGCCCATAACATCTGGATGGCTACAATTTCTCCATCCTTGACATCATAGAGCCATCATACAAAGAGTTTCTCCACTCACATCTTACATCCCGGATGGGGAACTTGAGGCTTGCCAGATGGTGTTGAATTCCAACTCCCATCAACTCCAGCCAGTGTTGCCAGGGGTCAAGGATGATGGGAGGTGTAGCTCAATCACATCTGGAGGGTCACAATTTCCCCACCCCCGCCCTACACTCATGACAGCTGATGGTTAGGCAGCGACATGTGGATGCCCCAATTCACAGAGTGACTTCAAGCCTAAGACATCTAAGGGAAGATACATATCTGCCCTGAAGACTTCCCCAACTTGCTGCCCTCCATATGTTTTGGACTACAACTCCCATCGTCCCTGACGGGGGCTAGGTGAGGCTGATGATGAGAGCTGTAGCCCAAGGCATCTCTGCAAGGCACTAGAATGGGAGATGCTGAAATGGACATTATGTTTGCATGTCCAGTCCTTTGCGTGGCAATACCCGCCCCCTCCCACAGATGGGTAAATAAAGACACGGACAACAAACTTTAGGTTAATGGGCGAAAAATGGCCACAACTTTATTGATTACAGGTAAGAGCGGTATTGGCATTAGGCATTGGCCCTAACAGACTATCCGGATCTAACCGGGAAGAGTTAAACACCAACAGGGGGAGCCCCCCCAGATGTGCATCCGTAGGCGCTCCCCGAGGGGTTACCGCTCTGGAGCGCGCTTTAGGCCCTAGCCTCCGTAGGTTTCGGACAAGGCGACGCTCCTCGGAATCCTTTAACGAACCACCCTTCAAAAGCTGGGGGAGGTGATGGCGATCCTCCCCCCCCAGTCTCATTTGCATAACAATACCCTGGCCAATGCCTAACCGCCAAAACCAGAGAGTTGTGACGTTTTGCTACGAGGTAGGCGAAAAACCAAGTGGCTCACAATACAGCCAATTAGCCAAATGGAAAAAACTCCTACCAGGCCCCTTGCGGCGACCAGCCGAAGCCCATAGCAAAGTCCAAGTGCACGCCTAAAGGGAGGGTGGGTGGGAAAACCGCGGCTGCTGAGAGGAGGGAAAAGGGGCGATCCTGGGCTTCCCCGACCTTAAGTGCCCTCAGGAAGACCCGCCCCTAAAGCCTCCCATTGGCTAGCACTGCAGCTGATGTATAATAATGAGTTCCTAGCCCTAGCCCCGCGAGAATGTGGGCGGGGTCGAGAGCCCGCAACCCCCCCCCTCCTAAGATCGGGAGTGGCTTTGTGGCATCTGTTTCCCATGCCCCAGATATGGCTAGACTAGAGGGCTCTCCATGCTGGCATAACAAAATACTGTGCAGTTTGCAGCAAAAAATAATAATAGCTAAATCAGGGGAAAGGGGACTGGTCATTTGTGAAGCCACAATACTCCTCTCCACCTCGTGAGACCTGACTAATATACCATATTTTACGCTCTATAAGATGCACCAGACCACAAGACGCACCTAGTTTTTGGAGGAGGAAAACAAGGAAAAAAATATTCTGAATCTCAGAAGCCAGAACAGCAAGAGGGATCGCTGCGCAGTGAAAGCAGCAATCCCTTTTGCTGTTCTGGCTTCTGTGATAGCTGCACAGCCTGCATTCGCTCCATAAGACGCGCACACATTTCCCCTTACTTTTTAGGAGGGAAAAAGTGAGTCTTATAGAGCAAAAAATATGGTAATTAGCACATTATGCTTATCAGGCACACTGGTACGCGCATGAGGCATGTTCAGTGAGCATGACAAACATGGGTAGTTCCCAGCCACCTGCTACCCAAACAGGTGCTTCATCAAGTACCAGAGACAACAGGGAGGTTCCCAGCAGAAGGTCTCCTTACACAGGTACTTACTTACTACCCATAAGAGAGAGGGAACTTTTGACAGCAGCTCTGCATCTGATTTCAAGAAAACACAGCTGTGCATTGCAGAGATGAAAATGGATGCTACAGGGCCGCACTGTGCAATGAAGCATCTTGTTGCCTCCCCCAAACACCTCACCAAATAGCACATTCTGGAAATATAAACTACTGAGGGACAATGTCTGTAAGTGAAGACGAAACCCACAAATGGAGCAAGAGAAGTGGACCAGCTGACCGCCGGGATCATTGATTCTGTTAGGGGGGCAAAGAGGTTCCTACTTCTACAGAGGACAGTCCTCTATTTGGAGGGGTTTGAACTTGATTGGCTGACCTCTGAATAAACATAGGTATATGGGATTCCACTGCTAAGCAACTGTACTTTGTGGAATTGCATGGGAGATTGGGAGAGGGGGGGGTAATAGAATAATGCTTTGGGGGCAGTTTATACTATCAACAGAATCAATTGTTCATTCACCGCCCCACAATGGACTGTACCACTTTCACAGAGGCTAAAGGGAGGGGGCTGAATTTGAATGAAATCCCTCTGCATAGAAAAATAGCCTGTTAGGAAAAGGTTTGGCTGAATTCCTCTTCCTGTCATGTTAGTTTTTTGCACATAGGAAAGTTGGGGTTTTTCCTCAGTAGATCATTCAAACACACAACCTCCCCATAAATAATAATAATAATAATAATAATAATAATAATAATAATAATAGAAAAAAAAAATATTTATATCCTGCCCTCCCCAGCCGAAGCCGGGCTCAGGGCGGCTAACAACAATAAAAAAGTAGAACACAACACAACACTCTAAAATCATTCATTATAAAATTAATTCAAATCAAGCCACTGGCAGCCATTCAGGGCGAGAGAGGTAAGGAGCCAACTGCTTAGCTTGGCGGAGATGGAAAAATACCGCCTTTGTTATACCTGCAATCTGTGCCTCCATGGAAAGGGAGGTGTCAAAGATTACACCCGAACTCTTAACGGACGGTGCTGGCACTAATTGCGCCCCCGCAAGAGATGGGAGTCGCCCCCCCCCCAATCCCATATCGTCCCGTCCCAGCCACAGGACCTCTGTCTTCGAAGGATTTAGCTTCAACCGGCTCCCACATAACCATCCAGCCACAGCTTCCAAACATCTGGTCAGTGTGTCTGGGGCCGAGACAGGATGGCCATCCATCAACAGATAGAGTTGGGTGTCATCGGCATACTGATGGCAACCCAGCCCTAAACTCCGGACAAGCTGGGCGAGGGGGCGCATAAAGATGTTGAAAAGCATCGGGGAAAGTATCGCACCCTGAGGTACTCCACACACCAAGGAGTGGCGCGATGACAATTCCCCCCCAAGTGCCACCCTCTGTCCCCGACCAGAGAGAAACGAGCGCAGCCATTGAAGGACTGTGCCCTGGATCCCCACGTCGACAAGGTGGTGGTCCAGGAGTTCGTGATCGACCATGTCGAAAGCTGCTGACAGATCTAGAAGAATCAGCAGCCCCGACCCGCCTTGATCCAGCTGTCTATGAAGATCATCTGTTAGGGCAACCAGAGCGGTCTTGGTCCCATGAGCAGCGCGGAGGCCGGGCTGGAATGGATCCAGAGACAACATACCTGTTGTCTGAAGTGTTGCCTAAAGTGGTACAGACCTGCCTGGAAAAGCTTGACTATATGGTTCTGGTGATTGTAGAAACAAGCTCTAGACCAGGGGTCAGCAAACTTTTTCAGCAGGGGGCCGGTCCACTGTCCCTCAGACCTTGTGGGGGGCCGGACTATATTTTGGCGGGGAAATGAACGAATTCGTATGCCCCTCAAATAACCCAGAGATGTATTTTAAATAAAAGGACACATTCTACTCATGTAAAAACACCAGGCAGGCCCCACAAATAACCCAGAGATGCATTTTAAATAAAAGCACACATTCTTCTCATGTAAAAACACGCTGATTCCTGGACCGTCCGTGGACCGGATTGAGAAGGCGATTGGGCCGGATCCGGCCCCCGGGCCTTAGTTTGCCTACCCATGCTCTAGACCGAGACAAATAGCTTCACCCCAAGCTGTTCTGTCATAGCAAATGGGTGCTTAGGGGCATTCTTACAGCGACACCAACACATAGCCACACAACATGATGTTCCATAGGCAGGGCAAGGATGTATGTCAGTGTAAATTTTTAGGAATTAGGTGCAGAGCCCTGCTTCGCCAATGTAAAATGCAAAGAGAGAGAGAGAGAGAGAGAGAGACAATATTCGGTGTGGATAATTGTTTATAAGGAAGGAAATGAGTCTGGGAACAATGTACCTATCAATCAGTGCCTGTGGTGAACCGATTTGTTAAAGTTAATAGAGCAATCTATAATGTAAGACAAATTAGTGTTATTAGTCTAGGTTTTATGGTCCAGTGCAAGTAATAATATGCAGTAAAGCAATAAGAATAATTAGTTATTATGATAAAATGTACATTTTAATGTGGAACAAAAGTATGCATGCATTTTATTTGGTGGTGTTGACTCTCCAGCAATTCCCTCCATAGCTGCCTCAGGGCATCCAGCAACAACCCCCCCACCCCAAGTGAGATTCAAGACTGGAAATTACTTCGTCCAAAAAAAAAGAGAAGAAGAAGCGGAATAAAATGTGTAGCAAAACTTATCACGAAGGAGCAAAGGAAGCGTTATCTCATTATTAAGCAAACAAAATAGGTTGTGTTACATAGGATTTTAATTAATTTCAGAATTTCATCTAATTTATCTATAAGACGGAAGGACCATAAACCAGGGAATGGACTACCTGGGACAAGTTAACTTTCCAAAATTATGACAGAGAGCCAAAAAGCAGCAGCTTGTCCAATGTCTCAGGCACAATCAGCAAGAATTGTGACTCTCCCCTCCCACCCCCCTGTTTGTTTGGTTTTTTTTTGAAAGGTAAATTACAAACTGCTTTTGCAACATCCCTTAATTTCAAAAGTGGCCTCCACACAAAAAAAGTCAATGGGGTATTAATGCATGCCATTTTAGGGGGGCGAAAGTTAATTTTTGCAAATTTCTTCAGTGAGGGGGCCTTAAAATTACATTTTGGGGTGTGAGGAATTCAAATCTGCAGCTATTGCTGTGATTGGACAACATTTAGTTAGCTTAGGAAGTCTACATTTGATGAAGAAGCACATAAACTGCTTTCAGAAAACCAAATTATTTCCGTCTTACCTTCTGAAAATTTCAGGTAATGCTAAATAATAAAAATAACAAATGATATTAATAGCTAACATTAACTGCAAGTACTTGGCAATCATTTTAAATGATTTCCATGCAATTTTGAATTTAGCTTTTGCTTAACAAGCAAAAGTAAATCATATTAATTTAACTAAACTATCTTTTTTATTTTTTTAATATAATTTTCATTAAATTGTCTGTTTTACAATTTCAAATAAACATTTTACATCCTTAAGATATCAATGACTTCCTTTCTTCTCTTTCCATGGTTCATTTTATATATCTTAAATCCCTGCTTACTTTACAAAAACTATACCAATCGGTTTTCCATTATTGCAATCATCAAAACTTTAATGCTGAATTCATTTTAATGCTGCCAGTGTTTTCAACTGTACACCGTTGAATTCTTTTTAATGCTGCCAGTGTTTTCAACTGTACACAATTATTTTCCATATATTTGATAAACGTTTTCCAATCTTTTTTAAACGTATGTTCTTCTTGTTCTCTTATTCTTATATGTCTGCAAGTCGTGCATAGTCTGTCAACTTAACCAAACTATCTTTTGAATTCCCCAGTCATGTTACAACTTCTTAGCACTCCTCATTTTTGGAATTTAAAAGCTGAAAAATTCAACACACAAGTGAGCAAAACTAGTTGCCTAGTTATTTCTCCCTATCAACCCAGGCTTCCGATGAATTGAATTCTAGTCCATGAAAGCTTATGCCACAATAAATTTGATAATTCTTTAAGGTGCTACATAACTCTTTGTTGTTTATGGAGGAGAAAGTTATTTGTATTTTCCTTTGTTTTATTTTATATTATGCCAAAACTAAATGTTGCAACTAATGGGCATAATTCACCTGCAAGTTTTGCTATGCAAGCGCCATTAAATTGAACGGGCACTGTGTGGTGGTGGCACAGAATTTCCCAATTTATTCTGCCCAACAAGTAAAATGTTGTGTGTGCATATGTGCGTGTATGTAGAAACAATAAAAACTGAAAATGAAATTTAGGGACCCTTGCAATTAACTCACTTTCTTTCCTTCCCCAAAGATCTTGCTGGGTGAGCAAATCCTTACAATCAATTTATACAAATTGAACATTTCTCCCCCTTCTATTTAAAAACTAGTCCTTAATTAACTGAATTCCAGAGCTTTCTGCTTCCTTAAATGTAAGGCCGCGCTTATTTCATTTGACAGTTTATTCCAGAGAAAATTAAAACAATAGAAGCTCCCGACTTTCGTTCCCTTTTAGATTAGTATTTTACAATATACACTCCGTTCCTTTACTTTTTGAAGGCCATAACGGAATTTCATTTTAATTACCTGAACTAAAAGGTTTCAAGCCCATCAGATTGCTTTTCAAGGTATTAGCCGATCCCCTAACCAATTACTCACTTTCTCCTTTACTTATTGCAAATGTGACCTTTCGTTTGAATTTGATTGCAAGTTTCCTGCTGAGGGTGTGTAACTATCTCTGTGTCTAAGTATGGCTATTGTCTTCTCATGTGATGACTGCGGTTAATTTTAATACACTTTGATGGCCGGAGAACAAATAAGTGTCGGTGACAATGTGCAGAGACATTTGAAGGAGGATAAGCTACCACTTTAATGAGTGGGGATCAGCAAGCTAAGAGGCCTGCTAGTGACAAACCCAAAGGCCCGCTGCAGCTCAGACAAAGAGGAATGTTTGCCTATCTGCAGGTAATAAGAAACTTCCACACCAGAAGCAAAAAAGAAGACAAACAAGAGGGGTGGAGATACAGTGGTACCTCGGGTTAAGTACTTAATTCGTTCCGGAGGTCCGTACTTAACCTGAAACTGTTCTTAACCTGAAGCACCACTTTAGCTAATGGGGCCTCCTGCTGCCGCCGCGCCGGCGGAGCCCGATTTCTGTTCTTATCCTGAAGCAAAGTTCTTAACCTGAAGCACTATTTCTGGGTTAGCGGAGTCTGTAACCTGAAGTGTATGTAACCTGAGGTACCAGGTATGTAACCTGAGGTACCTGAGGGCAGCGGCGTAGCGTGGGTTGTCAGCACCCGGGGCAAGGCAAGTAATTTGTGCCCCCTAACCCATGGATTTGCGCCCCCTAACCCTTGGATTTGCGCCCCCTAATCCTACCCCCCAGATGTTGCGCCCGGTGCGGCCGGCCCCCCCTGCACCCCCCACGCTACGCCACTGCCTGAGGGAGAGCCAGTGTGGTGTAGTGGTTAAGAGCGATAGTCTCGTAATCTGGGGAACCGGGTTCGCGTCTCCGCTCCTCCACATGCAGCTGCTGGGTGACCTTGGGCCAGTCACACTTCTTTGAAGTCTCTCAGCCCCACTCACCTCACAGAGTGTTTGTTGTGGGGGAGGAAGGGAAAGGAGAATGTTAGCCGCTTTGAGACTCCTTAAAGGGAGTGAAAGGCGGGATATCAAATCCAAACTCTTCTTCTTCTTACCACTGTATATATATTTATACATGCAACCATCAGTTCATAACAACCAAGGGTGGAGCATCCTCAGCTGTCCAGATGTTGGTGAACTACATTTGCCATCATCTCTGACTGCTATGCCTTCTGGCTCAGGCTGATAGGAATTGGCAATCCGAACATACACAAAAGGTTCCAATCAATCAATAAATCAATCAATCTGTCAATCAAGCTTTATTGTCATACAGAGAAGACGAATGGAAACACAGAACTGGCATCTGTTCACAGGAGGAGACACTGCGAAACAAAACCACACAGGCCTAATAAGGTTGGGGGGGAAAATACCGCTCAAGTCTGATGGCGACGTGATTTCATGGCGTCGCTCAGATATTCTGCTGCTTTCTCCGTGCTATCAATGCCTGCAGCTATTCAGTGAAAAGGAAACCCTGCAGGAGGCAGAACAATTTAGCCTCTCCTTCAGCTTGAGGCTCAAACATTTGTCGCAGGTTACTGCATAAAATGGACAGTAGAGCAAGGTGTGAGCAATGTCTCGACCTGTCCTGCACTGCAGGGACAATACTTCTCTGAATATGGACACTTCAAGAACGAAAGGTTGAAATGAGGCTTTTCCCAGCTTTGCCAAAAGCGAAACCATTTGATGTAGAATCTTCATTCATTTCCTTTCTCTTTATTCATTGATTAAAACCCTTTGTTTTTAACTACCGTATTTTTCGCTCTATAAGACGCACCAGACCATAAGTCACACCTAGTTTTTGGAGGAGGAAAACAAAATTCTGAATCCCAGAAGCCAGAACAGCAAGAGGAATCGCTGCACAGTGAAAGCAGCAGTCCCTCTTGCTGTTCTGGCTTCTAGTATAGCTGCGCAGCCTGCATTCGCTCCATAAGACGCACACACATTTCCCCATACTTTTTAGGAGGGAAAAAGTGAGTCTTATAGAGCAAAAAATACGGTAATCTATGGGGGGGTTGTTGTTGTTTTGGGTTGCATTAGACAAAATAAATCAGCTAACAGTAATTTGTTGCCTAGTGATGATGATGATTATGATAGGAAATTTTGGAACAAGAGGGAGACAAATTGAAATTGCAGAGCTTTGAGAAACTAAAAGACAAAGTGCGAGATTGGCTTCATTATTATCAAATAATGGAGGCTTACAATTTGGACAAGAAAATTGGCTTCCAGGTGGAAAAATCAAAATTGGAAACAGAACTGTTAGATCCCAAAACTAAGATTTTATCAAGAATGTATAACTTGCTGTTGAAATGGAACACTCAGGATGAAACAGTGAAATCTGCTATGATTAAATGGGCACAAGATGTTGAACACAACATTATGTTGGCTGACTGGGAACAGTTATGGACCACAGGTATGAAATTTACGGCATGTAATGCCTTAAGAGAGAATATTATGAAAATGATATACAGGTGGTACATGACACCAGTCAAGCTTGCAAAAATATATCATTTGCCTGATAATAAATGTTGGAAATGTAAAGAGATTGATGGTACATTCTTTCACCTTTGGTGGACGTGCCCAAGGATTAAGGCTTTCTGGGAGATGATCTATAATGAAATGAAGGTATTTAAATATACCTTTTTGAAGAAACCAGAGGCCTTTCTCCTGGGCATGGTTGGCCAATTGGTGCTAAAGAAGGACAGAACTTTCTTTATGTACGCTACAGCAGCAGCAAGAATACTCATCGCAAAGTATTGGAAGACACAAGATTTACCCACCAAGGAAGAATGGCAGATGTAGGTGATGGATGACATGGAATTGGCGGAAATGACTGGCAGAATCCGAGACCAGGGAGAAGAATCGGTAGAAGAAGGTTGGAAGAAGTTTAAAGACTATCTACAGAAACACTGCAAAATTAAGGAATGTTAGATTGATGTGGGAATGAAGTTATGTGGTTTTAGCAGTAATGTTATAAAGGAGTATGTAAAAATGGGCTGTCAACAGGTGAGAATGTAAAGTCATAACATATTAAGATAAATGATTAAGATAAAAACAAAGATGGAAAGGATTTGCTGAATTAACTAATTGAACTAGAATACAAAAAAAGGAAGGTGTGAAGAGGTCAAGGAAACAAGTAAATGAAAGATAAGCTATGGAAAAATTGGTTTGTTTTTAATTTTTTAATTTTTTAGTTCTTTGTAATTTTTTGTTTTATTGTTTTCTTTTTTTCTTATGTTTGTAATTTTTTGAAATGTTAATAAATATTATTACCAAAAAAAGAGATGATATCTGTTGGGAGAGGATGCTGGAGTAAATGGGGCTTTAAAAGACTCCAACTAGATCACATCTATGTTCTTATGTCAGGGGACAGATCCTGATGATACCTGACCCTTGATAGACATGGGAATACACCTAGGAGGAAATAGACTAGCCTTCTTTGGGGGTTTTTGGCCCTCACCCTGAGATTTTACTCCTTCTGGAGAGCTGTGTTCCTTAGGCCCAAACCTAACACTTCAGGCGGAGACCTGGTGATTGCAGCCAGGCATCTGGGCAGCTGGAAGCACAAGTCTCAGCAAGTTGGGAGACGGATGTTGGATGGAGTGATTGCACAGACCCACACAAGAGTCAATAGGGCAGCCGGGCCAATCACAGGCTAGTCTCTGAGCTGAGAATATCACCCAAAGGGGTCAGGAGAGAAGCTGGAACAATCATACAGACTGGCAGAAGGCAGGCAAATGGATAGGGAAGTGGTCACTCAGGCTGACAAGCAGCTACACTGAGGGCAGAGATGATACTCTGCAATCCATTTTCGTGGCCACTTTTCCTTCAATACACATTCCCATCCATTGGTGGTCATCACACTTTGTTGTTGTTGTTGTTTAGTCATTTAGTCGTGTCCGACTCTTTGTGACCCCATGGACCAGAGCACACCAGGCACTCCTGTCTTCCACTGCCTCCCGCAGTTTGGTCAAACTCATGCTGGTAGCTTCGAGAACACTGTCCAACCATCTCGTCCTCTGTCGTGCCCTTCTCCTTGTGCCCTCCATCTTTCCCAACATCAGGGTCTTTTCCAGGGAGTCTTCTCTTCTCATGAGGTGGCCAAATTATTGGAGTCTCAGCTTCAGGATCTGTCCTTCCAGTGAGCACTCATTCCTTAAGAATGGAGAGGTTGGATCTTCTTGCAGTCCATGGGACTCTCAAGAGTCTCCTCCAGCATCATAATTCAAAAGCATCAATTCTGCGGCGATCAGCCTTCTTTATGGTCCAGCTCTCACTTCCATACATCACTACTGGGAAAACCATAGCTTTTACTATACGGACCTTTGTTGGCAAGGTGATGTCTCTACTTTTTAAGATGCTGTCTAGGTTTGTCATTGCTCTACTCCCAAGAAGCAGGCGTCTTTTAATTACGTGGCTGCTGTCACCATCTACAGTGATCATGGAGCCCAAGAAAGTAAAATCTCTCACTGCCTCCATTTCTTCCCCTTCTATTTGCCAGGAGGTGATGGGACCAGTGGCCATGATCTTCGTTTTTTGATGTTGTCAGACATATTAATTCTAAATATAAAATCTGTGCTGCATTTCGTGAAACCCAGAGAAAATCTCTTTGCCAATGTCATTGATACATTGCTGAATCTCTAGTGAATCTGGATTACTTTGTTGCCTAAGGATGTTTTAATCATCAGTTAAGTGCTAAAAATAAAGTTTCACACAGCTTCCTAACTTGAGAAGCTACATTTCTCAGGGGAGGGGAGAGGGGAATCCATATTTCATATGATTAATAAAATACACAACCATGAAAATTACAAGCAAGCAAACTCAGTTGAGAATAAGTTTGCTAAGACCCATTTTAGGGTTACATCTGTCCTGGAGCCACAGCTCAGGGAGCAGAGAACTCAGTGTTGTCGGCAATCTCTCATGTGACATGACAATTTTAAAATCTCATCAACTCGACAAAAATTAAATTGCTCAAAAAGTGTCTGTCACTCCCTTTTTTAATTTTACAGGGTTTCTAAGTGGGTGGCGAGGGGGAGAGAATATGAGTCAATGGAATGTAATTAGTTTAAACCTTATCGTTTCTTATAATGGCACAAAAAATATGAAATTGTAAATCTAACCATGTCTAATAAATTAGTACTGTTACACTGAGATTAGCCTCTCAGGAATCAAACTCAGTTTAGCATGACTAAAGAGGTCCTATCAAATATGAATGCTCTAGCTATCTGTCATCACTTGAGTCCGTCATCTTTGGGAAGTTGCTCATCGCACCAAAGTTATGAACTTAATTGCTCAAGATGATATGTCCATTGTGCTTGTAGTCATGGACATCTAAGTGTACCAGACAGCAATCACATTGCTTTATCATAGGTTCACAGTAGCTTTGAGGGGGGGGGGGGACCACTTCCTCAACAGAAAAGTTCTTTGCTTGGTTAGTTCCACCATGTAAAGTTTTTGAGAGGTTCAATCACTTGCACTCCAGAGGCATCCTACCCTAGCTGCAGTTTTCTTGGTGGAAGTAATTTATTCCACCACGAGAACTCTCTCATCTGCTCAAACATGCTATTCCTGGGAGGTTGCACAATGGTTTATGCTAGATGTCATCTGCCAACATTTCCCCCGTGAAATCTCTTTCTTATCCCACATGCCACCCCCTTTTTCACTTCCCTTCTTCTACAAGCTTGTTAGCAGGAGTGCAAAACTGCCATCTCCCAATAGCCACCGGTGCCCAAATTATGGTGCCAAGCAATCCACGTAGGTGTTTGAAGAATCCATGATTAATGCAGCTCTCCCTCTGCGTGTGTCTCTCCGCTCCTCCACGTCGTCTTACTCCATTTAAGCACTACTGCTTAATATACAGTGCTCAAGTTGGAAATGTGGTAGCATCGCAGGCAAAGGCCCAGTGCTTCTCCAGTGAGGAATGGTTGTTTGGGGTGGGTGCACCACCGAGAAAAGGATCCCTCTTCTCACTGGCGAGCTCAGATCTTCTACTCTGCTTACAATCTGGTCAAAATGCTCAGGGTACCAAGGTACCAACATCTCAGGTAGACCCCTTGCCAATTTGGGCAGGGGAGTGGGGAGAGGAGTTAAGCACCTGACCTATTGCAGATGAAGCTGAGCGTGCCCATCCCCTCCAAGCAACAGGGCCACAGCTTACCAGGCAAAAACATTCTTACCAATGCAAACCTTTGGACCTGTTTTTTTGTGGATGGGGTGGTCTGTTTATATATCTTATTTGTGTTTTTAGGCTGTTTTTATTGTTAATTTTTTTCAAGGCACTTTGAGTTCATTTGGGGGGGAAGAAACTAAGAAATAGAAGAAGAGGAGGAGGAGGAGGAGGAGATGAAGAAGAGGAGGAGGTGGAGATGATGATGATCAAGAAGAAGAGGAAGAAGAAGAGGAGGAGGAGATGAAGATGAAGAAGAAGAAGAGGAGATGATGATGATGAAGAAGAAGAAGAAGAGGAGGAGGAGGAAGAAGAAGAAGAAGAAGAGGAGGAGGAGGAGGAGGAGGAGAGGAAGAAGAAGATGTGGTGGTGGAGGAGGAGGAGATGAAGAAGAGGAGGAGATGATGATGATGAAGAAGAAGACGAAGAAGAGGAAGAAGAGGAGGAAGAAGAGGAGGAGGAGGAGAGGTGGTGGTGGAGGAGGAGGAGATGAAGAAGAGGAGATGATGATGAAGGAGGAGGAAGAAGAGGAGGAGGAGGAGGAGGAGGAGGAGGAGATGATGAAGATGAAGAAGAAGAAGAAGAAGAAGAAGAAGAAGAAGAAGAAGAAGAGGAAGAAGAGGAGGAGGAGGAGAAATCTTTATTTGAAATAAAGGGAAGCTGGACATATATACTACATCTCATACAACTCTGCTGAATTTTAAAGACTTTCCAGTGGTTGATGCCCCCATGTTAATTACCAAAAGATGAAAGCATTGCTTGAATTTTCTATCTCAAGCTCCATATAGCAGGAGTGCCTAACCTTCTGACGTTGTCGGACTGGAGCTTCTATAATCCCATTTCCTGATCACTGGCTGGAGCTGATGGGAGATTGACTCAAACACCTGCAGGGCCACAGGTTAGCCACGCCTGCCACAATGACTTCCATCAGCCCTGCACAAGTCAGTCTACACTCAATGCGCTTGTGAAAAGACAGTTTCGAAGGCTCCTAAACTAATGGCATCAGGCCACTTCCGAGTTCTCTGGAATGTTAAAATAAATTGTATTTTGAACTTAGAATAATGTGATGTGCTACTAACATAAATGTATAGTTTGGTCATTTCAAGTTAGGAATGTTAAGGATAAGAGCACTTACGTTTATAACTTGGCAAGTGAAGTCAAACTTGGCAAGATTATTTGCCAGGCTCATCTTCTAGCATGAAGTTGTCTCTTCTGGAGCGTAAGTGGTACATGAGATTACCAGGATTGGCAATTTCCATAGTGCTGTACTTGCATTTGGAGTCATGGTGTCCAATGACTTTATGCCCTGCCCCCCCAGTCAATGAAAAGCCACACAGATGTAAATAAACAACAACAACAACAATTTATTATTTGTACCCCGCCCATCTGGATGGGTTTCCCCAGCCACTCTGGGCGGCTTCCAACAAAGATTAAAATACAATAAAACATCAGACATTAAAAACTTCCCTAAACAGGTCTGCCTGCAGATGTCTTCTAAATGTCAGGTAGTTGTTCTTCTCTTTGACATCTGGTGGGAGGGCATTCCACAGGGCGGGTGCCACTACCGAGAAGGCCCTCTGCCTGGTTCCCTGTAACTTGGCTTCTCGCAGTGAGGGAACCACCAGAAGGCCCTCGATGCTGGACCACAGTGTCCAGGCTGAACAATGCGGGTGGAGACACTCCTTCAGGTATACAGGACCGAGGCAGTTTAGGGCCTTAAAGGTCAGGACCAACACTTTGAATTGTGCTCAGAAACGTACTGGGAGCCAATACAGATCTCTCAGGACCAGTGTTATGTGGTCCTGGCGGCCGCTCCCAGTCACCAGTCTAGCTGCCGCATTCTGGATTAGTAGTAGTTTCTAGGTCACCTTCAAAGGTAGCCCCATGTAGAGCGCATTGCAGTAGTCCAAGCGGGAGATAACTAGAGCATGCACCACTCTGGCAAGACAGTCCGTGGCCAGGTAGGGTCTCAGCCTGCATACCAGATGGAGCTGGTAGACAGCTGCCCTCGACACATAATTAATCTGCACCTCCATGGACAGCTGAGTCCAAAATGACTCCCAGGCTGCACACCTCATCTTTCAGGGGCACAGTTACCCCATTCAGGACCAGGGAGTCCTCCATACCAGCCCACTCCCTGTCCCCCAAGAACAGTACTTCTGTCTTGCCAGGATTCAACCTCAATCCATTAGCTGCCATCCATCCTCCAACCACCTCCACAAGTAGAATTGTGATTGTACAACTAAAGCTGTGCTGCAATTGTGGCAGGTGACCATTCAGTTGTTTTTAGAACTAGGGTGCCCTCTAGGAGAGAGATAAGCAGTGGCAGAACTAGCCATTTCCCACTTGTCAGAGTTGAGCAATAATTCCTGTAGAGAGGGAGAAAAATCAGGAAAGGAGTTCCCTTTGGGACCCATTATGAGATACGTTTCCCTAGTGATTTGCTTCAGGGAATTAAAAAAACACACACACAAACCCTCCACTGACCAGAGATCTCCTCTAAAGGCTTTACTACTATGAAAACCTAATACTGAGATTATCATGAAGCTAGTTGATTTTTGGGGTGCAGGGGCTGCTAGGGGATAGTACATCTGGTGGGGGACACATGATGCTCCTTCTGAGGTAGGTTCTGTCAGAGCTTCCGTATGACCGAGCTTTAATGGCTCTCCTCCTCTTCGTATCTTCAGAATCCATCAACCTCTGTTCCGGCTGTGATTAACGACCTAAGACTTTAATGAGGCTTGAGGCACGCTCCCATTACGGAGAGTACCCAAACAGCAGCAGAAGAGCCAGAAATGTGTGCTACATTGTTACATTTATTTCTAACTAAGCAGGACAGAAAAGAATATGCATCTGCTCTCTGTGAGAGACAGAGAAACAACAGGAACAGGAAACCAGTAACATCAACATCTGTCTCCCATGAGACTTCCAACAATCTGGAATGTCAACAGAGTCTTGTGACTCCAAAAACTGCACAGTGGCATAACAGAAACCTAACAGTTTCTCCACCTTTGGGCTCGACCCTGCACTCAGCTCTCAGCTGTGGCTCCTAGAAGCTATCAGAACGCAACAGCAACCACACCATGGCTTTGACTGGCTGACTAAACCAGGTGATGGTAGCCAATGGGTCTCAAACCCTTAGTGAGTTAGGGACTTCCTCTGTTCGCAGAGACAGGTTCTGGCAGATTGAGAGGACAAGACTAACAGAGGATCCAACATTCAAGAAGAGAGTTTCCGAACGTGCTGTGGAGGGACATGAGGGGCAGATGGGGCTCATCAACCTGGAGAGGAAGCCCATCTAGGAGAACCAAACTGTGATCCTAAAACTCTGCTGCCTTGTGGGATATCTTTGGGAGAAGGAAAGGCTAAGTAGACCCTACACAAATCTGGAGTGGAGTCCCTAAGATGGTTGGATGGCCAACTTGGATGTGTGCCACTTTCCAGCAACTCCTGCCATCAAGCAAACATATTGCTCTGCTTTCCTTTGGGCCACATCAGCGAGGCCAAGAGAGGGGTCTCGTTGTCTGGGCAGCTCAGGACCTCCACACACATTGCCCAAGCTTGCATCCCAGGATCACTTAAGTGCTGTTTGACTTCACCTTTGGAGGCGCACTCCATTGCTGACAAGAAGATTGATTTAATATATAGACAGTACACTGTTCATCTTTTCCTTTCCTAAGCCAGCTTTGAAGCGAGTGAAAAGAAGGCACAGTGAAATTGTCTGTGTTGGCAAATAAAGTCCCTACTCTTTTGTGCTGTGGCACAAAACTGTAGTCGCTGTGACAAAGTTGCATTAAACACAATGGAACTGGAGTTAGTCTAAGGTTACCAGATGTCCCCGTTTCCTGGGGACAGTCCCCGGATTTACAAATCAGTCCCCATACAAAATCCATTGAAATTGAAAAGTGTCCCGACTCATTGAAAAATATCTGGTAACCTTAAGTTAGTTCTTTGCAAAGGCCATGTATATAGATGGCTCTGCCTAAATAATCATTGTAACTCGCTTCTACCACTGCATTGAATGAGACTTAGCCATAGTTAACCTTAATGGTGGCAAGCATCTCATCTGTAATTCATCCGCCATAGAACGGCCTGAAAACTGTCATTTGCTAATTAAAAGACGCCCTTAATAGTTACCTGTCTCGAGTTGGAAATGTCCTACTTGTGGAAAACCAACAAGCTTAATGATGCAGGTGCCACTCCTGGCTAAGAAATGCATAAACAGCTTGCTACAGAATTATTAGCATCAACCTTCCTATGAACAGAACCGCTTTCATTCAGTCCTGAGCCAATGTTTGTGTCAAAAGTCTGCATACTGAGAATGAAACCTATCAGGACCTTCGCACTGAACAGATAAGCAAATGTCTTGAGAGGTTTTTTGAGCATTTCCCCCAAGAACTGTGCAAATGCCCCCAAAGCCAGTTTGCCTAAGGTGCTGGAAAACCGGGTGGTGGGCTACTTCAGGTATGGCACAGTTCTCCAAAGCTGCAAAACACCTGCCCTTGGGGGCTTTGTACAGAACGTAAGGGAGGGAAAGATATTTCAAGGGAGCCCATAGAAAGCATACTGAAAATGGAGGGTTTTTCCAGTAAGAGCAAAAGCCAGTTAAATAGCTTGACTTAGCTGTATTTCGCATCAGAATCTAGTGGATGAGAGATGATGTTTGTTTTTAAAATGCGCAGTTTTAAAAAATTGGTCCTTCGCTATCTGAGGCTTTAAAAATCACAGCCAGCACTCAGAATTGATGCCAGAAACAAACTGCTAACCGCTATAGATGTAAAGGTAAAGTGACCCCTGACCATTAGGTCCAGTCGTGGCCGACTCTGGGGTTGCGGTGCTCATCTCGCTTTACTGGCCGAGGGAGCCGGCGTACAGCTTCCGGTCATCTGGCGAACCACAGCAGTGCACGGAAACGCCGTTTACCTTCCCACCGGAGCGGTACCTATTTATCTACTTGCACTCTGATGTGCTTTCGAACTGCTAGGTTGGCAGGAGCAGGGACCGAGCAACGGGAGCTCACCTCGTTGCGGGGATTCGAACCGCCAACCTTCTGATCAGCAAGTCCTAGGCTCTGTGGTTTAACCCACAGCACCACCCGCGTCCTTCCATTATAGATGATGCAATATCAAAATGATATGTTCCAATTGTTAACACCCTGCCAACCCCATTTTGGACAAACCAAAGTTTCCAAAAAATTATTTAAAAGGCAGCCTCATACATTATAATCGAATGACAAAACATGCACAAGGTAAGGCATCGGTGTAAAATCTGCTCCAAGCTTTGTAGACTCTGTTTTTAAAGCAGAGACTGGATGGCTATTTGTCATGGATGCTGAGAGATTCCTGCATTGCAGGGGGTTGGGCCAGATAACCCTCAATGTCCCTTCCAGCTCTACAATTCTAGGTGGTCACTAGAGACAACTGGTTCCCCTTATTCACAACTCTATCACAACTAGCATCACTTACCCTTATGTTGGCTAAGTGAAGAGCCCTCAGTTTACACAAACACATTTTCTTGTTTATAGTCAGAGGCTACCAGAGTCCAGGCTTTTAGCTGAACTTGCCTATTCCGCATTCTTTCTCACTACGTATTTTTTGGTAACATAATACAGTGGTACCTCGGGTTACATATGCTTCACGTTACAGACTCTGCTAACCCAGAAATAGTACCTTGGGTTAAGAACTTTGCTTCAGGATGAGAACAGAAATGGTGCAGCAGCGGCGCGACGGCAGGAGGCCCCATTAGCTAAAGTGGTGCTTCAGGTTAAGAACAAACCCCCAGAATGAATTAAGTACTTAACCTGAGGTACCACTGTATATCAACTTTGAGCACTGAAGCATCTAAATGTAATGCAGCATGCATGTACAGGACACAAATCTACAGTTCCAAGTTTAAATACAGGTTCACTACGCATGATCCCAAGAGGCAGAAGAAATATGTAAGGCACACCCTAGTATATTATCCCCCCTGAGCACTAAGCTGTTAACAGTGAAACTTGGTATGTATATTGCCAATATGTTTGTAACAAGGGAAGGACTATTCAGAACACACTGCGATGCAAAATCTGAACTGAGGACCTTATTGCGATTTACTAATCGTACTAAGATGGAGGAATTTACTCCCAAGTGTTGCGTTGCTGGGGGAATTCCCTTCCCACTAACGATGGTACTTCTCTCGTTTATACAAAGCCAGCTCCACCCACCCACCCACAAATACAGCAAGAAGCTAAACTGATCATTGGTTGCTGTGTGACTCCATGTATCATTCCTAGATTGCAGATGCTGTAACAATGCAACTGAAATAGTAAGATTTTGGATCGGTGTGGTAAGATTAAGATAAAATTCTTATTTCTGTTATATTGTAGAGAGTGGCAAGGGCTAATCAAGAATGCTGTAAAGTACTCTAAAAAATCTAATTCTATAAAATATTTAAAATCCCCTATGCCTCAAACAAGCAGAGAGCAGCAGAGAATGGACAATAACTGTTTGCAACAACTCTTCTAGAGGAAGGTTGTGACCAATATCTTCCAAAGTTACCAATATGGCAACACTGCTTTTTAAAAATATTTGTATACTATACTCATTAGTACAATGGTTTTCAAATTGTGTTCCTATACACCAAAAGAACATTAATAGTTATTCAATAAGACGGTAAACAGATCTCCTGAAAAAAGAGCCATAGGGGATTGTTGTTTATATGCTAAGCCTGACTGGGTGTCTTAAGAAAACTGTGTGTGAACCTATAATGTACCCCAGAATCCTCTATGCCCTGAAGGATTTCTGTGGCAGATGAGTAAGAGTTCATCGGTGCCCAAGTCGACAGGAAAGGGCTGTGTGTAGGTTGGAAATTTAAAGCAGACCTTAACTAGTTTACATTCAAACCGCTAGGGGCATCACAAGACGAACAAAAGCTTAAGAATCTGGAATATGCCATTTACAGCACAATCCTAATCATGTTTGTTCAGAAGTCCAACTGAATGGGGCTTAAGTAAATGGGTTAGGATTGCAGCCTTAATGAACTTGTTCAGATGATAGCAGTGCTCTGTTAGGCCCTGTGGAAACATTTCAAATTCTAAGTGTTATGGATATCATCTTGTTTCTTTCTCTTCCCTTTCCCCAGGGGTCACCTCACCCCTGATAGACAGAAATTGTGTATCTGTGCATGCAAATACACATACTTTACTTTTCCGTGATGCCTGGGTAAAATTTGGATCCAGTAAAATTATCTTGCATTTATATAATTATACATGAACCCAACACCATCAAGCATGCTATGATTTTATGGTGGTTTTGATAGAACCCTTTGTTAAAAACATTATAAGGTATATATGCTATATGTAGAAAGCTGGGAAAGAACAAAGTATTTTGCAGTATAGTTGTGGGCATTCCATTCTAAGAATAACACTGGATTGTGTTTTTTTAAAAAAATATATCACTCACGACAGTCTTTTAAATATATATTTAATACTATAACATAGTATAATAAAGACAATTTTCAGTGATGGTGCTGCTGCTTAAACTGGAGTCCACAGTAGCCACATGTTCCCGTTTTTGTATCTTTGTCCTGCAAATGGGAAAATTGAGGGATGGGGTGGAATAAAATTATAATTTTACCTTAGTGCTGTAAATACAGTTCCACATAAAATAGCTCTAGTGCAAACATTTCTATTTAAAACAATTCTGTTCACATAGAATGCATGCAGTTCTACTCTAAAGGTTGGAATTCAGTTTAATCCTATTCATATTGATTCAAAAGTAAGCTTCTAAGTATGTACGGATGCATTTTACAAAATGGATTTCATGAGCAACTCACACATCATTTTAGTTACAAATCTTAATAGTTACTGTCCCTCTCTTCATAATTTGGTGCTTACAAATTCAACAAGTATCTGACTGCCAAGTGGGGATGGGTGGGTAAGATTATTCAAATCATCACAATGATGAATAAATACTCCTGAAAGTTTAGCTAGGGAAAGAATCCACCTTCATCTGAAATATACAGTTTTCTATGTGAGCTAAAATAATTTTGATTTTCCTCTACAAAGGGGCTGATATGACTGAGGCACAGCTATAACAATTGCCCATCTCAGCCCCCTCAACTATCAATTTCAAAATATTTTTATCTGTTTGCCCACACTTCCTTCTACCCATTTTGAAGAATGCAATTAAACCATAAAAACTGACAAAGGCTTCAGATTAGCAAAGCCTTTCCTTCTTCTATCTTAGGCAGCTAACAAGATATAAGCTATTAAAATGAAGCAATCTACTCAAGAATACATCTGAACTTACTGGCAAGCTGCTTTAATAAGCAATAATTAAAATGAAACAATCAGAAGAGAGATTGACATTAATGGTTGCTGCAACATGGAGAATGAACGAAAGACAGGAAAAGACAATCTTTAGAATACACACATGACTATACCTTGAAAATACCCATAAAAATTGCAACGGAGGGAATCATTAACACTTATCCCTTAAACGAGGCCCGCACAACTGGCGAGTCATAAAACTGAATGCAACCTATCAGCTCTTAATTGTGGACTGCCCTGGAGTAGGCAATTCTCAACGTTGCAGTTCGCAATAGGAAACAAGCAAAGTAGATATACCAAGAATCATTCTAGACTGCCACACAGCTGATGAGATACACTGGTCAGTTTCAGTTGTACACATAACTTCCAATAATAATAATAATAATAATAATAATAATAATAATAATAATAATAATAATAATAATAATAATGGAAAACAGTGGGTGGGATCACAAAGGAAAGGTTAGATTACATTACCAAGTTTATATACACTTTAGGGTGTCCCAGAGCTCCACCGCCACCATCGCAGGATATCACTCTGGTTTCAACTTCACTCACAGGCTGCTGAGCGATCAAATCGATTGCAAAGCTTTCATTCACCTATTATAGCGAAGCAAAGGTTTTCAGTGCCAGACAGCTCCAACTATACATTTGCTTTAGTGGCATGGGCACACAGGCTGCGGCTTTTGCTACCATAGGTTCTGTAAAGTCCTGTGTCTGAAACAGGGCAGAACTAATTGGCTGTCTCTTCTTCCTCATCGGTGTATTTATGGAGAGCTGAGAGTTCCTTTTTGAACCTTCTCCTCCTACCTGCCCTCATGAACATTTTGTGTAACTTTTTAGCCACAATCAGGGCTGCTGCACTATCAGCAGTGTGGTAAGATCCTGGCCACATCCTAGAAGTAATGATTAAGCCACAAGCTACTTGTTCCATTACGGTAAGCTGCTTTGCAAAGACTTGCCTTAAAAAGCAGAATATAAATAGGCAAATGAATAAATGCACACAACCAGATTCTGTACTTTAAAACAGATCTGAAATACAAACATAAACAGTGCCAAGACTGAATGGATCTAGTGCCTGCTGAAGATGAAAGTCCATTGTTCACGTCAACCACTGTATAGTGGAACCTTGGTTCTTGAATTTAATCTGTTCCGGAGGCTGTACGACTCATGAAACTGTTCGAAAACCAAGGCGCAGCTTCCGATTGGCTGCAGGAGCTTCCTGCACTCAAATGGAAGCTGCACCAGACATTCAGCTTCCGAAAAGCGTTTGCAAACCGAATCACTTACTTTCGGGTTTGCGGCGTTCGGGAGCCGATTTGTTTGGGAACCAAGGTACCACTGTATTACGGCTGCATCTAGCTCATTTGCTACAGAATCTTTTCCACCGTGGCAACAAATAAAAGGGTATGCTATTATTGTAACAGCCAGGTAAAGTCAAAAGCGTTAAAAGCAGTGACTAATGGGAGGCTGGCATTCTACTCAGTGCTCACTACATTTTTAAGGAAGTCACCTTAAAAAATGTTGAGCAGCTTTTAGATTCTGTTGCAGCAGAAACGATGTTTGCCCATTTGCACCTGATGCTCCACTCCCACTGTGGTCCACTGCCCCAAATCCCAGGCCTTTCCAACCCAGAGGCTTGTCAGAGGGCAGCAGTTGGGAAGAGGGCATGGGCAATTTCCCTTATGCAGGTGCAACACTAAACATTACCCTGTTTTCGTATACAGAATAGACCGCATTTAAACAGGTTGCCTAAAATACAAGAAACATGCAGCATTTAATGTAACTGCTTCACACATCAACATAACACAGCAGCTGTCTGGACCGTGGATCTTTGGCCACACTAATACTTCACATATAGCCAAGGAACCGTGCTTTAAAATGGGACACCTATGGGACAAATGTCACAAAGGTAAGAGTTTGTGGATTTTGTTTTGTTTTTTTAAAAAAGAACATCTTCAATGCTGCATTTAACTGGGCCTTAGTGCAGAAACGGGTGGCGCTGTGGGTTAAACCACAGAGCCTAGGACTTGCCAATCAGAAGGTCAGCGGTTCAAATCCCTGCGACAGGGTGAGCTTCCATTGCTCAGTCCCTGCTCCTGCCAACCTAGCAGTTCGAAAGCACATCAAAGTGCAAGTAGATAAATAGGTACCGCTCTGGCGGGAAGGTAAACGGCGTTTCTGTGCACTGCTCTGGTTTGCCAGAAGCAGCTTGGTCACGCTGGCCACATGACCCGGAAGCTGTCTACAGACAAACGCCGGCTCCCTTAGCCAATAAAGCGAGATGAGCGCCGCAACCCCAGAGTCGGTCACGACTGGACCTAATGGTCAGGGGTCCCTTTACCTTTTAGTGCAGACACTACAAGTTTCAAACACCCAAGCAACCTCAGGATGTTCTCCAAAGTTTCCAAGTAAGTTTCAACCCACTCCCACAACCAATAAAAGATTTTAGCTGAGGTATGTGACTTAAGTTCTATAAATCTATTTTAATTTGGTGGAAGTTGAAACAGTCCAAGCTGTTTACTGCATTGTTCTTTCACAGCTGAAGTCAATGAACATTGTGTCGGTAAATGTGTAAAAGCACAGAATCAAGGCAAACACTTCCTAACTTGAATTTTACCTCTTTCTGTCGACCAGAAAACCGAGCCCGCCTGTAGTCAGCTTCCTCAAAAACCTGAAATAAGATAGGAATATAATAAATACGTAAGGAGAAGACTGAAGAGTTCTAAACTCAAGGAATTTGCAGTGTGGTTGAAAAGGGATTAACAATAAGGAACATTTTGATGTTGCTGGTGACTGTGGGGAGTGTCTAACATTTGCTGGGAAATGAAATATATTCAATACTAGATAGGAGAGGTTCTTCACTTATTATTTTCTAAGGAATAATGAGCAACATCCAATGTTGAATGCAGTGGGATTTCCCCTCCTCTCAACAACCTCCTGTGTTCCCCCAAATCTGCTTCAGATGGAGATTTTGGGGGCGGGGCGAGGGAGGTTTAGAGGAGAAGGGAAATCCATTCTATCAATGGTGTCTGTTCCGCTGTTGGACAATGGATTTCATCCAATAGTGCTGGATTTGGAAGACTGTTTCAGCTGAATCAATTCTAGTTGATAATGAAAATTTCCATAAAATTAATTATCACTGGCAACTTCCTTCTCATAGATTAAGCCAAATTTACAGCTCAAAACAAGACTTTTTGTTGGCATTTCTCTGCATTGCCTAGAGCATTTTTCCAACTCGCCCACGGACGTTTATCATATCCTTTTGGCTTGCCTGCTTATTAGAGGATTTGGGAAGCTGATTGTTGGCACAAATGAAGAAAATACAGAGTACTGCTTATCCAATGATTCTAAAGTATTTTTTATGCTTTTTGAAGGCTCTAGTGTTAGTCCCAAAATTGGGGACCCTAATGAGAGCAAATGTGGGCATTTCAAGTTATTGGTAAAAGACTGATGCTTCTTTACTTTCTGATTCATAACATGGAGCATTGCTGTTATGTGAAATTAACATATTTCTTACAAAATTCTAATTATGAAAATACAAATAGCTGTGTGGAGAAATGGGGGGGGCACTTTAGAATGGGGGGGGGGAGCATGGTTTCATGTCCAGGAAGCCAGTGTTAGAAACTAAGATACAAAAGCTAGGTGCCAAATGGCTCCTTAAACCAAAGTTGCATTCTCCAAAACAGAATATCTAGTTGCCATTTTGGGGCAAGATGGCTCTAAAGTCTAATTTGTCAAATGATGAACTGACTGACTGATTACGAGTTAAACATATGACTAGTTCAGATGACTACCCTGAACTAGGTTAAGAACTTTGGGAACTTAAAAGAAAAGTCACTTTAACCAGGGACAGTCTCTCTATATATTGGCCTATTCTGATCTGTTTTTCTTAATGGTGACATGAACCATTTATAACGTAGGAATATTATTCACAACTGTGAGCAGGGCGATGGGGTAAGTGAAAACAAGCTACAACAACTACCTATAATGCTGTTCACTGCTCCTGCTCAGGCTGCACAGAAAAAGGATTTTGGTTCCTGAAATTCATTCTGATTGTGCAGATAAAATGTAACTGATAGAATTCTCTAGGATGTGGTAGTATGTGTGTGGAAACAGTTAAGATCCAATGATCCCCAGGCATGCACTTCCAGCTGGTGGAGTTGTCAGGACCCATCCTGGTTCCCAGAAATTTTCACTTGGTTGCTAGAGGCTGATAATTTCAAAACACCGGGGAAGGCTCCTAAACCCATTTGCTGATAGCCAAACACTCAGAAGTAATTTCCATTCAGTTCAACAGGGCTTACATCTTGGTAACAGAGCACAGCATGAGTTCAGTAGGGTTTCCTTGCTAGTAAATGTGCAATCACCTCCGTTTGACACCTCCAACCTTCTGAAGCCAGGCAGGTGGTGCCTGAAGAAAGGGCTTTCTTAGCTGCCGCATCCCATATTAGAATGCCCTCTTAAGGAAGAATTGCCTGGCACTAAATCTCATGTCTTGTCTTTTCATTTACCCAGCCAAATCGTCTTGCCCACTTATACGATAACATTAAAATGTATTTATTTTTAAATGCCAATTTTTCTACAGCTGTTTTACCTTTACTTGTTAGCCACCTAGAGAATATTGCAAACTGGAGTGGCATATAAGTCCTTGAACACCTAAATAAAAAAGGTTAAAGTACAACTGATGCGATCTAAACAATTTTTTTAAAAAAATAATAATTACAAAATCCTTCCAGTAGCACCTTAGAGACCAACTAAGTTACCGTATTTTTCGCCCTATAGGACACACTTTTTCCCCTCCAAAAATGAAGGGAAAATGTGTGTGCGTCCTATGGGGCGAATGCAGGCTTTCGCTGAAGTGTGCACCGACCCCTCTCGCTCTCCAGGCTTCAGGAAGCTCTGCGCAACCCTTGGGACTTTGCGCCGGTCTCCCAAGGGTTGCGCAGAGCTGCCTGCATTTCAAAGCCTTGGGCGTGCTGAAGAGCGCGCCCAGGGCTTCGCGCAGCTCTCCGCAAGCCTGGGGAGACAGGCGCAACTTCCCGCCGGGATCCCTAGGCTTGCAGATAGCAGCCTGTTCTGGAGGCTGTGGTCGGGGCAAGCTTGGGCTTCCCCCGCCCCAGCCCCATGCCTGGGGGGGGGGGAATATGTTTTTTTTCTTTATTCTCCCCCCCCCAAAAAAAAAACTAGGTGTGCCACATGGGGCAAAAAATACGGTAATTTAATCAAAGTTAAGCACCTCTGACTTCCCACTGGAAATGTTCAAGCATCTGCAAAGAAAAGGGAATCATGCCGGTCCATAATTAAAACTCTTAAATCCAGAGCTCAGCAAAGTGGATGCAAGCAACTGTGTTAATTTTAACACTGCGCAAAATGAGGCTTTCAAATGATTTAACACTTAAGGGCATGATCAAGATAGTTATAAACAAAATACATTTTATAAAATAGATACATCAGCAAATATAACAAAAACAAGAGAGGAAAGCCTAGGCCACAGGGGAAATTCATGCCATAAGCTCCTGCAGGAACCAACAACCTGATAGAGATAGAGAGAGAGAGAGAGAGAGAGAGAGAGAGAGAGAGAGAAAGAAAGAAGCCTTTTTTGGCTTCTGTATCTTTTATTTTATTTGTTATTATTAATTAAATTTACATACTGCTCACTGCCCAAAGGTCTCAAGGCAGTTTACAGAATAAAAAATACAAAATGAAAACACAAAACACCTATCAAAAAGTCAAAATGAAACAAAATCCCAATGACCCCTGCCCACAAACACAGTTAAAATGCCAGATTGTTCAAGCTCTGGTTGAAAAGGAATGCTTTCTCCTGCAATGAAGGCGCCAGGTGAGCTTCTCTGGGGAGAGCATCCCGCATGCTGGGAGCCACTACAGAAAAGGCTCTTTTTGTTTGGGGAGAGGCAGCCCTTGAAGTATTGCGTTTCCTGAGCCACTTAAGGACTTTTATAGGTCAAAATCAGGACTACTTCTTGTTTTGATGCTGTGAACCTCCCTGAGGCCTTCGGATGAAGGGCAGTATACCATTTACAGTGGTGCCTCGCAAGACGAAATTAATTCGTTCTGCGAGTTTCTTCGTCTTGCGGATTTTTCGTCTTGCGAAGCACGGATGCACCCTGGTATTAACGGTTTTAAGAAAACGGAAACAAACTCGCAAGACATCTCGTCTTGCCAAGCAAGCCCATAGGGAAAATCGTCTTGCGAAGCAACTCAAAAAACGAAAAACCCTTTCGTCTTGCGCGTTTTTCGTCTTGCGAGGCATTCGTCTTGCGAGGTACCACTGTACACCAGATAGGCAGGGTATAAATAAATTATTATTATTATACGCAAAACCAACGAATACTTAAAATAAATAAAAGCTTATTTTAAAGTTAGTAATAGGGGCACATTTCGCCCTTTTAAAAAATTGTTACGTTCATGATATCTTTGAGAGCAATGAAAATAGTAAATCTCCAAATTGCTGAATGATTAGTTGTTTGAATTTTTAAAGATTATATAAACAGATAAATAAATCAAAACTATAATATATTTAACCACCCGCCCTCCCACCAGATGTAAAAAGAGAAAAACAACTACCAGACTTTTAGAAGACATTTGAAGGCAGCCCTGTTTAGGGAAGCTTTTAATGTTTGATGGAGTACTGAATTTTAATATTTTGTTGGAAGCCGCCCAGAGTGGCTGGGGATATATAATAATAATAATAATAATAATAATAATAATAATAATAATAATAAATTATTATTATTATTATTATTATTATTATTAAATAATTAAGTTTATTCTAAGCCTCTTTGGAATGAGAAGGCAGGGACTGGGGGCTTATAAACGCTGCTGCTGTACCAGCAGAGCACCCACTGCAAGGGAGTCGAGTGGAGCCTCCAGGCTCAGAGGCACTCTATCTGAACACTCACCTGTCCCGTGTGCGTCACTTTCTCGCCGGTCGGGGACGTCCCCGCGCCGTAGCTTCTCCCAAAGGCGGGTCGCAGGGAGGGGAGAGCCGCGACGCCCCTCGCCAAAGCCAAGCCCGCCCGGGACGCTCCTCCCAAGGACACAGACAGACCCGCCATTTCGGCGACGCCCCTCCTCCTCCTCCGCCTCACGCACAGAGCGCGCATTGCGCACGCGCGGCGCCCGGCGAAGCCAAAGCCACGCCCCCCGGAGGCTCGCGAGCGTCTGACGTAACACCCCTGCGCGAGGCGGAGGGAAACGTAAGGACGTAAAAAAGGGGGCGGGGAGAGAAGGAGTCACGTGCGCCTTCGTCATTTTCGTCCTCTTCCCGGAAGGTCAGAGGCCGGCGGCGTCGCTCTTCGTCCGGTACGTAGTGCGGACCGTCTCCGCCCCCGGGTAAAGGGTTCTTGGATGGCAGGGTGGAGTGTTAGCTTTTCGGAGAATGAAGCTTTAATATCTTTTTTTACCCGGCCTGACTGAAAGCGGAGGCTCCGGTTCGCGCATGCGCTGTGGGCTTCCAAGGACCTGAAGGAGAAAGGGAGCTCTGCGCGTGCGCGGCAGGTGCGCGGGGAGGGAGGCTGCGCATGCGCGGGAAGGGGCTTGTTTACTCCCGCGCAGTGAAGTCCAGCCAGTTTGGACTCCCAAGTGGTTGCTGGGTCGCCCTTTTTCCAAGGTAGATGCAAAGCGACGAGTGAGGTTTGCAGCTCTTACCCTGTGCGTTTTGTGTAGGGGAGGAAGAACCTTTGGCTCCATTTCCTCCCACTTTGAGGATGCACAGCGTTGCTGCAATGCTACCTGCAGTGGGGTCAAGGTTGGTGGTTCGAGCCCACCCAGGGACGGCTGCGGGCAGGATTCCTGAATTGCAGAGGGTTGGACAAGACCACCCCTGGAGGGTCCCTTCCAACTCTACTATTCTACGATATGTAATCCTATTTACGTTTAATAATAATAATATTTTTTATTTATATCCTGCCCTCCCCAGCCAAGACCGGGCTCAGGGTGGCTAACAACCAATAATAAAACAAGTTGATTAAAATACAATTTTAAAAAAGATTAAAATACAACATTAAAACTTTAGGATGCAGCCTCTTCACAGGAGGAGAAAGGAAAAAGAAAGAGGGGGAGGGAATCAAACTGATTCTAAGCCAAAGGCCAGGCGGAACAACTCTGTCTTACAGGCCCTGTGGAAAGAAATCAGATCCCTCAGGGCCCTGGTCTCATGAGACAGAGCGTTCCATCAGGCCAGAGCCAGTGTTGAGAAGGCCCTGGCTCTAGTTGAGGCTAATCTAACTTCCTTAGGGCCCGGGACCTCTAGGGTGTTGCTATATATGGACCTTAAGGTCCTTTCTTCAAAAGTAAACCACATTGAGACTTTACTTCCAGGCAAGAGTGCAAAGGACTTTGTGTGCTGGATTGCATCCTATAGTTGATGGATGTGTTGTTGAGGTTTTAATTCCTCCCTTCTTTTCCTAAGCTTGGGCACAATGGCCTCCTTGCTTTTGCGGAATGTGATGGCTGCTTCGGTGACTTCTGCCAGGTTCCTGAGCTGCAGCACAGCCTCTCGCTTATTCTCCTCCTGGCTGGTGGGACGCTCAAAGACTGCCAGCCCGTTGCAGACCTTACCTGCCGCCAGACCATGTCATGTGGATCTGCTGCCCTTTCTCACCAGTTGCCCGCCCCTCAGCTTGCAGCCAGTCGCTGGCATAAAGTGCAAGGGAGTCCTCAGAAAGCGTTGCAAGGACTGTTTCATTGTCCGCAGGCGCGGCCATTTGTATGTGTACTGTAAAACGCATCCGAGGCACAAGCAGAGAAAGTTGTAAGACTACTAGCGGATAGAAGAAATTTGTGAGCACAAATCTTCACTGGTCACCGAAGAGGACATTTCTGATTATCCTGCATACAAGAAACATTGTCTTTTATAGGAAACCTGGTCCGGTTGTAAGCCATGGCGGTTTTAAGCCAACCAGCTTTGATGAATAAAATCACTTAAAGTGTTGCTTACTTCAAAAACTGTTTCAAAATTATAATATAATTATAATTAAACTGTGTCAAAGATTTCTTGAACAACAAACTATAAAGTAGTCAGCATCCTATACTGAAGTTAAGTGATGCTTATTTCAAGAATTCAGTACATCCTAACAAAGGTCACAAATCAGAAAGCTAAGAGAGTATTCACTTGGTTTTTTTTTTAATCTACCCCATCACAATCAGCCATGGCAGGATTATAATCTCACGTTCTGCTTTCTGATTCTCTTTTTAAAATAATGTATCTGTGGTTAGAACAGGGATGACAGCAGACCACACTGTCAGTCTGGGCGTTTACTTTAAATTGTGGCCATGGGCTCAGCCGGTGACAGTAAGTAAACCAGCCATAATACTGGCAGGTGTCACAAATGCCCAAGAGTCAGAGCTACCAGTCTGTTTCATTTACCTTTCCCCCATATCTGAGTGCATGTCTCCTCAGAATTAATCTCCATTATATCTATGTATTTTCTGCTCTATAAGACACACTAGACAACAAGACGCACCTAGTTTTTGGAGGAGGAAAACAAGAAAACAAATATTCTGGATCTCAGAAGCCAGAGCAGCAAGAGGGATCGCTGCACAGTGAAAGCAGCAATCCCTCTTGCTGTTCTGGATTCTGGGATAGCTGCGCAGCCTGCATTTGCTCCATAAGACGCACACACATTTCCCCTTACTTTTTAGGAGGGGAAAAGTGAGTCTTATAGAGCAAAAAATACGGTACTTAGAATTATTTTCCATTATGTTTAATTAGGCTTCAGGAAGTGTGTACAGGATTACAACCTCAGTTGTTTTTGACACCTAATGGTCTAAAAAGGGAACAGTTCTCTGGAACTGTGTCAAAGACTTTAGTGTCTGGAGTCTGTTCTTGTCATAAGCAACCAAGATTGTGGCAATCAGCAACTTGATCTGATTTATATAAAGTCAAGCTAGATCTTGTATCTCTTGACTACTTTAACCTGGCTATTCTGCTTCATGTGGGTGAAAGTTAACATTGCTCTATAAATGCGATGAGGCTGATACACAGACAAATATCTAGCAAGGTACAATATATCATAAGATTATTATTTTTTTTGTAATGACCTATTGAAAGGCCTCTAAATACATGTTGAGATTGGACAAATAACTTCTATGATGCTTCAACTTGTAATCCCTGTTGGAAGTATTTGTTTCATTGTGTAGTAAAGGTGGTCACTTTTAAAGCGGCACTCTAGGTTTTTATTTTCCCATCAGCCAGCATGCTCAGTGGTCAGGAGTAATGGCGCTTGTAATTCAACAAGGGATAGTGGGAAGCACAAGTTTTCCAGGTAACAGAGTATTTACAGTGGATATAAGGCACCATGGAGACGACCACAACCCTGGATTTCTTGCAGCCGGGGACACCACTGTGAACATGGTTAGCATTCCAAGCCCAAGTTGCTCTGGGAGAAGGGAGTTTTCTGGGTGCCTCAAAGCCATGAGTGCCCTGGAAAACCACACACCAAGGGTAATTAGTGCCAGGAAAGGAGCAGAGGCCCCTCATCAGTATCTCAAATGCAATATTCCAACCACCAAGTAAATTGAAAGGTATGGTTCAATGATTCATAGGCATGCTGGTATTGGAAGAGGCATTCTGAGTTCACTGTACTCCTGATATCCCTGGGAGTCTCTGAAATCTGGGACTATGACCAGTGGGTGGGGGAGAGGAGAGAATAATTCTCTGGGGTTTTGTGTGTGTAAAAAACAGCTTGAGACAAAGTCTGGAACGGAAACTGTCCAAAACTATTTTAGCTTTCAGTTTTGCAGCTAGTGCTTTAAAAACGGTAATGTAAATTATTATACAGTGGTACCTCGGGTTACAGACACTTCAGGTTACAGATGCTTCAGGTTACAGACTCTGCTAACCCAGAAACAGCACCTCAGGTTAAGAACTTTACCTCAGGATGAGAACAGAAATCGCACGATGGCCGCAGCGGGAAGCCCCATTAGCCAAAGTGGTACCTCAGGTTAAGAACAGTTTCAGGTTAAGAACGGACCTCCAGAACAAATTAAGTTCTTAACCTGAGGTGCCACTGTAATGTTATGTATTGCTTGAAACTTGAAACAAATAGATAGTCTTTCTTGGCCTGTGTAGTATAATTATGCAGAAACGCAGATAAAATAGGTGGTTAGGAAAGAAAGAAAGCTTCCCCCCCCCTTCCAACTTTCTGCCCTTCAACAGGTGGATATGTAACTAGGTCAACTGAAAGAATCTTGCAGCTTATGTATATTAATGAGTATAAGGCTTAGACTGCAGCAGAGTGCATAAGAAACACCGCTCTAGTTGCTGAAGTAAGGACAATGTCTTTTTAATAATGACAGGTGAGGGGAAAATCTGTCTGAACCTTACTGCTTGGGGAGCTCTGTCTGACTGGATCAGCGGGGGATACACTGAGGTTAGCTAACTGACAGATGACGTCTTTCTAGACACCTGGCCCCAGCCATTGCTATGCATTGCAAAGTGTTTAGTTCCTTCCCTTTGTTTAGCATGTTAAAATCAAGCAGGGCTAGAAAGATAATTTCTAGGGTGGGAATGCATGCCTTTTGCACAATGCTTTTTAGATGCATGTAGAAGTAGTCTTGTTGCTCAATGATGGAAAATACAATTGCTCCAACATGGATGTGCATCCGATGGCTGGGCTCAGGTTGTAGTCAGAAGACAAATGGTGCAAAACCTTACTAAAGCTACCCAAGTCTACATCTGATCAGTGCTAGCAGGGAAGAATGACTGGCGCTGTCATATATGCCCACTGGAGGAAAGATAGCATATACAGTAAATGGATTAATATTCCACATACACACACACACACACACACACACACACACACACAAATGGAGACCCACATCCAAGGCCACAGGCTTTTGCAGGTGACTAGTTGGCAAGATCCAAACCAATTTTTCTCAAAGTATTGTTTTATAAAGAAGTGGGGTGGAGGACAGCAGGCAAAGTAAGATGCATTTTTTTTAAATGCATCTCACGTACACTTGAGTAGGGTATCCAAATTAGTCTTCAAATCTCCCATCTTCAAATACAGATGAGTGCAGCTCTACCTATAGCTCAGTAATGATTCATCCTCTGTTCATTTGTAAAACTTAAGGGGTTTCTTGCCAAATGGGCTTCTGCTGCATAACCTGCAGTTATTCATGGCAGACTCGAGGTGTTTTAGCATAACGCATTGATGCTTCATAGAAAAAACTTTAACGGCGAAACTAAGCTACGTTGTGCCACTAATGCAACAGATTTTTAAAGAAAAAACTTGCATTTAAACTAGTATAAAGCTGATATGTCAGTAGGTTAGATGTACCAGTGCACCAAACACTTCAACACACCGTATTTTTCGCTCTATAAGACACACCAGACCACAAGACGCACCTAGTTTTTGGAGGAGGAAAACAAGGAAAAAAATATTCTGAATCTCAGAAGCCAGAACAGCAAGAGGGATCGCTGCGCCGTGAAAGCAGCAATCCCTCTTGCTGTTCTGGCTTCTGGGATAGCTGCGCAGCCTGCATTCGCTCCATAAGACGCACACACATTTCCCCTTACTTTTTAGGAGGGAAAAAGTGAGTCTTATAGAGCAAAAAATATGGTTACTTAGAGCAGTTTCGCCAAACTGTTGCCCTCCAGAAGTTTTGGATAAGCCCCATCCAGCCATGTTGCGGGGAGCATGTGTGTGCAAAGCATTTTAAAGGCTCAAAAGGGACCATATGGTGATAACGATTAAGAAGACAACAATTTGAAAAATAATTCAATAATTCAATGCCAGTCCCTGATACCTTTGCCCAAGACCTTGGAGAAGTATTACCAATGGTCTGACTCAGTTCAAAGTTGTTTGTTGTATCCCTATAGCTGCATATTCCTTTTCTATTTTATTTTTATAAATTTATCCCCAGTAGAAAGTGTGGGGGGGGGGGGGAGTAAGAAGTGGAGAGGGAGAAATGGAGGGGGGAAAGACCAAAACTCATAAGAAGGAAACAAGCTGTGCAAATGCCTTGTCTGCTGTGTTCCCTTTGGAAAGAGACAAAATACTTTCATAAATGCTGAGTCATATGATTGCTATGCACACTTCCTCTGGTGTAACTCTGAACAAACACGTGTAAAATCACGTTGTTAGGGAGTCTGTTGCACATGTTCTTTGAGTGCAAGTTTATAATTGGGCCCCAAGTAAAAGTAATGGTGACACACTTTGCAGAAAGATGAATAGTGGTGGCAAGAATTAATGATGAATGACTTTGCCCCATAGAGCCATTTTAAGGAAGTTTAATTAGCTATTAAATATATTAAATAACCTAGTTTTCAGTGATATTTAATTCTTCCTAGTTCTGTGTGTATATATGTATGTGTGTGTATAAGTGCCTGGTTTGACAAAACTCAACATTCATATATATATATATATATATATATGTAGAATATATTTACATAATGCAATGATCCATGAAGGTTACCATAACATCAAGGGACCATATTAACCGGTTGAATGGAATTCATTAGAAATTAACTACCACTTAAATTAATTTTCCCACATTCACAAGGCTATAATGGCAGAAAAAGGAACCGTCCATCAGTGTGTACTGACAGGAGAGCTGTCACTGCTTTTATTTATAGGTGAATGTATTAACCCACCAGGCTGCTTTTCTACACACAAAGCTGTGACTGGGCACTCATAAATTGCTACCTTCAGAGCCCTTTCTATTAATAAGTAAGCTGAATCTGGTAAAGCAGGAACTCATCTTTTCGGAGCGCTCAAGACGTTTTATTTTATGCAACAAATAGGTACATATTTTTTAAACATTGCTCATTAAATAAAACCCCCAAATGTCATAGTTCAATCTAGTTCTGGAATGTCTTGTGTGCAAAAATGATCAGGTGAAAAAGGTCTGCACATGACCATCGTGTCAAGATAACTGGTTTGGAGATTTCAGTGTTGAGGTCCTTTCTATGCCTGGAACTCCGCGTGATTAATGTGTGAAGAAGGCTTATGTCATCCTAGATTGGGTGGGATCACATTTGTGATTGATTCTGGGAGCAGGAAGAAGTTGGAGCCAGGGAACAGTATTTTAAAAGTATAAACGTTTGCACAGACTAAGTGTTCTCAAGAAGAAGGAAAAATCTACCCCACCAATACGTGTAGCACATCTCTGGTCAGAATATCACAGTGGCATCTTGGAAACAATAATTTATTGGCTAAATGCATGCACTTTACTGCAGGAATGATGTCTGAATAGTCCGGAGTAGTTTCAGGCTAAATTACTCTAGAAGACTCAACAGTAATTTACTGCTGTCTCCCAATACTTGATTAAATGAGATAAAATGAATAATTTGGAAATGAAGTACAACTGTGATTGTGCTCTTAAACAAAAATAACTGAGTGCCCTTTTCAAAGGCAGCATCACCCGTGCATGAGCTAACTTGTGCTTTTCTTCTTGACCTGGGGACAAAAGCAGAGAGGAGCAGCAGTAGTTTATTCCCCAGTGAATTGGAAGGGCAAACACTGGAGAGGTGTTCCTAAGCATCTGCTGTGATTTTGCCAAGGTTAGTGTGAAAGCAAATGCATTCATTGTACGTGTATGTGTTATTGAGCTCATCACACTCTAATACGACAAAGAAACAGTATACAGGGCAGGGCTATGCAATTTTGGGTCACCTCCAAATTCCAGGAGGAAAGAAGGTAAAAAAAGAATGAAATCAGCCAGGGACTCCATTAGAAGGCAATTCAATATTATTACTGAATTAGTGGTGATGGATCAGAGTGTTGAAGCCTCCAGTTACAATTCTAGTTGATGGAGCTGTCATGGTTGAGAGCATGAGCTGCAAACTAGAAAATCCACAGCTTAAATCTCAGCTCATTCACAAACTCAAAGGGAGACCTAAGGAAGCAACCCTCAACTTGAACTCACATCTGAAATCTATGGATTATCATATAAGTCATCTTTGCAGGATATGTTTGGGAGGAGAAAAGACTAAGGATTAAACTCTACACAGATCTGGAGTGGAGTCCCTAAGACAGTTGGATGGTGCCTTCAATATCTACTTCCGGCAATTCCTGCAGCCAAGCTGGTGCCAGACATATTGCTCTGCTTTCCCTTGGACCACATCAACAAGGCTAAGAAGGGGGTCTTGTTATCGGGGCAGCTGAGGACTTCCATATACGATGCCCTGGGAGGTCACTTCTGTGCTACTAATACAGCGGATGGACTTCACCCCCAGAGACATACAGTGGTACCTCAGGTTACATACGCTTCAGGTTACAGACTCCGCTAACCCAGAAATAGTACCTCGGGTTAAGAACTTTGCTTCAGGATGAGAACAGAAATCGTGTGGCAGCGGTGTGGCAGCAGTGGGAGGCCCCATTAGCTAAAGTGGTGCCTCAGGTTAAGAACAGTTTCAGGTTAAGAACGGACCTCCGGAACGAATTAAGTACTTAACCCGAGGTACCAGTGTACTCCATTGTTTCTCGAGACACATAGATGCCAACAAAAAAAGCAACATTCACACAAGTGTACTTCATAAGATTGTGGAAGGGTTACTAGGTATTTTGAAGTAGATTTGAGCAATGTAGGCTATACACATGAAGATGTATTATGGTTTTGTGCAACTGTTTTGGGCAACTGTTTTGGACTGTGCCATTGAGAGCGTGCTCACTTATGGCTTATGTGTGTGGTACGGAAGCTGTACTACCCAGGACATGATGGTGTTGTGCAGAGTTGTTAAGGCAGCAGAGAGCATTGTTGGCTGCCCACTCTCCACCTTAGAGCAGATTTATGCCACAAGGTGCCATAGGAAGGCGCTGGACATAGCAAAAGATCCATCGCATCCTGGTCACTGTCTCTTCGAGCTCCTGCCGTCGGGACGGAGATACAGGACGATGAAGACAAGAACGAGCCGTCTTAAGAACAGCTTCTTCTCCAGAGCGATCTCGGCCCTGAATGGGAAGCCTGGACTTTGAAAGTCATCTAATCTTCCTTGCTGTATTATACTGTATTGTTTTAATTAGTGTTTTTATGGAGCAGTCAAGTAATTTCATTGTCCCCGAGAGGGGGCAATGACAATAAAGATATTATTAGTAGTAGTAGTAGTAGTAGTAGTAGTAGTAGTAGTAGTAGTATTAGATTGAGGCTTTGAAGTGTCCAGAATTCATGGGTTCAACAGTAGTGATTGGTTGATACTAGTAATAGGCAACACCTATAAAAGCTTCAGATAACTATTTAGGTGTTATACTGAATAAGACACTGAACATGAACTGACAATGTGAAGCTGTGGCACAAAAAGCGAATCTAATCTTGGGCTGTATTGACAGGATCCACCATTTCTAAGGCCAGGTGGACAATGATACTACCCTGCTCAGTGGAGATAAGGCCCACTTTGACATGCGTGATAATTTAAATGGCAGTCCAGAGAATACACAAACCTTAGTAAAGTCTAGAGTACTGAAGAGCATGCCATCATTCTGCAACACAACAGATTTCTCCCTCATATTTCAGTTGTATGTTTTGTTTCGTGAAACATTTGCTGCAAAAAGGCAGAACAGAATAGGCAGAATAGAAATACCTCCATAAACAAATACTGTTCAAAACAAGAACTTCACATATTGATAATACTAAATTTGTTCAGAAGGGCAGAGTAGCATAGGAAGGGAATCCCAGCAGGGATCTTCTTAGCAGAGTAAGGTCTGAGATTGTATGAACAAATTTTCAACCTTTGACACCTTTAAGGCTGCAGTGAAGAGACTAATTGACTAATGAATGGGTACCCAAGCAGTAGAAGATCTGTACCATACTGCTCTTTGTATTTTGAACAGAAAGCTAAGTTTAACCTTGATTTATACCTGCTGCAGATGATAATGTGAAAATTACCGTATTTTTCGTCCCATAGGACGCTCCGTCCCATAGGACGCACTTAGTTTTTTTGGGGGGGGGAAATAAAGGGGGGGAAATTCCTTTATTTCCCCCCAAAAAATCAGGTTGGGGAACAGCGGGATGGCGGCGCTGTGCCTCCCCACTGTCCCCTGAGATTGTGGGGCTGGCCGATGTCTGCCCGAAGCGCGGGGCGCTCTGCTTCAGAGCGCCCCGCGCTCCGGGCAGCAGCCTGCTATCCGCAGCCTAGGGAGCCCTGCGGGAACTCCCGCGGGCACCCCAGGCTTGCTGATAGCTTCCTGAAGCCTGGAGAGCGAGAGGGGTTGGTGCGCACCGACCCCTCTCACTCTCCAAGCTTCAGCGAAAGCCTGTATTCGCCCCATAGGACGCACACAGATTTCCCCTTCATTTTTGGAGGGGGGAAAGTACGTCCTATGGGGCGAAAAATACGGTACATATTTTCTGCCTTTAACTGGTTTCCTTTTTAAAACTTAAACATCTTCAGTTTCACTTCCAGCCCCAGTTAGTGGATCTCTTGATTAAGAAATGCTGAAATTCACTTTTCAGTCAGTGGGATTATTACAAGTGTTTTCTGTTGTCAACAGTAGTAAAAAAACTTCCTAATACAGCCACTTCAGTGATTCACGGAGAAGTGTATGTCTGAAATGCAACAGAGATATTAGCATCCCACAGGTTCCCTCACCAACATCTTTCTATTTTATTTTATTCTTTGCTCCCTGGCTGTTCATGCTCCATTCTTCCGTTGGCAACATTTTGATTTCTGCATGGTATGATTAACCTGTGCACTGTGTTCCTCTTAATGCGAAGCTGTTTTCTTACCCCCTTCAATTCTACAAACCAGGAAAGAAAAGCACATAGCCGGAGGCCACGCAGAATAATACCAGTGTCAAGCTTTATAAAACATATTTGTTTTGTGTCCTCAAAGGACAAATGATAGACATGTAAAAATGTTTTCTCTGTTCCTGTTTCAGGGAATACTTAGTTTAGAATTAACTTCTGTCACGAAAAACAATTTGCTGAGCCCACTGTATACTATTTCCTTACCGTTCCTGCCGCAAAGAAAAGAAGAAATGGTACATTGTGTCTGACGAGTGTGATTACAAGTCCGTGGCATCTATTTTCTCTTGCCACTGCAGTTCCCCCTTTAAGAAAAGCTTGTCATTCACAACAGAAACAGCCTCCCTGCTCCAGGGTGAACGAAGAAATGCATTCAGTTAGCAGCACACATTTCGTTCATTTAATTTTTAATTGTTTTTTATAGAATACTCTGCATTTCAGTGACTTGAAAACACTTTATTTCATCATGCGTCCTAATTTTGTCTTCTTTCTGAAAACCTTCAGACAGAACATGACTTCGCTCACTGGGATGCCACTTGCTTTAAATAGGCCGAAAGAGTTCCAAACATCTAAAGCCCAGACCTTGAATTCTATCTCTACGGAATCCCGTATTTGGTGGTTCGGCATAAGTACTGGCTTATTCGAAAAGCCTGAGGACAAGGCATCCTTGATATAAAGAAGCTGTGGAAGCAAAGAAAGAACATTTTCATGCTCCCTCTTCCGTTTTTGGGGTGCTTCGTGCAAAAGGATGGAGGGAGGTCTTAGGGCATGGGTCAGCTTAAATTTTGCTTTAAACAAATACTGCTGCATTTTCCCTACAGGATTCCAGTTCTCCATGCCCAAACTAGAGAAGACACAACAACCATGCGTATTTTACCTTTCCTACTCCACAGCGGTTGGTGCTGTGGTCTCAACCACAGAGCCTAGGGCTTGCCGATCAGAAGGTCGGCAGTTCGAATCCCCGCAACGGGGTGAGCTCCCGTTGTTCGGTCCCAGCTCCTGCCCACCTAGCAGTTCGAAAGCACGTCATAGTGCAAGTAGATAAATAGGTACCGCTCCAGCGGGAAGGTAAATGGTGTTTTCATATGCTGCTCTGGTTCGCCAGAAGCAGCTTAGTCATGCTGGCCACATGACCCGGAAGCTGTCTGTGGACAAACACCGGCTCCCTCGGCCTATAGAGCGAGATGAGCGGTCAACCCCAGAGTCGTCCGCGATTGGACCTAATGGTCAGGGGTACCTTTACCTTTTTTACTCCAAATAAAGTGTGAGAGAGTGTCCGTTCTTTACATGAAAACACGCTCCTGCCTTCTTACTGCACTCCAGACTCTACATAGTTTACTCCCAGGTGTCTTGCTTCCATATTAGAGCTGAGTTGAGAGAAAACTCCTTAAACCAAGGAAGAACAGCAGTGGTAAGTTGGGGAACGGAACAGATTTCACACCCTCCCTTCATACGCCCCCTTTCACGGTTGGCCCACCCGTGAGGCAAGGTGAGAAGACTGTCTCAGGCATCAGGATCTACAGAGGCAGCAGATCCTGGTGTATACCGTATTTTTCGCCCCATAAGATGCACTTGACCATAAGACACACCTAGTTTTTAGAGAAGGAAAACAATTAAAAAATATATTTTGAAGGAAACAGTGGATGTATGATTTTTGTGGTTCTTGCTGTGGCCACAGACATGTGATCTGATGGTGAATTTGGGGTGATCCAATGCAAAAATCCTGAAGATCTATGGCCTTTGCCTCCCCCCCCCCCAGGCAGCCTCCGCTAGTGTCCCTTATCTCTCTCCCGATCCCACCAGTCATCTGCTTCCTTTCAACACTCCCTTCCTTCTTGTTTGCCTTAGTGCCTTTTCCTTAGTGGAGCAGTTTTTTGCTTCTCCTTTTCTTCTAATTTCTCTCCTTATTGCTTTAGTCTTCCTGTTTACCCCCTTTGCAAGTTTGCTGTCTTTACCTCCCCCCTCCCAGGCAGCCTCCTTTATCTCTAGCGTCCTTTATCTCTCTCTCCAATCAAGCAACGATCAGTGGCTTTGTTTCAACACCCACTTCCCTCTTTCAAAAAAAAAAAAAAAGCATGATCTGCTTTTTGCCCCTGGGCAATTCAGCTCCAGGGACCACACATTCAGTCCATAAGATGCACAGACATTTCCCCTTACTTTTTAGGAAGAAAAAAGTGTGTCTTATGGAGCAAAAAATACGGTATTTCTATTCCTCACTTGTTCCTGATGTAGATCTTTATTCCCTACTTCTTCTCTGATAGGAGAAGGGCGCCATATTGGGGCAAAATGTCTTGGGCTGGCCCTGACCCTGTTCACGCCGACCTCCCCACCACCCACAGACTGCAGGTGGTATCTCACCATGAAATGCTTCTCTGTATGGAAAACTAAATGCCAGGGAGAAGAGTCTAGTGTAGCCTTTACCTTGGCATGCCAGTTTTCTAGCAGGGGTTTATGGGAGTGGCATATAGGGGAGCAGGAGGCTGTTTGGTAGAGAACTGAATTACCAGTGAGTAAAATTCGGTCACAAATCTGCCACTTCAGACTGCACTGGTTGGTCACTAGCGATGGAATTAAAAGGTTACTAGCAGTGAGAGCAAGATCTGGCACAACTCAACTTTCAAATAGTTGAGCTTTACAACTCAAATCAAATTCATGCACACTCAATGTGTGTGCATCTTTATTCTCTTCCTCTGACATGTTTTCCTATCACCGCTTTCATTTCTATGTTTTCAAAGATGTCCCTCAAGCTCAGCTTAATGCTTCTGACTGTTTCTGTGGTGGCATCCAGCATATTTCATTTCATGCCTCATTGTCCAGGTTTCCAACTTTTTCCTCTACTATTTTAAGTTCAATGTGTCTGTGTTTTATCTGTGTTTAATTTTTATGTTTTGAAAGTTAAACACTTCCTTTGAAGAATAAAATGCTCCATTTTCAGAAATCAAAACGTACCCAGAACAGACATATATACATATATTCCTATGGCACATTTGAAGGCTTAATAAGCACATGGCTTTCTAAGGTCATATTTGCATTTCCAGACTAGTGCTTTGTGCTAAACTAGAACCCATGTGAAGACCACATGGCCCATAGGTAAAGGTAAAGGGACCCCTGGCCGCTAGGTCCAGTCGTGGCTAACTCTGGGGTTGCGGCGCTCATCTCGCTTTATTGGCCGAGGGAGCCGGCATACAGCTTCCAGGTCATGTGGCCAGCATGACTAAGCCGCTTCTGGTGAACCAGAGCAGTGCACAAAAACACTGTTTACCTTCCCACCGGAGCAGTACCTATTTATCTACTTGCACTTTGATGTGCTTTCGAACTGCTAGGTTGGCAGGAGCAGGGACTGAGCAATGGGAGTTCACCCCGTCGCGGGGATTCGAACCGCCGACCTTCTGATCGGCAAGTCCTAGGCTCTGTGGTTTAACCCACAGTGCCACCCATGTCCCATAGATAGCACATTATTACAACCCTCTCTGTCTTTCCCTTGTCACCTCTCTGACTTGTATCCAAAATCATTCACAACTCAGACAATGTGACACTTCTTGTCAAACATTAAATTCCCATCCTACCCCACATCCAACACAAACTCTGTATCTCAACATTTGAAGTTGTGTCTACATTGGTCCATTTCTTCTGGAATACCTGCTTGCTTCCAGGAAAAATCTCTTCCATTGGATTTTAGGAGACAAGTTATTTCTTTATCTTTCCATTCACTCCTTTTCTGTTTCTGTTTGTCTCTCTTCTCAGTTTTCATTGTTTGAGAGGCCCATTTCCTTTGAATATTCCTTTGCTTGTCCATCTGATTCACTCCTTTGGTTTGAATTACCATATTTATGCTGATGATATTCAAATTTATTTTTTTCTGCTCCAGTGATAGCTTCTTCTATTCTTGGCAATATTACTACTAACTGACTAACAGCAATCTCATCTTAGATGTCACAACACAATCGGAAGCTGAAATGTACAAAATTCAATTTATCACATTTCCTGCAAAATCTTTTACTGGTATTCTACTGCTGTTTATTGTCAATATTCCTTCTTTTGCTGCTTCCTCTACTGCTCAAATCGATATCTCAAAGGTTCATCTGGTAAGACTCCACTTAAAGTTTTGATTATTTCTCATCTTGATTATGCTAATATTCTCTTTATTGGTCTCTCAGTTTCCCACCTTTCTCCTCCTATTGCTGTACTCAGTTCTGTTGCTTAACTTCTTTTCTTCTCTCATTCTTCTGAACATGTGCCACATCTTTATTGTTCTCTCCAGTGATTACCTATTCCTTTCTGTGGTCATTTCAAATTTCTTCCTCTTCATGTTCTTATTCCTTCCTATCTCTGCTCCCCCTTGATTTCTCCTCTCATCCTTTTTCTCTGACATTGTCTTCTTTTCAGGCATTTACCTTGCCTTTTCCCTCTCATGAGCTCGACCGCCATCTGCAACCTGGACCGAGAAGGTGGGAAACTGGTGGCCTACACTGAGGAAGAGAACCAAACCCAAACCCAAGCCCAACAACCAGAGACCCTGAAACCTGGTCTCCTGAACCGAGACTCCCAAGCCTGGGCTCTCAGAGACTGTACCCCTCAAGCCCAATTCCACTGAGAGGCTGACATGCTCAGTGCATGAGCCTTCTGGCCATGTCACAGTCCGGTTCATGGGCGATCAAAGTCCCAGCTGGGGACATTGGGACTGGGGGCAAGATGGCAGGGTGGGAGCAGGAACGGGGGCCCAGAAGCCAGAAGAAGAGGAAGAAGAAGAAGAAGAAGAAGAAGAAGAAGAAGAAGAAGAAGAAGAGGAGGAGGAGGAGGAGGAGGAGTTTGGACTTGATATCCCGCCTTTCACTCCCCTTAAGGAGTCTCAAAGTGGCTCACATTCTCCTTTCCCTTCCTCCCCCACAACAAACACTCTGTGAGGTGAGTGGGGCTGAGAGACTGGCCCAAGGTCACCCAGCAGCTGCATGTGGAGTAGCAGAGACGTGAACCCGGTTCCCCATATCGGGTGATGAAACAGAATGGCAGTGTCCTTGCCCAGCCCTCAAAAATGCCATCTAAGATGTTATGTACTGAGTTGAATAGGATCCAAACTGCAGCAGTCTGATTGGTCCTAGAACAATAGGCTCCAAAAGGCAGCAGTCTGAATGGTCCTAGAACAATAGGATTCAGAATGCAGCAGTCTGATTGGTCCTAGAACAATGCAGCAGTATGATTGGTTAGCAGGAACCACCCAATCATGCTCCAGATAGAAGTGAATCCACAACCTGATTGGCCTACAGTAGAATCCCGGAATTAGCCAATCATGTGCAGCCCATTGTGTAAATAATGTATATAAAGCAGATACTTTGGAGTATATTTCATAAGAGGAAAGGAATTCCTGCAGCAGGGCATTTCCCCTCCCCTCCCCTTCTTGAATGTACACTCTGTAAAATGGAAGACCCTGCAGTATGAGAAGATCAGTCTTATAGCACACAATCCACCGAAGTGGATGTGACGATCTTCTTGTCATTGCCCCATCCTTGAAGTTACAGTCTGTTAAGAGTAAAGAAGGAGACACTCTAAGCAGAACAGGAGGAGAGAACTGCCTTCTACCGAGCTCATTCACAGGGCATATGCGGCGCTGGGGTGCAAAGATCCACCCGGCGCCCCTAGGTTGCCCAGAGTTGTCAACCTTTTTTTACGGGGGGACCCCAAAGTTGGCTTTTTTAAAAGGAAATAGTTGTTTACCTTTAGAACGGTTGTGGGACACAGGGACCCACAGCGCCAACTAAAAGGGGTGCCAGTGCACTCCGCACAGGGGCGTACGAAGGGGGTGCGGGTTCCATGCTGGGGGGTACAAAATGTTGGGCAGCACACACAATCGCCGCGCTGTCCACCCACTGCCTCCCCCCACATGGCGGTTAACTGTTTCAGCTGCGTGTGCAGCACCCAGAGCGCCATGTAACGTTGTGGGCACTGTGCGATGCATCCTGTTGCGTGCGCAGACTTTGCAGACTTTTCCGCTGTCGGCACACGCTCCCAGCGCCATCCAACGTGGGGTGCCAGTTCAGAACGATCGGGAATGCAAGCGGCATCGGAGGCAACATTTCCGGACAGCATCCGTGTGCTCCTATTCGTCAGCTTTTGTTGCTGCCTTTGGTGCTGTCGGCGCATGGTGGATCCCACCACAACGTTACGCGGTGCTATGGGCGCAGCACCAAAACAGTTAGCTGCCATGCAGCTGGGGCAAGGGCCAACAGCTGAGAGGAGCCAAGCCTGTTGGAGCGCCATGGGCTCTTCTGCTGCGGCAGCTCGACGCGAGTTTGGGGGCAAGCGTTAGAGCCGTGTGCAGCAGAAGAGCCGGCAGCACTCTGACAGGCTCTACTCCGCTCAACTGTCGGCGGCTCTTCCCCGGACTCCAACGCTCAGCCACAGACTCGCGGCCTGGTGTCCCTGAGAGCCCGGCGCCCTGGTGCCGTGCACCCCTGGTGCCAACGGTTAAGACTGTTTGCAGTTCATCAGAACTATCCAGCAATATCAAGTTATAGGAAAACTGGCGCTATTAACAGTAACCCTAGTTGGTTAACTGATTTGGCAACTTCCATGCACATGACATCCGATTCTAATTCTCCCCCCCCCCAAAGAGTTAAATGAGATTCAGGTGAGGGTCATATGCCTTGTCAATCCCAACAGGTATATAACAGGAAGACCCAGCCTGAGAAGGAGGAGCTATTTTGGCAGCAGAATCTTGCTGCCAATTGGTCTGGAAAAAGTCAACAAGTCTGCCTGGCCACTTCTGGACAACCTTTCAGATCAGGATTATAGGGATATCTAATTTGGATTGATATAATTCTATATTTGTAAAATCAAATAAAAATTATTATATATGTTAAAAGGGAGGCTTGGGCGGTGGTGAGTTGGGGTGGCACCTTACCATTTCATATCAGGTGATGAAACAGGATAGCACTGTCCTTGCCTGGCCCTCAGAAATGCCATCTAAGAAGAAGAAAGGAATTCCCGCAGCAGGGCACTTTCCCTCCCCTCCCCTTCTTGAATGTACCAAAAAATACACCAAAAAATCACACATCCATTGTTTTGTGGTGCCGCAATGGCGCAAAAACGTGGTTACAAAGCATGGATCCACATGGATTCTCAGGATTTTTGCATTGGGCTACCCAAAACTCACCGTCAAATCACATATCATGTCTGTGGCCACAGCATGAACCACAAAAATCATACATCCACTGTTTCGTTCAGAATTTCTTCTTGTTGTTGTTTTCCTCCTCTAAAAACTAGGTGTGTCTTATGGTCAGGTGCGTCTTATGGATCAAAAAATACGGTAATAACCTGTGGAGGGGAAATTGGCCTTTTAAAATTGATTGTACACTGGGCTTGGTGATTTTAGATGCTTTAGAAATAGCATAGTAATGACAACCCTTTGAAAACAAAGGTTTTCTGCTTGAATCCAGATGTGAAGCCCATTTTACCAAATGTAGGATGGTTCTACTGATTCACCGATAGCCATCTGATGTGGTGGGTCAAGCATACCTTGGAAAATTAATGGTGCCCAAGTTGTCGAGACATTGCAAATGGGTCGTTGACAAAAGGTTTTTGTTTCTGTTTTTACATATCAGATTTCCTGCAGAAATGTTACATCTGGATGAAATGGGGGGACCACACAGGGTGGCTTTTTGATGCCAACGGTGGTGTGTAGGATGGGTAAGGAGCACCCATCCTACAATTAGCACCCATGTGGAAACACCCTGAGATACTGTGGTAGATGAATCCATCCTTGGAAACACCCTGAGATGCTGTGGTAGATGAATCCATCCTTCTGTGCCCATCACAGAGGAGAGACCCTAAGCGTTTCTGCCAGTGCTTTGCTAGTGACATTATCCCAGGAGAGAATGATGTAGATTTCTGTGTGTGAATCTAAGAAGCATCACTGTAAGGCAACTGAAATCATCATCTTCAGACCACCACAGCTGAGCATCACAGTTCCATCCCTGAACTCTTAACTGGTTGGACAAAGAGATGATACTCTTCTGGGAGCAATGCTAACTAAGCTGTCCTGTAGTTGTAAAGGGAAAGCCTTTAGAAATGTTTTCTTTTCAAATGATTAAGATAAAGGGGTTGTTGTTGTTGTTGTTAACTTTGCTGCATTAAATGTTCATTCTGTAGTTGACCTCCCTTGCATCGTTTTATTTTGAAATTATTAATATTTTAGTTTCCTGTTAATCATGTTGCTTTGAATGTATACTTTATATTTGACTTAATCCCCCCGCCGGATGGTTTTATTTGATGATTTAACGTAGTTTGCAAGCCACTTTGAGATCCCCCCCCATAAAAATATAAACTGGTATAGAAATGAAATGAATAAGAATGATAATGACAATAACTTTGTTCTCACCAGGTACATGGCTCGCTGTGGCAGCCAATATTATCCCGGAGGCTAGGCAATATGGTGACAATTGCATCCAGATCCAGAGAATTGTAAGAAATTTGTTTCATCGCTGAAATCCTTGGTGCAGAAAATGGCTTGAAGAGACCCCTTGCTTAGCCAAGCAACCCATGCTACATTTTCAAACTTAATTTTATGGGATGTTAGATGGGATTAGTTACCTGCTAAAAGGGCCAGGGTGCAAAGTTAAAACAAAGCTTATTAAAAGTTGCCGGTTCATCATATGGGGTGGGGGGTGGGGGGTCGGTGAGAGAGTTAGGGAGGGGGCTACAGATGCTCAAGGGCCTCCAGTTTGATTCTGCCTGCTTCTCTACACACCAATTCCCCTGAGCTTTTTTTTTTTTTTTTTTTGAGCAAATGTGTGGTCCTGTAGACAGCAATCACCGCAGCAGACTCTGAGAGCATCACGAGTAATAAATTGTGAAGGAGTGTCTGGCCTTCCTCCATCTACAACTCAAGAGAATTAGGTTATCTTGCACCTCTGTCTCAAGAGAGAGAGAAATTATTCTCGGTTGAAAAGGTCTTAACTGCCAGCATGGTCAGCAATATTCCCTTAGTTAATCTTCAGATGGCGCAATGTTTCTTGGTTAATGTTTGCTATTTGTATACTTTAGTATGGCATTTAGTATTAAAAACCCCACACCTTTCCTTCCATTTATGATACATGCCAGGTATAATGAGAAGTGGGAGTAGGCCACTGCTGATTAGTTTTGGATAACCGTTAAGCAACTGCCATCTTGTTTATTCCATAACATTACTAATAAGCAATGTGCAATCACAGTCTTACCTTATGTCAAAAGAGGGTTGCATATCAAGAGCCCAACTTAACTTTCTAATCTGAAGGGCACTGCAAGAGTCTAAAGCCAATGAGGAATATGTTGTTGTTTAGTCGTGTCCGACTCTTCATGACCCCATGGACCAGAGCACGCCAGGCACTTCTGTCTTCCACTGCCTCCCGCAGTTTGGTCAAACTCATGCTGGTAGCTTCGAGAACACTGTCCAACCATCTCATCTTCTGTTGTCCCCTTCTCCTTGTGCCCTCCATCTTTCCCAACATCAGGGTCTTTTCCAGGGAGTCTTCTCTTCTCATGAGGTGGCCAAATTCAAAAGCATCAATTCTTCGGTGATCAGCCTTCTTTATGGTCCAGCTCTCACTTCCATACATCACTACTGGGAAAACCATAGCTTTAACTATATGGACCTTTGTTGGCAAGGTGATGTCTCTGCTTTTTAAGATGCTGTCTAGGTCTGTCATTGCTTTCCTCCCAAGAAGCAGTCGTCTTTTAATTTCATGACTGCTGTCACCATCTGCAGTGATCATGGAGCCCAAGAAAGTAAAATCTCTCACTGCCTCCATTTCTTCCCCTTCTATTTGCCTGGAAGTGATGGTAGAAGAGATACAACCATAATATTAAAGAATTAATGTTTTGCTGTCCTTTCATACCATCCAGCAGGGCTGATGCTGCTGGGAAGGAAGTTTTAGGGAGATAAGTCATGGAGCTGGGATACAGTGTTCTGCACATCCCTTTTAATGTTAGCATTTGACCCCTTTCGTCTCCCCTTTCAGTGTGACTGGAGTAGACCTGCTTTTAAATGCATGGAAAAGCTGTCATGGGCACTTCTAGACAGGGGCTGGAACATGGCGGCTGAAATGTGCCTTGGAAAATTAATGATGCTTTCTGAGGGAGGCTTAATTTGCAAATGGTTTATTGAGATACTGCAAATGAGTCTTCGGCATCAAGGCTTTTTCTTCTTCTTACCTAATTTTCTTCTGTGTGGGAAATTGCAGTCAAATATAACTAGCAACCTTAGGGCTAGCTAATGTATGAAGGGGTTAAGACAAGCTTCCTCAACCTCGGCCCTCCATATGTTCTGAGACTACAATTCCCATCATCCCTGACCACTGGTCCTGCTAGCTAGGGATCATGGGAGCTGTAGGCCAAACACATATGGAGGGCCGAGGTTGAGGAAGCCCGAGTTAAGTGGGGGAATATATACCCTGGAAATGATGCCGAGGAGCATGGGTTATATTCCTCTCAAAAAGAGAAATGGGCAAAATGTATGGAGATGCTACAGAGCCAAGACTTAAGAACACATTAACAGGAGTTCTGTAATAGTGTACTTTCCTCTACCATTTTTCTCCTGTCTCTTAAAGAGGGAGATGGGGGAAAGGCAGTTCAACTATATCGCTTTCAGTCATTTTCCTGCTGAAAATCGCCCATGACAAGCTGTTTTTTCACTCATGATGGCGAAACATAAGGAGCATATCCTTCCTTCTGCTGAGGATACTTTCCCTCTCTGGTGAGCAGGCCTGAACAAGGGAAGAAATGGCAAGGTACAGTGGTACCTCAGGTTACAGATGCTTCAGGTTACAGATGCTTCAGGTTACAGAGTCGACTAACCCAGAAATAGTACCTCAGGTTAAGAACTTTGCTTCAGGATGAGAACAGAAATTGTGCAGCAGCAATGCGGCAGCAGCAGGAGGCCCCATTAGCTAAAGTGGTACCTCAGGTTGAGAACAGTTTCAGGTTAAGAACGGACCTCCAGAACAAATTAAGTTCTTAACCCGAGGTACCACTGTATTAGGGTTGCCATAAGAGCGAAAAAGAGGACACATTTGCCAACTTCTGCTTTTAACTATGGATCACTATGATGACTCTGCCCATAAAAAAGAGGATGTGTTCTGGAGAAATAGGGCAGATGACAACCCTGAAGGTATAGGGGTAGTTTATATTCCTCGTCTGCTGTCTTTGTCCATGGAGTTTTCTTGGCAGGGATACCGGTTCCTCCTCCAGGTGGCTGATCGCTGGTGGTTCCTCCTCCAGAAGGCTGATCACCGAAGAATTGATGCTTTTGAATTATGGTGCTGGAGAAGACTCTTGAGAGTCCCACGGACTGCAAGAAGATCAAACCTCTCCATTCTGAAGGAAATCAGCCCTGAGTGCTCACTGGAAGGACAGATCCTGAAGCTGAGGCTCCAATACTTTGGCCACCTCATGAGAAGAGAAGACTCCCTGGAAAAGACCCTGATGTTGGGAAAGATGGAGGGCACAGGGGAAGGGGATGACAGAGGACGAGATGGTTGGACAGTGTTCTCGAAGCTACCTGCATGAGTTTGACCAAACTGCAGGAGGCAGTGGAAGACAGGAGTGCCTGGTGTGCTCTGGTCCATGGGGTCACGAAGAGTCGGACGCGACTAAATGACTAAACAACAACAACAATAATCTCTCCTATCAGGGAGAGGTGCTTGTGGAATTTTCTGCTTCAGGTTCCAAAATAACTTGGCCAGCCTCACATACGATGTAACCCTTCACACAGTGGGGCACCGCTTGCTGTTTCCGCTTCAGGCATCAAAATGTCTTGGGTTTCCCCTGTCTCTCAGAGCTGAGCTTCAGTATGTGAAATTACCATAGCCGGGTGAAATATGATGTTTGGGGCGGGGATGTTTGCTGTGGTGAGGTAAGCAGTGGGTGCAAAAATGGTTCATGCACACTTCTCGCTACGTAATTGGGGTGTTGCTACACTTAAGCACACACCATTACAGGTAGTTTGGCCCTCAAAGTTGTGTGTGTTCTGTGCAAGTTCAAGAAAAGCACATAAAGTTGTAGTAGGCACAGAATGCATCTTCTTGACATCCAAAGCTTTTCTTTCTTAAAAACAACAACAAAACACCTATACTTTCTTGTTAGAAGTGAGGTTCGGTGTAGGACCCTTCTGTGCATTCACAGCAAACCACTCACTGTAGCTTACTTTGATGTGTGAACTATAGTTTATGCAGGGGTCAGCAAACTTTTTCAGCAGGGGGCCGGTCCACTGTCCCTCAGACCTTGTAGGGGGCTGGACTATATTTTTTGGGGGGGGAATGAATGAATTCCTATGCCCCACAAATAACCCAGAGATGCATTTTAAATAAAAGGACACATTCTACTCACGTAAAAACACGCTGATTCCTGGACCGTCCACGGGCCGGATTTAGAAGGCGATTGGGCCGGATCCGTCCCCCGGGCCTTAGTTTGCCTACCCATGGTTTATTGTGTCGTGCAAACACTGCCGATGATGATTTGACCCAGTTAACTTGTTATTTAAGAGACCTGCTGCTCCAATTAATTCTAAAGATAAAACGAACACACTAATTTTATGTCTCTCTAACCATACCACAGTAATTTAATTAATACTATAATTGTCAACATTCCCTTGTATCTTTCATGAATAAAAGTGGTAGAACTTCTAGTGATGTTCAGAAGCTAAAGGAGGGGGGAGAAAGGTTGTATGTTTCAAAAGTGGGCACAGTAAGCAGTTACAAGCAGCACATTGTTTTTCATTAGCAATGATTTGTTTCTTTGCAGAACAACATCCTGTAAAATATTAAACACAGTCAAAGTGACTAATGCACTTTTTGAATCTAAATATTGCTCAATTAAAAATTAATAAGTCACGTAGTTTTGATTTCTGCCTACAATTGTAAAAACTTGTGCATAAAGATTAATTACTTATAAGTAAAACACATATTTTTTCCAAACTGGCATTAAATTTGCATCTGCAGCGTTATGTTGGACTTCATTTAGACTACTGTATATAGGAAAAGGAGAGGATTTTTTTTAGACTCAGAGGACTCTAAAGTTACAAATGGAAATGGGGTATGAGGAAATGTCTTGCTACTTCGCAATGTCCATTGGAGGTGTGCTTTCTGCTAAGTTTGCTTCTAATTGACCCAAGTTGCAATTCAGGAAATCGTTAGCAGTGGAGCGAGAGGGGAAGATGTAATTATTCCCATTTCTTTGAACATAAAAGAGAAATGTTGCATATGTTTTGTTGCAAATGGAAAACCAATAAATATTGCACGTACCTGATGTTGTCTGAACACAACGCCAGTTGGATCTTAAAGGGGGAAGGGACGAGCTTCTTTCAAATTAAGAGCACACTCACTACGCACAAATACATATTGGAGAAATTTGTCATTGTGACAAAAGCCCTAGGCTGATGTTTGGAACGAATGTGCAACCGTGGATCTGCCCCACCCCTGCCTGGCACCAGTCACCTTTCAAATGTTGGATTTCTCCTTTGCCAAGCAGCCTATATGCATGTATGTACAATGTGAAATAGGGCACAATTGTGATTCCCTGTCACATGTAAATTTCAAACTTCTGCACCTGCATACCGTTAGCAGAGAAGATGCTGGCTTTATTTTATTGTGGGTACAGACAGTGAAATATTGGGTAATGTCAAAAAATTAGTGGGGCACCATCAAAAGGTATTATCCTCATACATGATGTTTGGATGGCGGCCCCGGAATGTTGTCATAGGGAGACCCCAATATCTAAATAGAGAGGTGACTTTCTTCAAGAGTAAGGACAGTCTGCTGTTAGGTTTCTGTTGTTGCCACTGTGCAGTGCTTGGAGTCACAAGACTCTGTTTACATTCCAGATTTTCCAGACTGCTGGAAGTCTCACGGGAGACAGACGGATGTTGATATTACTGGTTTCCTGTTTCTTTGTACCAGTTGCCTCTCTGCTTCCACAGAGAGAGGATGTATATTTCTTTTCTGTCTGCGTAGTTAGAAATAAACTCTTAGCAATGTAGCTCATATTTCTCGTCCTTCGCTGCTGCTTGGACACTCTGAGCAATGAGGGAACATGCCTGGAGCCTCATCAAAGGCTCAGGTCGTTAATCACTGTCAGAGGACTCGACCGGAGGAGCAGCTCGGCCGAACGCAAGTTCCGACATCATCTGCAATCCGTTGAGGGGAAGGTGCACTGTACATGCTCAGAGTCATCTTTATTTTATTGCTTATTACAAGATAGTATTTATTATGTTCATTTATTTAAGGGAGGGTGTGGCAGAGGGTGGTGCTACAAAAGCTGCTGCTGCTGCTGCTGCTGCTGCTGCTGCTGCTGCTGCTGCTGCTGCTGCTGAGCCCAAATACTTTATTGGTTGTGAGTCGTGGGCCACCTGCTCCCTGCCTTGCAGGCCTCTACCACCTAGCCTAGGAAGGCCCAGACTTAATCCTGCTGCAAAAGCTCAGGCACCTGACCCAGGAGAGCTGGGGAGGACAAGAGAGGACTCAGTCACAGTGGTTCAGGGTAGGGGGAGGGGGAGGGGCAGTTAGCAGCCAGCAGCAGTCAAACTTAGTTCATAGAAGCTTCTGGGAGCTCTTGACCATGAGCTTGCAAATAGGACACACAAACAGGGGCATTTGCAAGGGTGTTTAGTGAAGGAGTTTGAGGGGGAGGCCCAGAGGCCCATCTCACGATGTGCGTAGGACCAAGAGACATGGCAGGTAAAGGGAGCTGCTGCAGCGACCTGCAACACCTGTGCCATGTTTGTCTTCATGTCGGAGAACGTGCAAAAGTACACTTGTGGGCAGTGGAATCTGGTTGCCTCGCTGGGAGAAAAGATACAGCAACTTGAGACCCACCTAAGTCACACTTCGAGATGCAGAGTTTCTCGACAGAGCTGAGTGGACTGATGGAACAGCACCATACCTCCAGAGGTTCATCTCTGCAATGGGCGACCTTCCTGAAGGTTGTAACACAAGACCAGGCCTTTTCTGCGGTGGCTTCCCGTTTGTGGAATGCTCTCTCCAGGGAGGCTCGCCGGGCAACACTGTTCCATATCTTTAGGCGACAGGCAAAAACGTTTCTCTTCACCCAGGTGTTTGGCTGATTGACATTCTATGGCTTTTTAAATGTGCACGTGAGGGGAGGGGTCATTGGTTTGTTTTTGTTTTATTATGTATTTTGTGATCTCGCTTTGTATTTTTCTGATGTGAACCACCCTGTGATCTTCAGATAAACAGTGGTATACTAATACAATAAATAGTAGTAATAATACATAACATATTCAGCAGGAGGAGGGATACTACTACAGTGGACACTCACGTTGCGAGCATGACCTGTGCGGGATGCATGTTCGCAACCTGCAGTGGCGCATCTATGCATGCATGGGTTGCGATTCAGTGCTTTTGCGCATGCGCAAAGCGCGATTTAGCACTTCTGCGCGCGCGCGACCGCCGAAACCCGGAGGTAACCCGTTCCAGTACATCTGGGTTTCGGCGAGTGCGTCACGAAAAAACGCAACCTGAAGCAGCTGTAACACGAGGTATGACTGTACCACCACCAATAATAATAATTTATTTATGCCCCACCCATCTGGCTGGGTTTCCCCAGCCACCCTGGGCGGCTTCCAACAAAGATTAAAATACAATAAAACATCAGTCATTAAAAACTAAACAGGGCTGCCTTCAGATGTCTTCTAACCGTCAGTTGTTTATCTCTTTAACATCTGATGGGAGGGCGTTCCATAGGGCAGGCACCACTACCGAGAAGGCCCTCTGCCTGGTTCCCTGTAACTTGGCTTCTCGCAGTGAGGGAACTGCCAGAAAGCCCTCAGCGCTGGACCTTAGTGTCCAGGCAGAGCGATGGGGGTGGAGACGCTCCTTCAGGTATACACTACAAGAAGGATACACTACAAGAAAGTCTGTTGGGTTAGAGAGGTGGAGGGAAAGCAATTTTTGTAAATCAAAACTGTTTTGCCTTCATGATCCTTTAGTTGCTGTTAAAGATAAATATTTAACTAAGAAGTTGTTTTCGTGAATGGTTCGATCCATAGCTTCAGCCCTTGAGTGAGTTACTCTCGAGTATTCCCATTCAAATGACTCAAGGACTACAAAGTAAATGGCTTCAGGCTGGCAGGAAGCCAGGCTTCATAATGCACGACAGACGAGTTGGCATGCATTCTGTTCCCACATGTCTTTGTGATGAAGTATCACATACTGTTGGCTAACCACCACTTACCTGGACTCGGAAACAAAAGACTTCCATTTATTTCTAAAGCTTTTAAAACAGCGCTATTCATTACGAGAGCGGTTAACACGCTGGAGATGATGATTGCCGTGATTATCCCAAATGGGGTGATATCTTTCCTTGATATACTGTAGATAGTGGACATAATGCCATGCCTACGGCTTTGACATTCATGGTCAGTCCAGATTTATGAGAAATCCATTACAGGCCACAAGGCTCTATTGCTACATTAACGTAGATTTCCAAGATCCATAGCCAGAGAAATTCTGTAGCGAGAGAGCCTAAAGGTGCATGCTGTGTGCTTGTTGGAACCAAAAGCAAATGCATTCATTTTGCATATTTATTCGTATTATTAATTATATTAACATTTTAAAAAATAACGCCTTGTTTTTGTCGATTATTCTGGTGACTTTGCATTCATTGGCCAGACTGTTGGAGACGAAAAGTAGGTTTACTGAGCGATGCACGTGTGTACAGATGTTCCTTTACCTGCAAAGGTTTGAGGCTGGCTGTATCACTTCATTTCCCGTCAGTGCCTATCCTATAGCTTCCTGCTGAAATCCTGTAACTTGTCTCACCACAAATGTCTAGGGTTCAGGTTGTCCCACTTTCATTGCATAATAATAATAATAATAATAATAATAATAATAATAATAATAATAATATCCCACCCATCTGGCTGGGTTTCCCCAGCCACTCTGAGCAGCTCTCAACAGAATATTATTATTATTAATAATAATAAGGCAATAAAACATCAAACCATAGCAGTCAACTTACAGATTTGAAAATAAGGGACCAGCAGCCTTGAAAATAAGGGACCGGCAGCCAAAATAAGGGACCTGCAGCCTCACCTGTTCCAGGCACTCCAGTCTTCCTGTCCTCCTGCAGTCTGGTCAAACTCATGCTGATAGCTTCGAGAACACTGTCCAACCAATTTTGTAACCAGAGGTTCAACTGAATAGAATCTGAATCACATGCACCACAAGGCCTATGCAGCCTCAACTTAAGATGGCTCCCCAGCCTGGCGTTGCACTGCATTCAAAAAAACCCTCAGCTTGCATTAACTAGCCACACACAAGGCATGCAAGCTCCACCCCCCAGTCATTCTTAGACTTCTTATTGGGTGAGCAACACAGCCAAGCAACACAATTGGAGCCTCCCTCCTCCCTGGCCGGCAGGGAGAGAGGGAGAGGAGCTGCTTCCTTTGAAATTTAAGGGACATCATTTAAGGGACATTTAAGCGACATCCATCAATAAGGGACAGCAGCAGGACATGGCGCTGGAATAAGGTCTGTCCCTTCAACTAAGGGACACTTGACAGCTATGCATCAAACATTAAAAACTTCCCTAAACGGGGCTACTAGAAGCCCTCCAGTCAGCTATAATGTGGTAGCCTTGGGAAAAGATTGCAGAACAACTAATAAAGCAGAATAAACCCACCATTAACACACTTTTATTGCGTCCATGGAATACAGCCACAGTAAACCCCAGTCTGGAAGAGACCTCTTTAAGATCTGATGTGCTACCATTTTTGACAGGGACTTGGACAAGGTACTCCCCAGCCTCAGCCCCAATTGCCATGGTTATTCTTACACACGTTTCTATCATATTTCCTTTCCTCCACTTTGCTGCTGGCTGCTCTTGTCACTTTCTCCCTCCTACTATCACCACTAGGTTTCTGCCTCCCCCCCCCCCCAGGCACCCAAAAAGGGACCTTTGACTTATTTTCTTTTTCTCTTCCATTGCTTCCTCCTCTGTGGTCTTTGCTTCCCCTTTTGCAGCCTCATGGAAGCCATTCCAGCCAGAGCAGCATCGGGAGAAGCCCTCTTCCTGGGAGAGATTCAACAACAAGCCCAGGTTTTCATCAACAGCCTTTTAAAAGACCTTGCCTCATAGCTGACAGCCTGTGGCGTGCTACTCTCCGCTGCTACTGTTGTTATTTTTGACTGGGATTATTGTTTTTTGGTTAAATTTAATGAGGAATTTGGATTGCCGTATTGCAATTTTGCAGATTTTTGTTTTAGCTGCCTTTTAATGTCCATGACTGGATGCGGGTGGCGCTGTGGGTTTGCCAATCAGAAGGTCGGCGGTTCGAACCCCCTCGACAGGGTGAGCTCCCGTTGCTCGGTCCCTGCTCCTGCCAACCTAACAGTTCAAAAGGACGCCAAAGTGCAAGTAGATAAATAGGTACCGCTCCGGCAGGAAGGTAAACGGCATTTCCGTGTGCTGCTCTGGTTCGCCAGAAGCGGCTTAGACATGCTGGCCACATGACCCGGAAGCTGTACGCCGGCTCCCTCGGCCAGTAAAGCGAGATGAGCACCGCAACCCCAGAGTTGGCCATGACTGGACCTAATGATCAGGGGTCCCTTTACCTTTACCTTAATGTCCATGACATGAAAGGATGGCTTATACATTCAAGGGATAAATTCAGAAAACACAGGCCATGCTAGACTCTGGTATAATGTATGACTTGGCAGGCCTACCCTATTCAGATGACAAAGCAGCTTATATTGGTGGAGGGTCAGGATCTTGCCTTCTGACTCTGACTCCAATCCCTGCATGTTCATCAGAACTATGGAAACAGAAATACAAATCACAAGAGACTATGTGTGTATGGGGTTTAGGCACATAGAAGCCACACAGAAATTCTGATGGATGCACTGAGGTGCTGGTTAGCATGACCCTGACTCCTGCTGCACATGTACATTCTTCACTTTTGTTTCTGAAGTGTGTTTGAGTCGAGATACACACAAAGCCACAGTCTGTTGTTTCCTTTCTTCAGTACCACTAATGAGTTCATCCTGAGAAAGATGGCATCACTGTGGTTCTTGACAGGTGATTTACCTGCATAAAGGAAAAATACTGTGACAGGAGTCACCGGTGAATGTGAGCTGAAATTAATATTGCAGCATCAGATGTCTGCTTGGCTGAATTTATAATTGCTTTGCAGGGAAAGCATATGATCACAGTTGTCACTGAGTCAGCTCTGCTTAACTTCCATTCTTGCCCTGTCCATCGTTCACAACCCACAATTTACCCAAGACGGTTTGGAATACTGAAACCTAAATGAATGTCTTTTTAAAAAAGCACACAGCTCATTGTTGGAAGGGGGGCTTTGCCAATTATTATCACAGCCCACCAGCTTTCAAACAATGCCTTTCTGAGGCACTGCAGCAGTCCTTGGAAGTTTTCTTGGTTATACTTCATCATGAGGCTCAGGAAGCTATGCACATGACTAGCGCATACCCACCAAGTGTCCTGATTTTCCAGGGACAGTCCTGGAATTATGGAAGTCATCCTGGCTTCTGATTTGATCCCAGAATGTCCCTCACCAGTGCTGCTAGCAATCATTCATTCATTCATTTATTTATTTATTTATTTATTTATACATACCCCGCCCATCTGGCCGGGTCTCCCCAGCCACTCTGGGCAGCTTCCAACAGAATATTAAAATACAATAATCTATTAAATATTAAAAGCTTCCCTAAACAGGGCTGCCTTCAGATGTCTTCTAAAAGTCAGATAGTTGTTTATTTCCTTGACATCTGATTTGCCCTCCCACCGAGAAGGCCCTCTGCCTGGTTCCCTGTAGCCTCACTTCTCGCAATGAGGGAACCGCCAGAAGGCCCTCGGCGCTGGACCTCAGTGTCCGGGCAGAACAATGGGCTTGGGATGCTCCTTCAGGTATACAGAACCGAGGCTGTTTGGGGCTTTAAAGGTCAGCACCAACACTTTGAATTGTGCTCAGAAACATACTGGGAGCCAATGTAGGTCTTTCAAGACCGGTGTTATGTGGTCTTGGCGGCCGCTCCCAGTCACCTGTCTAGCTGCCACATTCTGGATTAGCTTAAGAAGGAGGATGAGCCAGTGTTTTCCCTGAGGGAGCATGTTGTTGCCTTTCTGTGGCCTTTCCATGGGCTTCACTGCCAGCCTCCCCGCTTGGGATGCTTGTAGCAGTTGCTGGACAGCCCCCAGCCCTGGAGACCCAGCCCTGTGGGACATGTCAGCTCTGAGAGGCAGGCATGGGGCAGGGTTGCCCTGGGCGGAAAGAAACGGGGAGCAGAGTGGAGCACACTTGGTGTGCATTTTGTGTGTGTGTGAAGTACGTCAAAGTGCAAGTAGATAAATAGGTAGGACTTGCCGATCAGAAGGTCGGCGGTTCGAATCCCCGCAACAGGGTGAGCTCCCATTGCTCGGTTCCTGCTCCTGCCAACCTAGCAGTTTGAAAGCACGTCAAAGTGCAAGTAGATAAATAGGTACCACTCCAGCGGGATGGTAAACGGTGTTTCCGTGCGCTGCTCTGGTTTGCCAGAAGCGGCTTATTCATGCTGGCCACATGACCCAGAAGCTGTACACCGGCTCCCTCGGCCAATAAAGCAAGATGAGCGCCGCATCCCCAGAGTTGGTTACGACTGGACCTAATGGTCAGGGGTCCCTTTACCTTTACCTTTAAAATAAAATCAGAGAAACATAAGAGGCAAGGCCATTTCGTCCACAAGTATCCCACCACCATCTCTTGGCTGTTTTATTATTATTTTTATGCCATACACCATGAATAGATGGGCTTTGTGCTGGGCTCCTCTCCAGATGCACCCAAAATGGCCTCACCCAAACAAGAGGGGTGAACTGTTGGCACTCCCTCCCAAATATGCTGCGCCCCAGGATTAGAAAAGTCCCCAAGTCCCAGTCAGATTCTTGAATATTTGGATTCAGGATTGGCAATCCTATAGTCTCCATCGTAAGCACAGCATTCCATATTAGCAGATAAGCCTAACCATGGGCTCATGGAAAGTGACCAAGTCCTACTCTTACTCTGGAGTAAGAATAAACATTCCTTCCTATGTGGACCACAGTGAGGCTTAGAAGAGGGAGATGTTTTGAGAGGCCCCATCACTGAAATAACTAGGCAGACTACTTCTTTCCTATCCGTTCAGGAAATCTCAGAACCATCATGGTGGGGTTTGTGTGTGGGGTTTTGCTGATTCATTTTTGTGTGCTTCCAGATAAAGCAACATAAGTTTCCTGGTATTTAACCGCAAAGTATAAGTAACTAATAAATGCAAGCTGTGTAGGCCAGGCACCCTGGGATGCATCATATTACTTATACATACCTTGTTGGTAACAGAACATAAATACTGCAATAAAGCCTCCATTTGTAATTTGTGTGGAACGTTTCTGAACGTATGAAATATGAATCACATTTTGTAATGACCCTTTGTGTTGAGGTCTGCTGGGAAAATATTGTTCTCTGTGAGACTACAGTAAATTGCAAAGGTTACTGAAGGGACTTCACTCCTGTACAAGAAAATACATTTAATCTGACATAGCTGCTCTAATGATCTCTCGTGTTATCTTTTATTGAACACAAAATTTGGTACAGCCATCAAAGTTCCGTAAACTGCCAAGTGCAGATTACTGATATGGGACTAAAGGGAATTATACCAACAAAATTTACTTAGTCCAACCAACACTCTGTGGGGATGTTTATAAGTTTAATGGGAGGAAATCTATACCACCCATTATAAGAATCATGAATGGTGTTGTGGTATGCCTGTATTCACACACACACACACACACACACACACACACACACAATTTCTGTATCAAGAATCTAAGACCTCAAGAATGTAAGGGTTGTCTTGCTGGATCAGAGCTACTTCCATCTAGTCGATTGTTCTATTTTCAGCAGTGACAAGCATATATGCATCTAACATTTATCTTCAACCTCACCTTCATTCCTCGTCTCATATTAAATTGAGCTATGCTCTCCATAGCTAGCTGAGCCTAAAATTGTCGGGTTATCCAATCAGGGAACTTTCAGATGTCGAGTCTTGGCTCAAGGAGCTTTCTGTTAGCTATTGCTTACTTGGTGGCCAGGTGTCCTACTTTACATAGGGCCAGTCTTGCATCTGAAGGGCTGTCTGGTCTAAGTCCAGTTTAAAGATAACCATAAGAAGGGAGGGTAGAAGGGTCTTGAAATTCCCACTCAAGTGTCTGAGCACACACTCTTAACCGGGTGTGTTGCATTTCTATAATAGCATATAGGTTTGCATCTACATGTACAAAGTAGCATGTGCAAATCTCTTTTGTTCTCTTTTTTATGGTGCGTGTCCTCTTCTTCTTCTTTTTTACAATTAAAATGGCTGCCCTAGTTGGGTGACTCCCTTCCTGAAAGGGAATAAGATGGCAGCCACTTCCCAAATCACATACAATCACATGCAAACTGTAGGATGTGATCCATGTAAGGCAGTCAAATACAACGTTCCTTGTTTTCCTAGAGTGGACATGCAAGGAGATGTTTGTTTCAGCCAGTCGAAACTTCCTGTTCCTCCTGGGCTGGAGCATCCTTCCTTTGCATGTGACTAGAGGTGACCTTACCTGTCCAGGTAACAAAAGGACGAGTCACACAGCACTCTCTCTCTCTTTTTGACTTCCTTCTTTATTTGACCAGTTTTTTAGCTAGGAATGCTCTGCTAGCTTCTCAGCTAGCAGCAGCACTGGGATTATTCCACCATATGGGGTAGATCCACATGTACATATTTGTAACTAAGTCTGCCTTCAGGAATCCAACTGTGAACTGATGTGAGTAAACTTTTTTTATTGACCTTGAATAAGATTGTGGCGTCTTCATTTTTTTAAGAGGGATTCAAGGGAACTTACCAGGAATGTACGATTCAATCTGAGACAGACTAAATTGTATAATAGCAAGAGGCTCACACGAGCCTGCAACCAGCTATCTGCTGTGCATATAAAAAGGGGAATGTAAACTCTGCTAAGTAAAGTAACTTGCTAGCACAAGTTAGGAAGAATATTAATAAACAATATATCCTCTCTTGCCACCCTGAACTTTCCCACACAAACCAGATTCTGCCTCCCTGGGCTACCTCTGCCATGTCACAGTGATAAATAATATTCGTAACTGTCCAGGTCTTGATACACAGGAAGTGTTTTGCCTCGTGTCACATATCCACATTTATATGGATGCTGCCGATATGGGAATGAGAGCCATTTAAAAATCAGCTGTGCATTCTAACCATTGAAGCTCTGGCTTGTGTCTTACCGAGAGAAGGATTTGAAGGCACATAATCATGCACAACTGCCCGTGCTAAGCGGGGCTGGAAACCACAGATGAGCTACTCTGAGGTCCTTGGAGGGAAAGGGCTGTAGCTCCATAGTCTAGGGTTACCAGATGTCCCCGGTTAGTTCCCAGACTTGCAAATCTGTCCCCAGACAAATTCCGTCCCTGGAATGTCCCCAGATTTACAAATCTGTCCCTGGGAAACGTGGCAGCGGCAGCCTCAGCAGCCCAGAGCCAGCCTATTAGTGCAGTTGGTTCTGGCTGGCTTCAGGAGCTGTTCGCTGCCATGGCACCTGCCATTTTTCCTGTGTCATGGCAGCGAGCAGCTCCTGAAGCCAGCCAGAGCCAACTGCACTACCAGGCAGGCCCCTCCTGGGCAACGGCCGCCCGCCTGTGACTCCCGAGCCTTCCCTGATCTGTCAAAACAAAGGGGGAAAGGGAAAGGAGATCAGGGAAGCCTTGGGAGTCACAGGCAGGCTGTGCGCCATTGCCCAGTTTTTTTAAAAGCTGCATTTATGTTTCACAGGGTGCCAAAGAAGGTCTTTGCACCTTTATATGATATGCATGTGTGCTTGAGCCCAGGGTCTTTTGCCTCACCATCCCCACTACTGACTCCCTGTTGCTACTCAGCTTCAACAAAACAAAACAAAAGTGTCCACGGATTCATTGAAAAAAATCTGGTAACCATACCATAGTCTGGTCCAGTATAAGACAGCTTTATGTGGGAAAATGGCGCAGAAACATAAATAAATAAATAAATAAAGCAAAAGGGGGGGATGGAATCTGTCATGAGCAAAAACACCCTTGTAATGACCCAGCGAGGCCACAGCAAAAGTAGCTGGCTGGGAGTTTTCAATAAGCCAGATAATGGGATTTCTATTGTTTTGAGATTTTTTCGTTTCCAAAATAAAAGTTTCCTGTTGTGGAAAAATGCATTTCAGGCAGTTTACTAATAGCAGCAGCGCTGAAGGATATCGTGACTTTCAGACCGGTGGCAATGTTCCTCTTAATGGCCCGCTCACTTTTCCATTAGGGTAGGCTTTGGAGTTCAGAAGTCTCTGTCATCGCTTTCTTCGACACCCTGTTTGAATCTGAAAACTTTCTCTCTCTCCTCCCCAATCTTGAGAACTGGTTAAGAGTGCAAGTCGACCCCAAGCATCAGGCTCCCGTTGTCCGAGCACAGGAAATTCCTGGTATCTTTACACAGGGAGATTATACTGAGTGTTTAGGTCAGGTTTGCAGTTCAAGAACAAGAAGCGGTGGGCTGAATGATAATGATACTTACCCTGAGTGATAAGTAGAGAATGAACCTGTGTATCCTGAATCAAGGCTGTCTGACAAAACACACGCGGGATGGATAACGCTGCACTTAAATGCCTAATGACAAGGGCCAGGATTAATGTGTCCCCACCTTTTTAGTACGATATATCGGCTTGATGGATATTCTGCTAATAGATCAAAAGAAGAATTGTACCAGAACAGGAAGTTACAGCAGAGGTTAATACATCTTGTAGAGAAACGGAAGATCCCAATCTCTTAACAACCTGCTCACTTACATCAGTCTTTTCCATGGCCGGGGAGGGGGGGGGGGAGCCTTCTTGGACTGAAGGTTGCTATAGGACTGATACCTAAATGTCAGGCAGTAGCTTTTATTCTGGGCAGTATCAAAGGAAGCTGATGGCAAACCTATGATGGTCAGCTGCTTACAGTATTTGTTGCGTGTTCAGACCCAGAGACCTCCCCCCTAAATAAACTCACACTTGACTCAAATTTTAATTTTGGTTTTTGGCAGAATTTAGGCCACAACTTTATTGATTACAGAAAGTGAGTGGTTGCATAGGCTCTGGTTCGACTAGCTCCCTGCACCCTTTCAGACAGCACTGACCCAGAGCTCTATCATAGGTCAGCCAAGGGTGAACACCTGAAGTAGGTGGAAAGCCCAGGAACAGACTATGTCCACTCCCCAGATGCTCCCCTGGACTCGGGCACGGGCACAACCCCCTCTCAGGGCTTGACCAAACCAAATTGAGTCCCTGGATTCCTTTAACCCTTCACACAGGGATGGCAGGACCATTCTCCCATCCCTATCACATGAACCAGTGCCTATCCGTAACCTTACAAGTTGTGATGATTTGCTATGCGGCAGGTGAAACCCAAATGGCTACAGCCAATCAGCCAAGTGGGGAAATTCCTGCCGTGCCCCTGTCCCAATGACAGATGACACACGACGGCATAGTAAGGTCAATCCCAAAACGCCCTAAATATAGGGAGACGTGGGCAGGTGCTCCAATGAACAAGCCAAAAGAGGACGCTCTGGCTCATTTGCCAGGGTATATATAGGTCCCTCAATTTTGTTTAGACTGCACCCCATTGGCCAGATTAAACCCAGCAACGAGGGACCTACCAATCAGGTGTTGTGGCTGTCCAATATACCCACCCACAACCAGGAGGTCAGTCTCCAGGTCTCACCACAACACATGCCCTCTTTGAGGGAGGACACACTTTACCAAAGGCCATCCTATGTTGATGCCTGTTAAACCGTTTCTAAAAAATGCATACTTCTAGAAAAATGGCCCAGATCTCTGCAAATCTTCCTATACTCTTTCCAAATACAGTGGTACCTCGGGTTATGTACACTGCAGGTTACATACGCTTCAGGTTACAAACTCCACTAACCCAGAAATAGTGCTTCAGGTTAAGAACTTTGCTTCAGGATGAGAACAGAAATCGTGCTCTGGCGGCACGGCAGCAGCAGGAGGCCCCATTAGCTAAAGTGGTGCTTCAGGTTAAGAACAGTTTCAGGTTAAGATCGGACCTCCGGAACGAATTAAGTACTTAACCCGAGGTACCACTGTAATGCATCAGTACCATTGTGACATCAGCAGTCAATGTCCCAATCCTCCTTGGCATCTCACACCTATTTGCATGCCAGCAGTCAAGAAATCTTGCACTCTGGAAAGGAGCAAACACAGGCACGGCCGTGCTTGGCTTGAAAGCAAATGGGTCAGACTGACCGTGTGCATTCAAAGGTGAACAACAACCAGCAGTTTCTGGAAATATAATAATTGCATATCGGTGCAGGCAAGGATCCCAAAAGATTAAAAAAAGAAAAGAAGACAGGAAGCAGGGTCTAAGAGAAGATAAGCCAGGGCAGAGAAAGGGTAGAAAGGGACATTGGGCCGAGCACTCATCTTCCCCAACAGCTATAATTCACCTTTACAGCCAGGTTTCCATGCACCTTCCAACCACCAAGATCTCACGGGTTAATTCGCAATGTGATTTTTTTTTACCAATTTATTATGCTTAATGGGTTTTCTGTGCTTTATTTACAAACACCCAACTGTGATTGAGAAAAGACAGAGAGAATAAAATGGAGAGAGAGAGAGAGAGAGAGAGAGAGAGAGAGAGAGCACTATCTGTTCTATCAAGCATTGATTTTTCAGACAATTAAGGCTGGAGCGCATGTTACTATGCTCCACCCTTACAACCTGGAAAAAAAATCAATGCAACGTTTGCCACAGGGATTCTGCCAAAAGGGATCCTTTCCTGGCCATCAACATTTAAAAGCACTTATTGTGCAGATCCAAGCTATCGCTCCGAGAGCCTCCGGACCCCGACACCACATCCCTGATGCAGAGGGGACCCAAAATACTTTGGCTGGCTGTGCCACCCAGTCTAGAGGATCTTTCTGTTTAATTGATGACTCTATTTATGCTACTGGTAAGGGAGCTAAATTCCTTTTAACTTCAACACAAACTGTGAAGCTGATGGCAAAGGAAAGCCTGCCTTTTGGTGCTTCTGGAAATTTATTTATCTGTATACTTTTACATATATTATCATTAATTGTGCTCCAATTAAAGGACACCAAACCATCAGTTATGTAGTTTGCTTTATTTTGCTCCAATGAGGGTGAAAGAGGGGAGTGCAAAATATGGTCTGAAGCTCAACATCAAACAAACAAAGATCATGGCCACTGGGCGCATCGCCTCCTGGCAAATAGAAGGGGAAGAAATGGAGGCAGTGAGAGATTTTACTTTCTTGGGCTCCATGATCACTGCAAATGGTGACCGCAGTCACGAAATTAAAAGACGCCTGCTTCCTGGGAGAAAAGCAATGACAAACCTAGACAGCCTCTTAAAAAGCAGAGACCTCACCTTGCCAACAAAGGTCCGTATAGTTAAAGC